>NC_091307.1:38010610-38070610 GCF_038502225.1 Cherax quadricarinatus
ATTATGAAAGAAAATGATTACCAAGAAAAAATGAATAATCTCTTAGATGATACTGAAACCTATTCTAAACTTAGGAAAAATCTCCTAGAAACCGTTAACAGCAATTTCAATAAAACAATAAAACTTCTACTGAAAGGCAAAGATGAATTAGTCAAACAATTTACTTCCACTAATCCATCTTTACCTTACATGTACGGACTAATAAAAACACACAAACCAGGGAATCCAGTCAGACCAATTATTAGCTCCATAGGGTCAGTTTCATATAAATTATCCAAATGGCTTGTTGATATTTTGAGCCCTATTGTTGGCAAAATTTCTAACTTTAATGTTAAAAACAACATAGACTTGGTTGATAAATTAAGCTCCTTGACTGACTTAAATGATTTTAACATGGTTAGTTTTGATGTTACTTCTTTGTTTACGAAAGTTCCTGTTGATGATTTATTAAGTTTCTTATCTGAAGAACTCGTTAACTATGATTTACCATTCCCAGTTCCTACTATCATTAAACTTATTAAACTTTGCAATGTTGATGCAAAATTTGTATTTAATGATAAGTTTTACACTCAGAAGTTTGGTATGGCAATAGGAAATCCTCTTTCACCTGTTCTTAGTAACCTATACATGGAATTTTTTGAAACAAGGTTGCTTAACACAATCCTCCCTAATAGAGCTATATGGTTCAGATATGTTGATGATTTTTTGTCTTATGCACAAAAATGTAGATATGCACCATTTCCTTGGAAAATTAAATAGCTTAGCCCATTCTATAAACTTTACTGTTGAGTTTGAAGAAAATAACTCATTGCCTTTTCTAGATGTTTTAATTATTAAGGGTAATAATGAATTCAAATTTAAATTTTACAGAAAACCTACAAATAACTGTTCCTATGTCCACTATTATTCCTCGCATCAAGATAGAGTCAAACTGTCTGTTTACTCATCAATGTTTTTGAGAGCTTTACGAATTTGTAGTCCTGAGTTCATAGATGAGGAAATATCCAAAATTTATGAAATAGGTAATGATTTAAAATACCCAAGAAATGTAATTGATAAATCTTTTAAAGTTGCTAGAAATACTTTTTACAATCAAAAAAGGGACAACCAGCCTTATTCAACTAAAAATATGTTGGTTCTCCCTTACCATGAAAACTTGGTTGATATGCCTTCTCTTCTTAAGACTTTTAATATTAAAGTTGTATTCAAAAATCTTGATACAGTAAAAAAAACTTTTGATAAAGAATTCGCCCCAAAATGCTGATGGATGTGTCTATAAGATTCCTTGTAAAATTTGCGATAAAGTTTATTACGGTCAAACTGGTAAAAATCTCGAACTAAGATTAAAACAACATAAATATAGCATTAGAACTGGACAAGATTCCAATGCTCTATTTATTCATGTAAGAGATTTTAACCATCCAATTGATTTTCAAAAAGTTGAGAAAGTAGTATCAATCAAGTACATGGTCGACAGGAATATAATTGAATCTTGTTTCATAAAAAGCAGTTTTGACAATAATATGAATATTTCCTTTGGTTTATATAAATTAGATCCATTTATAATTAATAGAATTTGGGAAGAATTTAATAATACACTGGACAAATAATAATTTTTAAATTTTCTTGGGTAGAATATTTTGTGGGTGAGTTGTGCAAAGGACCTATCCAAGTTGGGTCGACGCGCGTCAGGTGTTTAACCGTTGTGGGATCTGATAGTGAGGTGCTGGCCAGACCCCTTATATAGCTTCCTTGGATGCTTTACTTTCATAGTTCCTTGATAATGTGAGTAGTCACGAAAGCGCTTGGAATTTCTCTATTCTTTCAGAGTGGTTGTTTTGCATATATATATATATATATATATATATATATATATATATATATATATATATATATATATATATATATATATATATATATATATATATATATATATATATATATATATAATATATATATATATATATATATATATATATATATATATATATATATATATATATATATATATATATATATATATATATAAATATAACAATGAGATTACGAAATAAGTGATTTTTGAATGGTCATCTAGTGGCTAGAGGAATGCGTACTCTGTTCAGTTCACACGGGGCTGGGTCGAGCCCTGGCCAGGCCGCAGTTCAGTTAATGATACACACACACACACACACACACACACACACACACACACACACACACACACATTAATCAGGTAACTGCTGCAGCGTACGGGCGTCTGGCAAACCTAAGATTAGCGTTCCGATACCTCAGTAAGGAATCGTTCAACACTCTGTACACCATATACGTCAGGCCCATACTGGAGTAAGCAGCACCATTTTGGAATCCACACCTGGTCAAGGGAAATTGGCCTGACGACACTGGAGGACAGGAGGGTCAGGAAAGACATGATAACGACATGACATGATACTGTGCGGAATAGACAAGGTGGACAAAGACAGGATGTTCCAGAGATGGGACACAGAAACAAGAGGTCACAATTGGAAGTTGAAGACTCAGATGAGTCAAAGGGATGTTAGGAAATATTTGTTCAGTCATAAAGTTGTTAGGTAGTGGAACAGCCTAGAAAGTGACGTAGTGGAGGCGGGAACCATACATAGTTTAAAGGTGAGGTTTGATAAAGCTCATGGAGCAGGGAGAGAGACGACCTAGTAGTAATTAGTGAAAAGGCGGGGCCAGGAGCTATGAATCGACCCCTCCAACCACAAATAGGTGAGTATACACACACACACACATAAGAACATAAGAAAGAAGGAACACTGCAACAGACCTACTGGCCTATGCGAGGCAGGTCCAATTCTCCTACCGGCTTAAGCTCACTGACCTAGTGACCTTAAGCTTATTGACCGTCTGACCTCACTGGCCTAGTGACCTTAAGCTCACTGACCGTTTGACCTCACTGACCTAGTGAGGTCAGACACGTCACTTAAAGGAGGAGCACAGCATCCGACCTAGGAGCATAAGCTAGTTAGGTCCACCTCAAACCCACCCACACCCACTCATGTATTTATCTAACCTATTTTTAAAACAGCACAACGTCTTAGCTTCTATGACGGTACTCGGGAGTTTGTTCCACTCATCCACAACTCTATTACCAAACCAGTGCTTACCTATATCCTTCTTGAGTCTGAATTTTTCCAATTTAAAACCATTGCTGCGAGTCCTGTCTGTTACATATTTTTAGCACGCTATTTACATCCCCTTTATTAATTCCTGTTTTCCATGTATACACCTCAGTCATATCCCCCCTAATTCTACACCTTTCTAGAGAGTGCAGATTCAGAGCCCTCAGTCTATCCTCATAGGGAAGATTTCTGACACATGGGATCAATTTTGTCATCCTCCCTTGCACGTTTTCTAGTGCATTTATGTCCATTCTGTAATACGGTGACCAGCAAAATAGACACATAAAAGAGAGTGGCTGTATACTTCGACCTATTTCTGTGGTTCCCTTTAACAAACTGTACTAGTGAGAGAGGAAGCAAATTGTTAAGAGTAGTAGATCAGGTTATGGTAAAATCTGGGCTTACTGGCCCACGTTAGAACTTAAATCTTCGAGTGTCTAGTTCACAACTCTGTTTCCGGAAAAAAGAATTCAGAGTTGTTAACCTTTTTCTGTGAGGTTTTCGACAATGCCAGCTGGTCCCCACTATGCTTTTGATAGATTCAGATTTCTTGTGGATTAAAATCAATGTAGATTCGATTATTTCCTTATGTTTGCATCTTTCCATTTTCTAATGAATTTGTGTGTTTTTATGTGCTGGAATAGTGCTGAACTTTTTTGTGCAAGCTTCACCGACATCTTGTGTTTTCCTATCCATTTCTGCTGCTCTCATTGCAATTTCCATTGTTCCTAAGAGCACACAACATCTGGAGGGACGGTCCGTGTTAGTAGTAACAGTGTGGAAAAAATACCCAACATTTTTTCCACTCAGTTCTGTAAGTTCAAAGAGATCGAATATAGTTGTGCTTCTTGTTCCCAGCTTCCTGAAGCTATTCCGAACATTACAAAGAGCTAGCAGTTGCCGTGTTAAATGGACACTAGATGGATCTGCTTGTTATATTAAGGTCAAGCAAAAACATTCCGTCCCAGTGCACCACCACCTATCCTGAGTGGAAATCACTTTTCAGTATATTGAGTCTACTGCTTACTGATGCTCTTGGCTGCCCTTCACAGACATCGGCTGACACTCGGTTCCTAAGTGACTGCGAACACCTGGTACAGTGTAAAGTAACATCCCCTCACTCAACTCCGTCCCGTTGAACAATGACGATAATTTTGGGGTGAAATTATTCTTGGTTTGGCGTGGTTTTTTTCTGGTGAGAAGAGGAACCTCTAGTGTCCCCCTCAAGAAATTCTTGGTAGGCATCAGTGGTTGAGGCAGAAGCAAGTTTGGCTGTTTGCGATACAAAGATAATTAGCCCATCCACTACTTCCCTCTTTCCGACATCTATTTTCCTTTGCTTTCTGCTTTACAGCCTTCTGCTCCTACTCTACCATTTTTATTTTTATTTTCACGAAGCCCATTGTGCCATGCGTGTCAGGATCTCTCTGTACAAGAGGGACGCAACGATCATCCGACAATAGATAATTTAGAACATATTCTCTTGTTATAGGAAGATATCTCGTTTTGCCTTTGTTTTAGATTTAGCGTCTCCTTTTATTCAAAGTCTGCCACCCCTCGAACAAGATCAAAAAAATTCTCCCAACAGTGGTCCCTCCAGAGTGTTGGTATGCGAGTTCTTTCCTGAAAAGGAAAAAAAAATCCTCCATCGTTTCTTCTTCGTATTGTTTGGTCCCTTTTTCTTGTTTTCAACATGGATCTCCCTGATGGAAGGCTCCACACTGCCTAAAATCTTTTGTTTCAGTTTCATATAGCTATATTTAACACTCTAATCTCTGTTAAAACAGTAAATGACACTAATTAGTATTTCACAATAGACAATAATTTAGAATTACTCAAGTAATAAACCCTTTCCCTCATGAGCTACCACTCAGTATTTACCAATGTGAATGAAACTTGTCATAGTTTACTTTCTCCTCTCGAGTCGTTGAGGTGGTTCTGGGGAGCTGAGAAAGTCTAGTTCCATTTTAGAAAATGACTGTAATATTTTCCTTCTCTCTCTATTATATATCTGTGTGTATGTATAAACATACGTGCAGGTGTTTGGTTATTACGTTTAAAACCTATCAGTTGCACGAGGGTCATTATGGTTGCATATCACCTGTACGCCACCACTCAAGGATACTTTACTTAAAGTAAGCTCTCATTTTATACACACAGAGATACATACCTCTCGAACTGGTTCATTGGATTCAAAGCCTATCGACTACTGAAGAATCATTAAGGGTAAATATCACGAAACACTGATATTAATCTTAATACAAATATTATAGGAAACTCTAAGATATTAAGATATACAAACTCCTATCATTTATATGTAGCATGGCATAGCAATGTACCTTAATATTAATCGACTTTACACTCAAGGACAGTGGCATACCTTGGACCTCACTGTGATAACGCAGAAGGTTCGACCGATATCTGAGTATCGGATCGGTAACAGCTTCTTGGGGAAGATACAACTCTTAAACCCTATGCCAACAACAACAGCCTCATCCTATACAAGCGTCGTTAGATGAGGAATGAGATTTTGTTCCAATAATGGCATTTACAATGAATGGCTATATGGCAGGCGAAGAGTACGTTACACTTTATTCGGCATATGTGCACACTCCCATATAGGCTGCCCCCCAACCAGCGAACCAGGTGCGAAGGGTTTAACCAGGTGCCTCTAGCTGGTTGAAGTACGGTGCTCTCTCTCAGGCTTCTGCCTTTGCCTTTATCACCATGTTGTACACTTGTATCTAACTCCTGTACATTGTGTAAATAAGTGTACATAACTATATATAACATTTGGAGAAGGAAATACACGTTAAATATTACCGCTGCGTTTGATTTGCTCCAGTCCATTACGACCAGGTCGCAGGCCATTACTACTTGTGTTTGTAATAGGCTACTTCCCCTATGTCTTGCCAGTGCCATTTGAAAAAAAAATAATTTCTCTTTTCATTTAGGTCCCTGTGCACTTACGCTCTCATTCGATGATTTCTATATCAGTAAATAATGTATCAGGTTCCTGACAAGCGACTTTTATTATTAAATACATAAAAAACACTGAGTTTATCATTATTCCGAAGTGTCTAGGGCTTTCTCTCGCATTTGGTGGAGATGTGGGATAACAGCTATCACTAGCTGCTGTGAACTAGAGCTTGGAAATCACCTGGGGAGAGTAGAGCCTCTGAGACGATAGTGTGGGATCATCTGAAGGGAACGTCGCAGGGCAACGTCAACTATCCAACATGGACACAAGGAGCCACTCCATGCTTAAGGTCCTAGTGGAAGCCACAAGAAGACCCCTGGGCCCAAGGATAAGAAGACGAGTGCTAATATTGCTATCGTAGAGAACCTCTCAAGGAAAGCTCCTTGATGCCAGTGAGGGACTCTTGATCTAGGGAATTGGATCTGTGCTCCGGTTCCCTGAATTAAGCCTGAATGTTTTCCACATCCCCCACCCCACAGGCGCCACATAATCCTACGGGTTTAGCGATCCCCCTTAATAATAATAATAATAATAATAATAATAATACTATTGTAAAGAATCTACTGCAAAAAGTGGAGGTCCTGGGAACAGAAGTCAGCTCACTAAGAGAAGGTGAAAGAATAGATTAGTTTCGGTATGCAATGTGCATGCTTCCCAAGAGGTCATAGTTGGACCTCTGATATAGGTATCAATTATATGTATATATATATATATATATATATATATATATATATATATATATATATATATATATATATATATATATATATATATATATATATATATATATATATATATATATTATTAACACATATGCCGAGTCCCACCAAGGCAGGGTGGCCCGAAAGAGAAAAACTTTCCTCATACACTCCATCACTCTTGCCAGAAGGGTGCTTTACACTACAGTTTTTAAACTGCAACATTAACACCCCTCCTTCAGAGTGCAGGCACTGTACTTCCCATCTCCAGGACTCAAATTTGGCCTGCCGGTTTCCCTGAATCCCTATATAAATATTATTTTGCTCACACTCCAACAGCACGTCAAGTATTAAAAACCATGTGTCTCCATTCACTCCTATCAAACACGCTCACGCATGCCTGCTGGAAGTCCAAGCCCCTCGCACATAAAACCTCCTTTACCCCCTCCCTCCAACCTTTCCTAGGCCGACCCCTACCCCGCCTTCCCTCAACTACAGATTTATACACTCTCGAAGTCATTCTGTTTTATTTTATTCTCACTACATGTCCGAACCACCTCAACAACCCTTCCTCAGCCCTCTGGACAACGGTTTTGGTAATCCTGCACCTCCTCCTAACTTCCAAACAAAGAATTCTCTGCATTATATCCACACCACACATTGCTCTCAGACATGACATCTCCACTGCCTCCAGCCTTCTCCTTGCTGCAACATTCATCACCCATGCTTCACACCCATATGAGAGCATTGGAAAAACTATTCTCTCATACATTCCCCTCAGTGCTTCCAAGGACAAAGTTCTTTGTCTCCACAGACTCCTAAGTGCACCGCTCATCCTTTTCTCCTCATCAATTCTATGTTTCACCTCATCTTTCATAGACCCATCTGCTGACAAGTCCACTCCCAAATATCTGAATACATTCACCTCCTCCATACTCTCTCCCTCCAGTCTGATATCCAATCTTTGGTCACCTAATCTTTTTGTTGTCCTCATAACATTACTCCTTCCTATAATAATAATAATAAAAATAACAATAATAATAATAATAATAATAATAATAATAATAATAATAATAATTCTTTATTTACTACAAGTACATGTACATGATATACAGGCCTAGCTGACATCAGTGACATACTACTATATAGAAAGCCCCTTGTTATGCTGAGCATTTCGGGCAAATTAGGTCATTGTCGCAGGATGCGACCCACACCAGCCAACTAATACCCAGGTACCCATTTTACTGATGGGGAACATAGGCAACAGGTGGAAAGAAACATGCCCAATGTTTCTACTCTGGCTAGGAACCGAACCCAGGCCCTCGCCGTGTGAGGCGAGAGCTTTAACCACCAGGCAACCAGAGTCCCTTATATTCACTTTCAATTTTCTTCTTTTACATAGCCTACCAACTTCATCTACCAACCTCTGCAACTTCTCTTCAGAATCTCCCAAGAGCACAGTGTCATCAGCAAAAAAGCAACTGTGACAACACCCACTTTGTGTTTGATTCCTTATCTTTCAACTCCACACCTCTTGCCAAGGCCCTCACATTCACTTCACTTACAACCCCATCTATAAATATATTGAACAGCCACAGTGACATCACACATCCTTGTCTAATGCCTACTTTTACTGGGAAATAATCTCCCTCTTTCCTACATACTCTAACCTGAGCCTCATTATCCTCGTAAAAACTCTTCACTGCTTTCAGTAACCTACCTCCTATACCATACACCTGCAACATCTGCCACATTGCCCCCTTATCCACCCTGTCATACGCCTATTCCAAATCCATAAATGAAAAAAAAAGCTCTTTAGCCTTATCTAAATACTGTTAGCCTATATGTTTCACTGTAAACACTTGGTCTACACACTCCCTACCTTTCCTAAAGCCTCCTTGTTCATCTGCTATTCTACTCTCCGTCTTACTCTTAATTCTTTCAGTAATAACTCTACCATACACTTTACCAGGTACACTCAACAGACTTATCTCCCCATAATTTCTTCCCTCCTTTTTGTCCCCTTTGCCTTTATACAAAGGAACTATGCACGTTCTCTGCCAATCCCTAGGTACCTTACCCTTTTCCATACATTTATTAAATAATAGCACCAACCACTCCAAAGCTATATCCCCACCTGCTTTTAATATTTCTATCTTTATCCCATCAATCCCGGCTGCCTTACCCCCTTTCATTTTACCTACTGCCTCACGAACTTCCCCCACACTCACAACTGGCTCTTCCTCACTCTTACAAGATGTTATTCCTCCTTGCCCTATACACGAAACCACAGCTTCCTTATCTTCATTAACATTTAACAATTCCTCAAAATATTCCCTCCATCTTCCAAATACCTGTAACTCTCCATTTAATAATTCTCCTCTCCTATTCTTAACTGACAAATGCATTTGCTCCATAGGCTTCCTTAACTTGTTAATCTCACTCCAAAACTTTTTCTTATTTTCAACAAAATTTGTTGATAACATTTCAGCCACTCTCTCATTTGCTCTCTTTTTACATTGTTTCACAACTCTCTTAACCTCTCTTTTTCTCTCCATATACTCCTCCCTCCTTGCATCACTTATACTTTGTAAAAACCTCTCATATGCTAACTTTTTCTCCCTTACTACTCTCTTTACATTATCATTCCACCAATTGCTCTTCTTCCCTCCATCAACCACTTTCCTCTAACCACAAACTTCTGCTGAACACTCTAACACTACATTTTTAAACCTACTCCATACATCTTCGACCCCATTGCCTATACTCTCACTAGCCCATCTATCCTCCAATAGTTGTTTATATCTTACCCTGCCTCCTCTTTTAGTTTATAAACCTTCACCTCTCTCTTACTTGATGCTTCTATTTTCCTTGTATCCCATCTACCTTTTACTCTCAGTGTAGCTACAACTAAAAAGTGATCTGATATATCTGTGGCCCTTCTATAAACATGCACATCCAGAAATCTACTCAAGTCTTTATCTACCAATACATAGTCCAACAAACTACTGTCATTACGCCCTACATCATATCTTGTATACTTATCCTCTTTTTCTTAAAATATGTTTTATCTATAACTAAATCCCTTTCTATACAAAGTTCAATCAAAGGACTCCCATTATCATTTACACCTGGCTCCCCAAACTTACCTACCACACCCTCTCTAAATGTTTCTCCTACTTTAGCATTTAGGTCCCCTACCGCAATTACTCTCTCACTTGGTTCAAAGGTTCCTATACATTCACTGAACATCTCCCAAAATATCTCTCTCTCCTCTACACTCCTCTCTTCTCCAGGTACATACACGTTTATTATGACCCACTTTTCGCATCCAGCCCTTATTTTAATCCATATAATCCTTTAATTTACACATTTATATTCCCTCTTCTCCTTCCATAACTGATCCTTCAACATTATTGCTACCCCTTCCTTAGCTCTAACTCTCTCAGATACTCCTGACTTAATCCCATTTATTTCTCCCCACTGAAAATCCCCTACCCCCTTCAGCTTTGTTTTGCTTATTGCCAGGAAATGAGTGAGCTACTCAAGTCCCAATATGACTCAGTTTTTAGCAAGCCGCTAACCAGACTGAGAGTCGAAGATCAAAATGAATTTTTTATGAGAGAGCCACAAAATTTGATTAACACAAGCCTATCCGATGTTATCCTGACGCCAAATGACTTCGAAAGGCGATAAATGACATGCCCATGCACTCTGCCCCAGGGCCAGACTCATGGAACTCTGTGTTCATCAAGAACTGCAAGAAGCCCCTATCACGAGCCTTTTCCATCCTATGGAGAGGGAGCATGGACACGGGGGTCGTCCCACAGTTACTAAAAACAACAGACATAGCCCCACTCCACAAAGGGGGCAGTAAAGCAACAGCAAAGAACTACAGACCAATAGCACTAACATCCCATATCATAAAAATCTTTGAAAGGGTCCTAAGAAGCAAGATCACCACCCATCTAGAAACCCATCAGTTACACAACCCAGGGCAACATGGGTTTAGAACAGGTCGCTCCTGTCTGTCTCAACTATTGGATCACTACGACAAGGTCCTAAATGCACTAGAAGACAAAAAGAATGCAGATGTAATATATACAGACTTTGCAAAAGCCTTCGACGTGTGACCATGGCGTAATAGCGCACAAAATGCGTGCTAAAGGAATAACAGGAAAAGTCGGTCGATGGATCTATAATTTCCTCACTAACAGAACACAGAGAGTAGTCGTCAACAGAGTAAAGTCCGAGGCAGCTACGGTGAAAAGCTCTGTTCCACAAGGCACAGTACTCTCTCCCATCTTGTTCCTCATCCTCATATCCGACATAGACAAGGATGTCAGCCACAGCACCGTGTCTTCCTTTGCAGATGACACCCGAATCTGCATGACAGTGTCTTCCACTGCAGACACTGCAAAGCTCCAGGCGGACATCAACCAAATCTTTCAGTGGGCTGCAGAAAACAATATGAAGTTCAACGATGAGAAATTTCAATTACTCAGATATGGTAAACATGAGGAAATTAAATCTTCATCAGAGTACAAAACAAATTCTGGCCACAAAATAGAGCGAAACACCAACGTCAAAGACCTGGGAGTGATCATGTCGGAGGATCTCACCTTCAAGAACCATAACATTGTATCAATCGCATCTGCTAGAAAAATGACATGATGGATAATGAGAACCTTCAAAACTAGGGAGGCAAAGCCCATGATGACACTCTTCAGGTCACTTGTTCTATCTAGGCTGGAATATTGCTGCACACTAACAGCACCTTTCAAGGCAGGTGAAATTGCCGACCTAGAAAATGTACAGAGAACTTTCACGGCGCGCATAACGGAGATAAAACACCTCAATTACTGGGAGCGCTTGAGGTTCCTAAACCTGTATTCCCTGGAACGCAGGAGGGAGAGATACATGATTATATACACCTGGAAAATCCTAGAGGGACTAGTACCGAACTTGCACACGAAAATCACTCACTACGAAAGCAAAAGACTTGGCAGACGATGCACCATCCCCCCAATGAAAAGCAGGGGTGTCACTAGCACGTTAAGAGACCATACAATAAGTGTCAGGGGCCCGAGACTGTTCAACTGCCTCCCAGCACACATAAGGGGGATTACCAACAGACCCCTGGCAGTCTTCAAGCTGGCACTGGACAAGCACCTAAAGTCAGTTCCTGATCAGCCGGGCTGTGGCTCGTACGTTGGTTTGCGTGCAGCCAGCAGCAACAGCCTGGTTGATCAGGCTCTGATCCATCAGGAGGCCTGGTCACAGACCGGGCCGCGGGGGCGTTGACCCCCGGAACTCTCTCCAGGTAAACTCCAGGTAAACATCCAACTTCTTTTCATTCATAACTTCAGCAATCATCTCTTTCTTGTCATCCACACTACATCCACGCACATTCAGGCATCCCAGTTTTATAAAGTTTTTCTTCTTCTCTGTTTTAGTAAATGTTTACAGGAGAAGGGGTTACTAGCCCATGCTCCCAGCATTTTAGTCGCCTCATATGACATGCATGGCTTACGGAGGAAAGATTCTTGTCCACTTCCCCATATATTTATTTATGCAACTCTGTTGTAAATTGTGGGACCCATGTCCTCGGAAAAGTGGATAAAAAGGCTTCTAGGAAGAATGTTTGGATTTCTTTCTGAAACCGTCTGAATATTCTACTTCCTTTACTTCCCCATGTTTTATTACATAATATGGTACAAAAGATTTAAGAGATACATTGCTGGTATAAATATGGCATATACAGTACATGAGGTTTGAGAGATACATTTCTAGTGTATCTATGTGTCTGTCACTGATTACAATGCGAAAATCTCATCCAGCTCCTCAGAGCTTGGGTGCGTACCCAAGATACAGCAGACATTACCTCTCTGAGCAGCAGTGCTGAGTGGCTGGAACAGAAAACTAGCTGCCCTGGGATCCCTAGTTACCCTGATGAGTCTTTTGCCTAGCTCCTTAAGGAACTTTGATTCACTTTTTCCCCATGGGGGAAGGGTCTCCAAGCCTATGGGAACAAACATATAATGATGGGCAAGTTCATAGACCCATCCGCTGACAAGTCCACTCCCAAATATCTGAATACATTCACCTCCTCCATACTCTCTCCCTCCAGTCTGATATCCAATCTTTGGTGACCTAATCTCTTTGTTGTCCTCATAACATTACTCCTTCCTATAATAATAATAATAATAATAATAATAATAATAATAATAATAATAATAATAATAATAATAATTCTTTATTTACTACAAGTACATGTACATGATATACAGGCCTGGCTGACATCAGTGACATACTACTATATAGAAAGCCCCTTGTTATGCTGAGCATTTCTGGCAAATTAGGTCATTGTCGCAGGATGCGACCCACACCAGACAACTAATACCCAGGTACCCATTTTACTGATGGGGAACATAGGCAACAGGTGGAAAGAAACATGCCCAATGTTTCTACTCTGGCTAGGAACCGAACCCAGGCCCTCGCCGTGTGAGGCGAGTGCTTTAACCACCAGGCAACCAGAGTCCCTTATATTCACTTTCAATTTTCTTCTTTTACATAGCCTACCAACTTCATCTACCAACCTCTGCAACTTCTCTTCAGAATCTCCCAAGAGCACAGTGTCATCAGCAAAAAAGCAACTGTGACAACACCCACTTTGTGTTTGATTCCTTATCTTTCAACTCCACACCTCTTGCCAAGGCCCTCACATTCACTTCTCTTACAACCCCATCTATAAATATATTGAACAGCCACAGTGACATCACACATCCTTGTCTAATGCCTACTTTTACTGGGAAATAATCTCCCTCTTTCCTACATACTCTAACCTGAGCCTCATTATCCTCGTAAAAACTCTTCACTGCTTTCAGTAACCTACCTCCTATACCATACACCTGCAACATCTGCCACATTGCCCCCTTATCCACCCTGTCATACGCCTATTCCAAATCCATAAATGAAAAAAAAAGCTCTTTAGCCTTATCTAAATACTGTTAGCCTATATGTTTCACTGTAAACACTTGGTCTACACACTCCCTACCTTTCCTAAAGCCTCCTTGTTCATCTGCTATTCTACTCTCCGTCTTACTCTTAATTCTTTCAGTAATAACTCTACCATACACTTTACCAGGTACACTCAACAGACTTATCTCCCCATAATTTCTTCCCTCCTTTTTGTCCCCTTTGCCTTTATACAAAGGAACTATGCACGTTCTCTGCCAATCCCTAGGTACCTTACCCTTTTCCATACATTTATTAAATAAAAGCACCAACCACTCCAAAGCTATATCCCCACCTGCTTTTAATATTTCTATCTTTATCCCATCAATCCCAGCTGCTTTACCCCCTTTCATTTTACCTACTGCCTCACGAACTTCCCCCACACTCACAACTGGCTCTTCCTCACTCTTACAAGATGTTATTCCTCCTTGCCCTATACACGAAACCACAGCTTCCTTATCTTCATTAACATTTAACAATTCCTCAAAATATTCCCTCCATCTTCCAAATACCTGTAACTCTCCATTTAATAATTCTCCTCTCCTATTCTTAACTGACAAATGCATTTGCTCTCTAGGCTTCCTTAACTTGTTAATCTCACTCCAAAACTTTTTCTTATTTTCAACAAAATTTGTTGATAACATTTCAGCCACTCTCTCATTTGCTCTCTTTTTACATTGTTTCACAACTCTCTTAACCTCTCTTTTTCTCTCCATATACTCCTCCCTCCTTGCATCACTTATACTTTGTAAAAACCTCTCATATGCTAACTTTTTCTCCCTTACATTACATTACATTACATTATCATTCCACCAATTGCTCTTCTTCCCTCCATCAACCACTTTCCTCTAACCACAAACTTCTGCTGAAGATAAGATAAGATAAGATAAGATTTCGTTCGGATTTTTAACCCCGGAGGGTTAGGCACCCAGGATAACCCAAGAAAGTCAATGCGTCATCGAGGACTGTCTAACTTATTTCCATTGGGGTCCTTAATCTTGTCCCCCAGGATGCGACCCACACCAGTCGACTAACACCCAGGTACCTATTTGCTGCTAGGTGAACAGGACAACAGGTGTAAGGAAACGTGTCGAATGTTTCCACCCGCCGGGAATCGAACCCGGGCCCTCCGTGTGTGAAGCGGGAGCTTTAGCCACCAGGCCACCGGGCCACACTCTAACACTACATTTTTAAACCTACTCCATACATCTTCGACCCCATTGCCTATACTCTCACTAGCCCATCTATCCTCCAATAGTTGTTTATATCTTACCCTGCCTCCTCTTTTAGTTTATAAACCTTCACCTCTCTCTTACTTGATGCTTCTATTTTCCTTGTATCCCATCTACCTTTTACTCTCAGTGTAGCTACAACTAAAAAGTGATCTGATATATCTGTGGCCCTTCTATAAACATGCACATCCAGAAATCTACTCAAGTCTTTATCTACCAATACATAGTCCAACAAACTACTGTCATTACGCCCTACATCATATCTTGTATACTTATCCTCTTTTTCTTAAAATATGTTTTATCTATAACTAAATCCCTTTCTATACAAAGTTCAATCAAAGGACTCCCATTATCATTTACACCTGGCTCCCCAAACTTACCTACCACACCCTCTCTAAATGTTTCTCCTACTTTAGCATTTAGGTCCCCTACCGCAATTACTCTCTCACTTGGTTCAAAGGTTCCTATACATTCACTTAACATCTCCCAAAATATCTCTCTCTCCTCTACACTCCTCTCTTCTCCAGGTACATACACGTTTATTATGACCCACTTTTCGCATCCAGCCCTTATTTTAATCCATATAATCCTTTAATTTACACATTTATATTCCCTCTTCTCCTTCCATAACTGATCCTTCAACATTATTGCTACCCCTTCCTTAGCTCTAACTCTCTCAGATACTCCTGACTTAATCCCATTTATTTCTCCCCACTGAAAATCCCCTACCCCCTTCAGCTTTGTTTTGCTTATTGCCAGGAAATGAGTGAGCTACTCAAGTCCCAATATGACTCAGTTTTTAGCAAGCCGCTAACCAGACTGAGAGTCGAAGATCAAAATGAATTTTTTATGAGAGAGCCACAAAATTTGATTAACACAAGCCTATCCGATGTTATCCTGACGCCAAATGACTTCGAAAGGCGATAAATGACATGCCCATGCACTCTGCCCCAGGGCCAGACTCATGGAACTCTGTGTTCATCAAGAACTGCAAGAAGCCCCTATCACGAGCCTTTTCCATCCTATGGAGAGGGAGCATGGACACGGGGGTCGTCCCACAGTTACTAAAAACAACAGACATAGCCCCACTCCACAAAGGGGGCAGTAAAGCAACAGCAAAGAACTACAGACCAATAGCACTAACATCCCATATCATAAAAATCTTTGAAAGGGTCCTAAGAAGCAAGATCACCACCCATCTAGAAACCCATCAGTTACACAACCCAGGGCAACATGGGTTTAGAACAGGTCGCTCCTGTCTGTCTCAACTATTGGATCACTACGACAAGGTCCTAAATGCACTAGAAGACAAAAAGAATGCAGATGTAATATATACAGACTTTGCAAAAGCCTTCGACGTGTGACCATGGCGTAATAGCGCACAAAATGCGTGCTAAAGGAATAACAGGAAAAGTCGGTCGATGGATCTATAATTTCCTCACTAACAGAACACAGAGAGTAGTCGTCAACAGAGTAAAGTCCGAGGCAGCTACGGTGAGAAGCTCTGTTCCACAAGGCACAGTACTCTCTCCCATCTTGTTCCTCATCCTCATATCCGACATAGACAAGGATGTCAGCCACAGCACCGTGTCTTCCTTATCAGATGACACCCGAATCTGCATGACAGTGTCTTCCACTGCAGACACTGCAAAGCTCCAGGCGGACATCAACCAAATCTTTCAGTGGGCTGCAGAAAACAATATGAAGTTCAACGATGAGAAATTTCAATTACTCAGATATGGTAAACATGAGGAAATTAAATCTTCATCAAAGTACAAAACAAATTCTGGCCACAAAATAGAGCGAAACACCAACGTCAAAGACCTGGGAGTGATCATGTCGGAGGATCTCACCTTCAAGAACCATAACATTGTATCAATCACATCTGCTAGAAAAATGACATGATGGATAATGAGAACCTTCAAAACTAGGGAGGCAAAGCCCATGATGACACTCTTCAGGTCACTTGTTCTATCTAGGCTGGAATATTGCTGCACACTAACAGCACCTTTCAAGGCAGGTGAAATTGCCGACCTAGAAAATGTACAGAGAACTTTCACGGCGCGCATAACGGAGATAAAACACCTCAATTACTGGTAGCGCTTGAGGTTCCTAAACCTGTATTCCCTGGAACGCAGGAGGGAGAGATACATGATTATATACACCTGGAAAATCCTAGAGGGACTAGTACCGAACTTGCACACGAAAATCACTCACTACGAAAGCAAAAGACTTGGCAGATGATGCACCATCCCCCCAATGAAAAGCAGGGGTGTCACTAGCACGTTAAGAGACCATACAATAAGTGTCAGGGGCCCGAGACTGTTCAACTGCCTCCCAGCACACATAAGGGGGATTACCAACAGACCCCTGGCAGTCTTCAAGCTGGCACTGGACAAGCACCTAAAGTCAGTTCCTGATCAGCCGGGCTGTGGCTCGTACGTTGGTTTGCGTGCAGCCAGCAGCAACAGCCTGGTTGATCAGGCTCTGATCCATCAGGAGGCCTGGTCACAGACCGGGCCGCGGGGGCGTTGACCCCCGGAACTCTCTCCAGGTAAACTCCAGGTAAACATCCAACTTCTTTTCATTCATAACTTCAGCAATCATCTCTTTCTTGTCATCCACACTACATCCACGCACATTCAGGCATCCCAGTTTTATAAAGTTTTTCTTCTTCTCTGTTTTAGTAAATGTTTACAGGAGAAGGGGTTACTAGCCCATGCTTCCAGAATTTTAGTCGCCTCATATGACATGCATGGCTTACGGAGGAAAGATTCTTGTCCACTTCCCCATATATTTATTTATGCAACTCTGGTGTAAATTGTGGGACCCATGTCCTCGGAAAAGTGGATAAAAAGGCTTCTAGGAAGAATGTTTGGATTTCTTTCTGAAACCGTCTGAATATTCTACTTCCTTTACTTCCCCATGTTTTATTACATAATATGGTACAAAAGATTTAAGAGATACATTGCTGGTATAAATATGGCATATACAGTACATGAGGTTTGAGAGATACATTTCTAGTGTATCTATGTGTCTGTCACTGATTACAATGCGAAAATCTCATCCAGCTCCTCAGAGCTTGGGTGCGTACCCAAGATACAGCAGACATTACCTCTCTGAGCAGCAGTGCTGAGTGGCTGGAACAGAAAACTAGCTGCCCTGGGATCCCTAGTTACCCTGATGAGTCTTTTGCCTAGCTCCTTAAGGAACTTTGATTCACTTTTTCCCCATGGGGGAAGGGTCTCCAAGCCTATGGGAACAAACATATAATGATGGGCAAGTTCTCCATATTTTCTAGACTTTTGGGACTCCCTGAAGCTGGCAGCTACCCCTCCTTCCCTGGTGTATTGGTATTAACCATGGTAGATGCACATGTTTAGTCCCACACCACCTGCTTGCCATCTGTCCAGACTTGAAGAGTGATATTATCTGGACCCTTTTGGCTGCCATCAAATTTGCATAGTTGAGGTGGCTCCCTTATTGCTGGGCATCTGGCTGCTGTGAGGCTCTTCTGGATAATGTTATTAAACTCTTCATGCCTTGCAATCTTTCCCTCAGATTTACAGCACACAAGATCGTAGTATCCGAATCGTTCTTCTTCTTCACTGCTGCAGATACACCTGCATTCAGCGAGAACAGGAGTAGCAAGTCAAAGGGCAACACCAATGCAGACGGTCAGTGGATCAAGGGGTGAGCCAACAGAAAGTCCCCTGCATGAGGAGCTCTCACTGCCAGGAGGCGGGCTCTGTCCTTCCTCGACACACTCTGAAGCATTGTTGAGGCTATACTCTCCACTAATGGGACATCCCAGTGTGATTGTTTGTAGTTGATGGGAAGTGCAGGTCTAATTTCAGAGCCCATTAGATTATAATAGATCATGGCTCCATCCTTAAGATGTCCTTGGGTAGTGAGTACAACATCCAGTTCTGCTGGATGTGCTACTCTTAAGGATTGTATGGTCCAGTGGATTAAGGTGTCATGAGTTTTTCCCACCATGAGGCAGGCCAAAGCAGCATGGGTTCGATTCCTTGGGTAGTCGCAGTGCTGTTATTGGTTAATAATATAAAATACTGTTCATTGTACTAGTACACCAAACAGGGACTAGAACGAAATTAGCCTAGAGTCATTCACACCAACGTTTGTCCTTGGGTACCGAGTACAACATCCAGTTCTGCTGGATGCGCTACACTACACATACATGTGCTGTATAGACCTTGTGGCTTATCGCTTCTTTTTTATTATAATAATAATAATAATCGTAAGGATTGTATGGTCCAGTGGATTAACTCGTCATGAGTTTTCGCCCACCATGAGGCAGGCCAAAGGAGCATGGGTTCGAGTCCTTGGCTACTCACAGTGTTGTTATATATATATATATATATATATATATATATATATATATATATATATATATATATATATATATATATATATATATATAATTCATGTATTCACTTCATACACGTCAAGACAGCGTATTCTTTAAAGTGTTGATTCAAGAATGCACTTTCATTGTCTTTTCAATATTGAATTGATAATGGTGGTTAATGGGGTTCAAAACCCTTCATCTACATTCGGATCATTAAGGCCAATTTTTTTAAATCTCTAAAATAGGGATTAAAGCAAAGTCTCAGCACATATGCGTTGAGATAAGATAAGATAAGATTTCGTTCGGATTTTTAACCCCGGAGGGTTAGCCACCCAGGATAACCCAAGAAAGTCAGTGCGTCATCGAGGACTGTCTAACTTATTTCCATTGGGGTCCTTAATCTTGTCCCCCAGGATGCGACCCACACCAGTCGACTAACACCCAGGTACCTATTTGCTGCTAGGTGAACAGGACAATAGGTGTAAGGAAACGTGTCGAAATGTTTCCACCCGCCGGGAATCGAACCCGGGCCCTCCGTGTGTGAAGCGGGAGCTTTAGCCACCAGGCCACCGGGCCTTTGAGTGTATATTTATCCTGTGCAGAGGTTCAGGTGTTTTAACTCTGTATGTAATCTCCGTATATATTTTGAAATGTTACTATGCAGGACAATTTCAATTATCTAAATTGTGAAATTTGTTAACATCACTAAATATAATATTATTTGCACTATTATTATGCGATTATTGCATAATATTAGTGTTACTGCATAAAATAAACGAAGAGAATGGTTTGGTAAGCCACCAAAAGAAAACGAAACTTCTGAAAGGAGTAACTATAGGAATTGTCACTTGCCCAAGCTTGGGCAGGAAACGCGAAATGGAAGTGACTACTACTGGATTAAGTAAGTAAGTAAGTAAGTTTATTCAGGTATACACAAATACAATTACATAGAATTATCATACATAGCAGCATATGTGTAGAGAACCTAGGATAACCCAAAAAAGTCAGACAGAGTGACTTATTTCCATTGGGGTCCTTTTACCTTATTATTATAATATAAAGGTTATAATATTTTCTTATTATTCTACAATGAAGATAACATCTTATTATCATACTAAAAAGACTATCTACTACACGAGGGTCATTAAGACTATCTACAATACGAGGGTCATTACTAGAAATAAGGTAAAATTTACACGTATTTTAGCTAAAAAATAGAAAATCATTCCCCTCCCTTTCTGTAGCTACATTCATCAGACACCTTTTGGCACTCTTCTTGAACTGGTTCATGCTATGACTGACTTTGACATGTGCGGGCAGTCTGTTCCATTCCTTTATTGCTGTACAATAAAAGGTGTTTGACCCCTGGCCAATGATTGTGGGTACTAAAAAGTTGTGCTCTCTCCCCCTAGTACTATGATTGCTTTGGTTCCCAACCTTGACAAAATTGACAGCAAGATATTCTGGACATTGTTTGTGAGCAATTTTATAAACATGATTTAGCTTCAGTTGTTTTACTCTGTCTTCAACATTCAGCATATCCAACTGCTGTAATTCATTCTGGCCTACATGTTCTCTTGGTCCAAGCCCCAGGATGAATCTTACGATTTTGTTCTGGGTGATTTGCAGTCTATCTTTCAGTTTTTTTGTCAAGGCAGAGTACCAAGAAGAGCAAGCGTAATCCATATGGCATTGTATAAGGGCTAGACATAGGGTCCTGCGAGCCTCAGTAGGTAGACACTGTGCTAGTCTATACAGGAACTTCAGTCTGGCATTCGCTTTCTTTACTACACTGTTCCCTATCAATTCTCCTGACATGCATGGGTCAAAGGGGATTCCCAAATATTTTACTGATGAAACTAAAGTGATGGGCTCCCCATTACATTGAACATTAAAATTATTTACCCTTCTCAGTTTATGTTTCGTGCCAAAGAGAATGGCTTCAGTTTTCCCTAGGTGTAATGATAGTTTGTTGTCTACTAACCATTTGCTGCAGGACTCCAGTTCCAGTGTTAAAACATTAGGAATATCTTGTGGGTCTTTACCTGACACTAACAGAGCACTGTCATCTGCATACAGTAGGAGTTTGCACTTGACACTGATAGGCATATCATTGACATAACATAAGAATAATAAGGGACCCAGAATACTACCTTGGGGAACTCCACATGTTATCGGCAGGGGTTCTGATTCTGTTTTGTTGATTTTGACTATTTGTCTCCTGTTGCTAAGGTAGGACTTAAACCAGTCTACAGAACCTATACCGATAGCTTGAAGTTTATTACATAATATATTGTGGTTGACAGTATCGAAGGCCTTTTGCAGGTCTAAGGTTACCATACCTATGAGGTTCCCCTTTGACATTTCAGTTCTCAGGTAATCCATCAGATTAATAAGGGAGGTGTCGGTTGAGTAGGATCTTCTAAAGCCCGATTGATAGCTATGGAGAATGTTGTTGTCATTAAGGTACTTAACTACTTGAGAATACACCGCCCTCTCTAGAATTTTAGATATTATACTGAGTATACTAACAGGCCTATAGTTGCTTACATCAGACCTACTATTTTTCATGAAGATAGGAGTAACTCTGGCCTCCTTGAACCCCTCCGGTACGGTATTAGTGGTGATTGATAGATTTATTATGTGAGCAATAGGGATTGACAGTTCAGAAGCACCATCTTTTAGGAACTTAAACGGGATGTTATCAGGGCCTGTGCTCTTAGTTGGGTTTAACCTGCTTAGATCTTTTTGAATAAAGTCATGAGATACACTTACTAGTTGACAACTGTTTGGGGTTACTCCTTTATTGGTATAGTATGTTTGAAACTTATCAGAGTCTGTGTTAAAGGTATTTGATACAGCTGGTAGTTTACTTACTAGTGTTGATGCAACAGATGTGTAGTAGGAATTAAAGCAATTTGCCACCTTAGATGTTTCGTGGCATACCTCATTATCGATAGTGAGTACTATGTTAGACCTATCTACTGGCTTATGGCTATACCCCAACTGTTTTAGTTGTTGCCAGAGCTTTCTGGGGTTATGCTTATACTCTTCAATTTTTGAGCAGTAGTGCTTTGCCTTTGCTCCTTTTATAAGTCTCTGTACTCTGTTCCTCACCCTTTGGAATTCATTTAGTGCTGCAATATCCTGTCTGTTTGCTTTAAATCTTTTTAGCAGCTGGTCTCTGAATTTCATATTATCTAATATCTCAGTATTCATCCAGGGTTCAGTTCTTCGTTTAATCCTAACCTCTTTAACTGGTGCAATATTATCAAGGATGGTAGTGAACGTTGTCTTGAATTTTTCCCAGGCATCGTTTACGTCCGTGCAACTTGTTATCTCTGTCCAGTCACAATTGTGTAGCCTATTTACCAGTGTTTCTTTACTGTAGTTTCTAGTTGACCTCATTTTTATTGTCCTGTGTAGGCCTATCCTATCCCTAGTGATTTTCCTGGTGCAGTAAATGATGAAATGATCACTAAGACCTGTGGTAATGACGCCTGACTGACTAATGTTCTCAGAGCGGTTACAAAGTATGTGGTCAATTAGGGTGGCTGAGAACTGTGTGATTCGGGTTGAAGTATTAATTACTTGAGTGTAACTATATAATCCTAGAATTTGCTTATACCTATTGCATAGCCCGTTATTTTGCTGCTGAAAACAGATATTGAAGTCGCCCAGTATTATTGTCTTGCAATTGTTTTCAGCTCCGGACAAGACTCTGGAAAAGTCTTCTAAGAACTGGTCTTGGGTAGGAGGGCGGTAACTAGTTCCTACTAAGATGGGTTTGGTCTTAGGAAGCAGCACTTCAAACCATAGAATCTCCAGTTTATTGTTATTTAAATCAGGTCTTGGGTTGTAAGCTAAGTCATTTCTAATGTAGGCACATACTCCACCACCCTTTCTGTTCCTATCTAAGCGTTTTATATTGTAACCATCTATTTTGACCTCGTCGTCAGTCACCGTATCATCCAACCAAGATTCAGAGATGGTTATAACTGCCGCCCTAATTTTGTTAGCTAGAATCCTAATCTCTGCCAATTTAGGAAGAAGTGATCTTGCATTGACATGAATAAAGTGAAGGCCTGTTTTCATAAAACAATCATAATCATCAATATATGGCAATGGGTCATTTGTATTAAAATTAGGTAAATCAATGTCATCACTGCTAAAGGGTAACTGTGCCAAAGTGCATTTATTACACACAAAATGAATTCTGGCACCGTTGCTATAATTGTACATACATCCATCATGCACCCACCCCTTACACATTTTACATAAGGTGCCTTTTCTGCTTTTCATGCGTACTTTAGTACAGTGTATGCACCTGTTTGGTAGTGTTTGAGATAATAATGGCTGTATTGTCTCACATTGACCTATGTATGCATTACATATGGAGTTAAGGTTATCATTCCTAGCTATTAGACCGTCATTATCGCCGTCATTTATCTGTCTGTTTTGCCTCTGCACAATAGTTTGAGGTCCTGGATTAATTTGGATATCACAACTTAAGAGCGCTACAATAAGAGCTGTGTGCCACTGTTTTTGTTTGGGTATGCGGTGTTGCCATACCTTGCGGCGAAAGTGATATTTACTTTTCTGGTAGGATGGCAACTGTTGGGCTTTTACTGTCCAGGGCGCTGTTACTCCATTCACCTTTTCCAGCCCCCATGACTGATTTCTTTCTTCATGGAATTGAAGAAGAAATATAAATATAATTATGGCAGCCTGTACCCCCCTAATGCATGCCATTTTCACTCTTCGCTCTTTTACTCATATACAATAATATTTATTTCTCTTTTCCAGTCCCTAGTACACTTAGTATCTGCTTTAGCAATCACCACTGAATTACTAGTAAAATTTCCTCTTCAAAACCCTCTTCACTGCTCACTTTTCCCTTAACTTCACAAAACCCTTACAGTTAACCCCTTATTACACACTCCCCTTCCCATCTCACTTCACAGTCTGGCTTCCCCAATTAACTTCTAACTCCTTTCCATTCTGGTAGATCAGAAAGGTTTAATCCATGGTTTTATCCTTCCAAATCCCCCTCAATTCCATTTATCGGGGGTTGTGTCGTGTTGTCTCCTGACCTGTTCTGCTGACTCAGCCATTTTTAAAACACTGAGGGGAGTAACGCCACCTACAACCTGACTTTCCTTGAGTTTATAGATATATTTGGCGTTTTCTGCTATGATTCTCTCACTGTACACTGGTCAGCTGAATATAGGTCAACTACTAAAACATTAACCTTGACTGTTTAACTATTCACTTCTTTCTCACGACTGGCACTGAGGGATATCCGACCTATAACCTTGGAGTTTTGTACTGTTGATTTGGCGATGTCTCCTGTGTTTCCCTCTCGTTAGCACTGGTACAGGTGATATGATGGTGGTACAGATATGATTATTAACTCCGGAAGATTAATAAACCAAGATATTCATCACTGTATGACCCTTGTGGGTTTAGCGCTGATTATTTATTGTAATAATAATAATTATAAACTAGGGTAACCCAAGAAGGCCAGTGTAATGTACATCCTTACAGGTGATGTAAGGCGAACACTAGAATATTACGGTGTAAATTACATGCAGTATTTTCCTCCCTTTCTGCTGCTTCATTAATAATGCCTACTCCATAACAATAGTCTTGAATTTATTTATGCTACTGATGGCCTTGACATCATCACGCATTTCTGTTTGATGCTTAATTATTTTTATAATCGATAATATATAACGTATTGTTCGAATTATTAATCTGGAGGGGTTAGTAACTAGGAATAGCCCAGACAAGTCAGTCAGTAAGTAAGAAAGTAAGTTTATTTAGGTACACGTTCACATAAGTACAATTATCATATCTTTGAATTATTATTATTATTATTATTATTATTATTATTATTATTATTATTATTATTATTATTATTATTATTATTATTATTATTATTATTATTATGGAAAATTAAAATTTACCTGCATGTACCTCATTAGATACATACCAGTAAATGATAACAAAGATAATTATTTTTTATCAGAGTTACAGACAAGTAGGAATTTTAGGACACCTAGGTCGCAAAAATGTCCCCCTTCGATACCTACTACAATCTCTATCTCCACAACTCACTCTGGACCTATATTAATTTCAAATAAAATGTACATCACCAGGAATTCTGGTACAACATTAATATAAATATGTGGACTGTACATTAAATTTCAAAAATAAGTACATATACATTGAAGGAGAATTTATCTTAATACCACTCACCAATTAGTCTGGAGATTACTGTGTGTCATACACAAAACCCCCTGCCTATAATATGAAGAAAATACTGGCCAGAATTTCAACATAAATATAGACATCACTCAGCTGTGGTAATATCCTGTTTCCATCTAATTACAGAGTCCTGTCCAGTCGCCTAATTCTCACATTCTGCTGCACTGCAATTCTAACACTTTCGGCTCTTATTTGAGAGGTTTCAAGCCCAATATAACCTTTAGAGCGACAAAAATTCTTCCGATTTTCACTAACGTTTCTCTTGGTCAATTCAAAACAATGGCGACTCCCTCCCCAGCGACGCTCACCAATTTTGCTGGTTCTTTATTTATTTACAAATTCATTTTTATTACACTAATTTACATACAAAATACACTGTATTTTCGGAGAATATACCGTATTTTCCACAGTGCAGCCGGGCGGAGATCGTTGTTAAACAACTTAAATTACTCATTCCTCTAGGAGACGATTCTAGCCAGTTCTGGCTTGAGTGGCTGTTTTCCTAGTAGGTCTTACTACAATTTCATCTTCCTGCATCACTTGGTCAGCATTACCTTCAGTATCACTCATGTCACTTTCCCTTAGATTTTCATCTACATTTGATTGAATACCATTTAATTCCAAAGGAATCAATTTATTAATCAAGCATAAACTTTCCTGGCCATGACACAACACTTTGACATTCCAGGCAACGCATTGTGCATCTGGGTACAATGTCAATACTTTGCCCAGAGGCCAGAATGTTTGATGCTGTTCAGTATCAGTTAACACTATGTCACCTGGTTGAATGTTCTGTCGATTTACTGTGTCTGACGCACCATAAAAGTGTTCACGTAGTGTAAGAAGATATTTCTTACACAATAAATTAGACCAAATTACAGTGTCTCTAATATTTATCTCCTGCAACTTATTTCTTATGTAATTAGCTAATTTGACACCTACATAAATGGCTGTTAATTCCAATTGAGGTAAGGTACGTGATTTAATTGGGGACACTTTATCCTTAGACATAACAAGAGAAATAACACTATTACATTGAACGTAAGCAACTGCTCCATACGCTAATTTTGAAGCATCACAGATAATGTGGAGTATATTTTTCCCATCTGGATTGACCACCTGGCATGGGAACTCCAACATTGCAATTTTTTCATAATCACCAATTAATTTATCCCACTTGTTAATGAATTCCTCAGGTAGAGTTTCATCCCAAGCACATTTAACTTCCATACTTCTTGTATTAACAATTTCCCTCTTATAGTAAGGGGTGACACTAAGCCTAGTGGATCAAAACATTTGGAAACTTCAGCAAGCAAGACTCTCTTAGTTAATTTATTGGGCATAGTGTAATTATTAGGTTTAAACATTAACAAATCTCCCAGTATCCCAAGTTAATCCCAATACATTACTGCATTTTGGTACTTCATCTCCAGGGTAATCTTTACTCATTTTGTCCTTTAATTTGGACGAATTACTATTCCATTCCCACAAAGGCATATTTGCACTTTGCATTATTTTATTAGCCTCTCCATAAGTCATTAACAGTTCCTCTTCAGTAGACGTCACACCCAGGAAATTGTCCACATAAAATTGTTTGCTCATTACTTTACTCAATGGACTTCCCGTACATTTAAGGTGTGCATTTATCGTCGCTTGAAGTAGGAATGGACTGGATGTAGCACCAAATATTATGCTCCTAAAGCGTAAGGTTTTCAGAGGGCTAAATGGGTCACTAGGATTCTCAGGCCATAAGAAGCGGGTACAATCCCTTTCAGTCTCTTGTAAACCCACTCTTAGGAAAGCTTTACTTATGTCAGCCGTAAAGGCATAATTCTTCACCCTGAAATTTAATAAGATATCTCCTAATTTTTCCGTCAACGACGGACCTGTCATCAAACAGTCATTTAAACTAGGTACATTTTTGTTACTCCTGGCACTACAATTAAACACAATCCTCGGGAGGAGTGGTCTTAGAATCCTTCTTCACTCCTTAACATGGCAAATAGTGACCATAAATTTTGGCTTGCTCAGGAGGTACCTCTTCTATAAATTTATTAATTAATTGTTCAGTAATTATATCATTATAGGCAGTCAACAATTCTGGTGTCTTACTCAGTTTGCGGAGCTGAGCCTTTAATTGTCCATATGCCATTCTGTAATTAGTGGGCAATTCTGGATGGTTCAGTCTCCACGGAAGTCGTACCCAGTATAGTCCAGATTCAAATTTTACATCTCTCGGGTACTGTTCCTGAGTAAATGAATCGTCTGGACTTTGTTCATTTACTATTATTCCAATGCTGTCTAATTTCCACAATTTATGCACTGGCTCAACACCATCCTCTATGGAAAAATTGTATTGGGGCACGATTTCATGAGTAAGACACATAGTGATAGTATTTATAGTTTCCTCTAGTCATGCATTATTATTACGAGGAATCCTATCATACATTACATGGCCTCCTGCAGTCTTTAAAAGGGTGACACCACATTTCTTTACCATACCCTTTACAAAGGAGGCATAATAGTCACTACCTATCAAAATATTTATTGTGCCTACAGAATCATCATTTACACCAGAAGGTGCTAAATTTACATTATGTGAAAGTCTTTCTGTAGCTTTACTAAGTCCTACTGTAGATATTTTCTCTGGAAGTCTATCTACAGTTACTGCATTAATACATTTTGTTTCATTGCCCAAACTGACAGTTACATAAACAATGTTATACAATTGAGCCCTTTTATTTGAGAGAAAACCAGATAATTTTAGAGTTGTAGGATCTCCCATTTGTACTTTCATACCATCAAGACATTTATGTTTTATGAAAGGACGCTGTGATCCCTGGTCTAATAATGCAGTTAAATTTTTTGATTTATGCCTTTTATCATCAATTCTTACCTCTAACACAGGTAAGGCTACTTCAACAAAACCATCATTATTAACATTAGCAGCAAATTTTACATTAGCTACTGTTGTGTCAGGATTGTCAACATTATCATTATTATCAACATTATCATATAGACCCTTACACATGTCTATATAGTATCTTCCTTTGTGACATTGATAACATATAGACCCATACACATGTCTATATAGTATCTTCCTTTGTGACATTGATAACAGTTGTTTAATTTGGCATGACAATCCTTTACATTGTGATTACCAAGATAACTGATACATCTGTCAAGTTCTTCCAATCGTTCAACTTTATCATTCTATGAATTGTATGCATTGCAATACTTAGAAAAATGAGTACCCTTGCAGAAGAGACAATCTCTCTTTTCTCTGACTGGTTTCTTATTAACTGGGATACTCTTAGGAGGGTACTTATTCTTCTTACCTTGTGGAGAATCATTATTTCTGATTCCTGCTACTTGATATGTACCTATGCAACTCTTTTTTTAGGAAATGAATTTTGATTATTAACATTGGTATAATTTTTTCCCTTGTGAAACTTGACAGGTACCTCAGAGTTATTATGCATCGCATCTTTAAAATGAGTTGGTTAGCTGGACTGCAACTGAACAATTAATCTTGTAGACTTAGTCTTATTTCCTCCAGACCAAAATAAACTTAGTGATACTTGTTCGAGAGCTATTCAAGTGTTTTACAGCTTAATTTATTCTGTATGAGCATGTGAGTATCTCCTCTTATCTGCCCTTTGAGGTAAAGTAATTTAGTAACACATGCTAGGCCACTCATATCATGCACAGCTGCTTTAAAAATTGACCAAAACTCCTCCAAATTTTCTTCAGGATTAAATACAGGTAAATATAATTCTGGGAGTTTTGGCAAAGACATCTTATTTATTGGAACAGATTGATTAACTGTCTGGTTTACACGTTTTAATTTGTTCAAAGCCCGACTTTTACAAGAAAGAAATTTTTCTTCTAATTCATAATTCTGGTTAATCATAAGATCCATTTCTGTCTCATCTGCCCAGTTTACTAACAAATCTTCTTCATATTTTTTATAATATAATTTGTATGAATCATATCTATTCCCTAAAGCACCTAAATGCAATTTTAAATCATCAGTATTCACAGTTTCTTGGCTCATTTATTCCAAACATTTATGTATGCCTTTGTTACATGACCCTTTCTAGCCTGCAATGATGATTTTTTTGCTCTAAATTCCATGTGTTTGTCCTCTACATTAATTTCCTCATTTTCACCCTTACATGTAAGGAAATTATAATATAAATTCTAAATACATTAATATAAATTCTAGCTGCTCTTGAGCTTAGCAATTACACATGTAAGAAAATTATAATATAAATTTCAAATACATTAATATAAATTCTAGCTACACTTGAGCTTAGCAAAATTATTATTGTAGTAATTATAATCCACTACACATTAAGTAAATTTGTGAACTTAACATCCATCTTCTTCTGTCATTTAATATATAATTATTAAGTAATTAATTCACTAATTAATGACTTCACTAATTACATCCAGTTCGATCAAGGACCAACGGGCAACTATATGGAAAATTAAAATTTACCTTCATGTACCTCATTAGATACATACCAGTAAATGGTAACAAAGATAATTATTTTTTATCAAAGTTACAGACAAGTAGGAATTTTAGGACACCTAGGTCGCAAAAATGTCCCCCTTCGATACCTACTACGATCTCTATGTCCACAAATCACTCTGGACCTATTAATTTCAAATGAAATATACATCACCAGGAATTCTGGTACAACATTAATATAAATATGTGGACTGTATATTAAATTTAAAAAATGAATACATATACATTGAAGGAGAATTTATCTTAATACGACTCACCAATTAGTCTGAAGATTACGGTGTGTCATATACAAAAAACCCCCTGCCTATAATATAAAGAAAATACTGGCCAGAATTTCAACATAAATATAGACATCACTCAGCTGTGGTAATATCCTGTTTCCATCTAATTACAGAGTCCTGTCCAGTCACCTAATTCTCACATTCTGCTGGACTGCAATTCCAACAATTTCGGCTCCTATTTGAGAGGTTTTAAGCCCAATATAACCTCTAGATCGACAAAAATTCTTCTGATTTTCACTAACGTTTCTCTTGGTCAGTTCAAAACAATGGCGACTCCCTCCCCAGCGACGCTCACCAATTTCGCTGGTTCTTTTTTTATTTACAAATTAGTTTTTATTACCTACAATATATTACACTAATTTACATACAAAATACTCTGTATTTTCGAGAAATATGCAGTATTTTCCACAATTATTATTATTATTATTATTATTATTATTATTATTATTATTATTATTATTATTATTATTATTATGTAAATTACCTGTAGGAGGTTTACAGGGCATTTCCTGAATTATTACCTGCAAGTAATTTGGGTGAGGTAAGTGGGACTTAGTCACACTAGGAAATAAGTCACTCTGTCTGACTTTTTTGGGTTATCCTAGGTTCTCTACACACATGTGCTGCCATGTATGATGATCTATGTAACTGTATTTGTGTATACCCGAATAAACTTACTTACTTAACTCCCTCGACTGCCCACTTCACCACTATCACAAAAAGCTTGACTTGACATTAAATTAATGCTAAAACCTGCTGCTCTGATAAATTAAAGTGGTGTGGACTGTACACCACTGTACACCACTGTACACTGTACACCACTGGGTACACAAAATATAATTGGTATTAACACTTACCATTTAATTACTGTAGATGAATCACACCACAACACCTGCCTAACACATAGACCCTACACCGGCCAGCTAGTGATCTAAATGCAAGGACTAATGGTACACTTCCCTGTTAGTTATCACTGGATTATTAGCAGAATTTCCCATGACAACCAGTGTTGACAAATTACAAATGGTTTATCCCATCCACGTCACTCTCCAGCTCTTCCACAGTCGCCTTCACTTAAAATTTTTCGAATGGTCCAAACAGCATCACATTTTAATACACACTTATTATATTATTCAGTTATATATTCTACATTTAGGAAATTATGTTAAAAAAAATCTATACTAAGGCTGAGGGATGGTCGTTGATAAACGACTTAATTAAAATTGTTTTTGTACTCCACCTTGCTTTACATTTTTTACACATTTATGATTAAAATGATCAGAAAATGGGCTTTGGTGTAAAGATAGGATACATTACATATTCACACAATTCATTTTGTAACCTATCTCTACACCTAATAACATCATCAGGCGTGGTGGCCTGGTGGCTAAAGCTCCTGCTTCACACACGGAGGGCCCGGGTTCGATTCCCAGCGGGTGGAAACATTTCGACACGTTTCTTTGCACCTGTTGCTGTCCTGTTCACATAGCAGCAAATTGGTACCTGGGTATTAGTCGACTGGTGTGGGTCGCATCCTGGGGGGCAAGATTGAGGACCACATTGGAAATAAGTTAGACAGTCCTCGATGAGTCACTGACTTTCTTGGGTTATCCTGGGTGGCTAACCCTCCAGGGTTAAAAATCCGAACGAAAACTTAGCTTATCATCTAAATATATCACTAATTTATCTATTATTGAACCTTTTACAAATTTTCCTTTTAACAACGATTTAATTTAATCTCTTTATCCATTTATTAACACAATTATTAGACTATAACAATAACAAATATTTACTGTTCCATTTAGTTATTAACTATTCAAGCGAGGGAGCTTACAATATATTACATGGCCTCCTACTGTTTTTAAAAGAGTGACACCACATTTTCTTACTATACCTTTTACAAGCGAAGCATAATAATCACTCCCTATTAGAAGACTTATTGACCCCAGAGTCATTATTTACACAAGAGGGCGCCCATTCTACACCATTTTATGAAAGCTTCTCAGTACCTTCACAAAGCCCTAGTGTAGAGATTTTCCGTGGGAGCCTATCAACTATAACTGCATTGATACGTTATATCTCATTGCTTAAGCCGACATTTACATACACAGTGTCATATAAATGGGCCCTTAATCTGACAGAAAACCAGATAGTTTTAGATTTGTAGGATCCCCCTTTTGCCCTTTCATACCAATAAGGCAGCTATGTTTTATGTATGTGTGTTGAGATCCATGGTCCAATAATGCAGTTACATTTTTTGATTTATGCCTTTTATCTCGAATTTCTACTTTTACCACAGGTAAGGCTACTTCAGCTATGCCATCATCATTAATATTAGCTGTAAGTTTTACATTAGTAACTGTTGTGCCAGGGTCATCAACATATTATCATTATTATCATGATAGTCATTATCATCATAATTATTATCATTATACAAACCCTTACACATTACTACATGATGCCTTCTGTGGAAAATACTGTATATTTTCCGAAAATACAGTGTATTTTGTATGTAAATTAATGTAATATATTGTAGGTAATAAAAATTAATTTGTTAATAAATAAAGAACCAGCGAAATTGGTGAGCGTCGCTGGGGAAGGAGAGTCACCATTGTTTTGAACTGATCAAGAGAAACGTTAGTGAAAATCGGAAGAATTTTTGTTGCCTTATAGGTTAAATTGGGCATAAAACCTCTCAAATAGGAGCCGAAATTGTTGGAATTGCAGTCCTGCAGAATGTGAGAATTAGACGACTGGACAGGACTCTGTAATTAGATGGAAACAGGATATTACCACAGCTGAGTGATGTCTATATTTATGTTGAAATTCTGGCCAGTATTTTCTTCATATTTTAGGCAGGGGGTTTTGTGTATGACACAACAAGTAATCTCCAGGCTAATTGGTGAGTGGTATTAAGATAAATTCTCCTTCAATGTATATGTATTCATTTTTTAAACTTAATATACAGTCCACATATTTATATTAATGTTGTACCAGAATTCCTGGTGATGTATATTTCATTTGAAATTAATATAGGTCCAGAGTGACTTGTGGAGATAGAGATTGTAGAGTGTGGCTTAGTTAAGCCACTTGGGTGTTTCTTGTGAGTAGTGAGTGGCAGTGCACGGTAGTGGACCGGGTTGCCACACCCACCCGCCACCCACTCCCCACTTCATCTACCTGTGGGTTTTTCCACCCTTGTACCAGGTCCTAGTACTGTTTTGGCTCATATAATTGGTCAAGAGATTGTAGCTGTACACCAACGATAAAGCCAGTTATGTGAGTTCACCTAGAAAGCGCATTTCTTCACGACAACAGTGTGAGTGTAAGAGGAATCTTCACCTGCACAGGACCACGTCTTCACCTCATCACCGCCCGTCTACCACTCTAGACTTCAGTGATAATTTTCTCTTTAGAGACATTTTCCTGCATTTAAAGACATTTCCGTGTGTGAGACATTTATAGTGAATTTCTTGTGTACTCTAAGCCTTGTGTTTTCAAAGTAGACTCAGTGTTTCTTTGACTCATTATTTTTGCAATATTTTTCAGTGTTATCGCTCATCTTTCGTGTTTCACTTTTATATATTTTATCTGTGTTTTTTTTTATGCTACTCCCTGCCTTTAGTAAGTATTATTTTGTAGTGTTCAAGTGTATTCCTCATTTCTGTGCAGTACTTTATTCCTTGCCCCAGTCATTCACTGCATGTGAAGTCATTCATTATTTTCTTTTATCTTGTGCTCTTTCAGAATTGTATTCTCCAGTATTTGTCATTATTGTAGTTCATGTAGTGTCCACCCCGGTATATTAAATTATCCATTTATTCCTATGTGTACCTTTTTTTTCGTATGTCCAGCAGTGTCTCATTCCCTTGATTTTTTCGCAGACTTGTGTACCATTATTTTTTGCCAGCAATTTTTGTCGAATCAGTCACAGCAAGATTTTGTTGTAAGAACATAACTAATAAGTGTACAATCCTTGTTGTGTGTGCCCGCCACTTGTAAGTGTTGTGTGCGCCCTGCCACTTGTAAGTGTTGTGTGCACCCTGCCACTTGTAAGTATTGTGTGCCCTGCCACTTGTAAGTGTTGTGTGCCCTGCCACTTGTAAGTGTTGTGTGCCCTGCCACTTGTAAGTGTTGTGTGTGCCCCACCACTTGTAAGTATTGTGTGCCCCGCCACTTGTAAGTGTTGTGTGCCCCGCCACTTGTAAGTGTTGTGTGCCCCGCCACTTGTAAGTGTTGTGTGCCCTGCCACTTGTAAGTGTTGTGTGCCCTGCCACTTGTAAGTGTTGTGTGCCCTGCCACTTGTAAGTATTGTGTGCCCTGCCACTTGTAAGTGTTGTGTGCCCCGCCACTTGTAAGTGTTGTGTGCCCCGCCACTTGTAAGTGTTGTGTGCCCTGCCACTTGTAAGTGTTGTGTGCCCTGCCACTTGTAAGTGTTGTGTGCCCTGCCACTTGTAAGTGTTGTGTGCCCCGCCACTTGTAAGTGTTGTGTGCCCCGCCACTTGTAAGTGTTGTGTGCCCCGCCACTTGTAAGTGTTGTGTGCCCTGCCACTTGTAAGTGTTGTGTGCCCTGCCACTTGTAAGTGTTGTGTGCCCCGCCACTTGTAAGTGTTGTGTGCCCTGCCACTTGTAAGTGTTGTGTGCCCTGCCACTTGTAAGTGTTGTGTGCCCCGCCACTTGTAAGTGTTGTGTGCCCCGCCACTTGTAAGTGTTGTGTGCCCCGCCACTTGTAAGTGTTGTGTGCACCGCCACTTGTAAGTGTTGTGTGCCCTGCCACTTGTAAGTGTTGTGTGCCCCGCCACTTGTAAGTGTTGTGTGCCCCGCTACTTGTAAGTGTTGTGTGCCCCGCCACTTGTAAGTGTTGTGTGCCCCGCCACTTGTAAGTGTTGTGTGCCCTGCCACTTGTAAGTGTTGTGTGCCCCGCCACTTGTAAGTGTTGTGTGCCCCGCCACTTGTAAGTGTTGTGTGCCCCATCACTTGTAAGTGTTGTGTGCCGCCACTTGTAAGTGTTGTGTGCCCTGCCACTTGTAAGTGTTGTGTGCCCCGCCACTTGTAAGTGTTGTGTGCCCCGTCACTTGTAAGTGTTGTGTGCCGCCGCTTGTAAGTGTTGTGTGCCCCGCCACTTGTAAGTGTTGTGTGCCCCGCCACTTGTAAGTGTTGTGTGCCCCGCCACTTGTAAGTGTTGTGTGCCCCGCCACTTGTAAGTGTTGTGTGCCCCGCCACTTGTAAGTGTTGTGTGCCCCGCCACTTGTAAGTGTTGTGTGCCCCGCCACTTGTAAGTGTTGTGTGCCCTGCCACTTGTAAGTGTTGTGTGCCCTGCCACTTGTAAGTGTTGTGTGCCCCGTCACTTGTAAGTGTTGTGTGCCCCGCCACTTGTAAGTGTTGTGTGCCCCGCCACTTGTAAGTGTTGTGTGCCCCGCCACTTGTAAGTGTTGTGTGCCCTGCCACTTGTAAGTGTTGTGTGCCCTGCCACTTGTAAGTGTTGTGTGCCCCGTCACTTGTAAGTGTTGTGTGCCCCGCCACATGTAAGTGTTGTGTGCCCCGCCACTTGTAAGTGTTGTGTGCCCCACCACTTGTAAGTGTTGTGTGCCCCGCCACTTGTAAGTGTTGTGTGCCCCGCCACTTGTAAGTGTTGTGTGCCCCGCCACTTGTAAGTGTTGTGTGCCCCGCCACTTGTAAGTGTTACACTTCCAGTTTTGTTTCTTGTTTTATTGTTATTCATATTTTTCATATTTCTTTGAACAAATTCACTCTTAGAGTAATTTCAATTTCTTTTTTAACGTAAAGGGTTTTCTTTACTCTGTTTGAGTAAATTGTTTTGTCTAATTTACAATTAAGAGTTAAAGTGTTCAATCAGTCTTTCTCCATATTTTTATTTTTATTATTTAACCAACATTTTCCCAGTGTAACTTTATTACTGCATTAAATATTTCTGCACCTTATTTTGTTGCACTTGTTTTGCAGTGAATTACTTTGTTGCACTTGTTCTGCAGTGAATTATTTTGTTGCACTTGTTCTGCAGTGAATTATTTTGTTGCACTTGTTCTGCAGTGAATTATTTTGTTGCACTTGTTCTGCAGTGAATTATTTTCTTTTATTGATATTTTTATGCATTATTATTCTCAGTTCATTATTGTTGAGTCTCCTCTTTTTCATTTTATTATTTTTCCTGATATTGTCTTTGCATTATATTTTAATTTTGTTTATGCACTCTTAGAAAATATTTAAATTTCCCAGTTATCTCTCTTTGCATACAATTTAGTGATTTTATTTTATACTTTTTCTATTGATTTACAATTTTATTAGTTAATTTCTTTATTAGCAAGAGTACAGACAGCTCATTTTGCATTTAATTCAGCCCCCAGTAATATTTTTACTTGTAAATTTCAATGTGTTTTTTTTTATCTTGTCCAGCAGCCCCTTGCATTGAGTTGTCCTTCCTCTTGCAGTGTATCTTAGACATTTATTTTTATTACTTCTGCAGAATTAGTTACATCTCTTTTATTTAAATTTTAGCATTTTGTGTCATTTTTATTATTCATTATTTTTGCCTTATTTGTTCTTGTACAACTTCTTTGCCATTATGCCTCACATATCTTCAAGTGATACTTTAGTGAATGTCGACATTCAGACCTCTCAGACTACTGCTGCTTCTGTCAGCAGTCCTCACAGTTCCTTATTGACTGACGGACCGACCCAGACACTGAGACACTATAGTTTTACTCGTGATTCCCTTGATGCGTTACCTTTATTCAATGGCCATGTACATAGTCTTGAAGCATGGTTTACAGCCATTTGTTCTTGTGTTAATGCTCTAGTTGACGGTCCTCCTTCAGAGACAAGTCTTATCAGACTTGCGAAGGAAGCTCTTCATCGGTCCCCTGCAAGATTTCAGGAATCTTACTAAGTGGTCACAATATGAGGAACTGATTCGTTCTATCCTTGTACCAGTAAAAACAGCTGATCCATATGTCGTTCTTAGGGAACTAGTGAATGCTACACCCATCACTAATGAATCGTTGAGTGCATTTGCTGTTAGATTAGATAAACTTTTATCATCAATTATCAATGCTGTTCAGTCCTCAGCTTTTGTTCCTGACGAGGATAAACGATCCACAGCATCGTTTGCTAAAATAGCAGATTTTGGAGAAATCAAAGAACTAATGCCGCCTGCTTCCTTGTGTGTTTATGAGGCTAATCCTCCAACTGTGACGATGGAACCACTTACAGCCCTAAATTATGTACGTTCCTTGTGCCCCCAGGGTACTTTCCGGTGTATCAAAATTAATTTCACACCTATGCCTCAAACTGCACCACCTCTTGTTTATGCCACAGTGACATATCGTGGTAGTCAACCATCGCAGCGATCACCAAGGACTAGTGTACAGAGTCATTATAAATCTCGTAGTATTCACAGTACATTCAGTAACCATAGTCAGCGGACTTGTTGCAACTCTGGTTTCCGTGGACATATTGCAATTAATTGTCCTGATAGTCACCCTAAGAGGCATCGTACTGATGATGAGTACCAGTCAGATCTTCCCTACTGTACTTATCATAGAATACATGGGCATGACACATCTGAGTGCAATGCTCTCTACAACCTTCAGTACTCTAGGTCTTTCCGTGGCCGTTCCAACTGCAGAACCAGAAGAGGAAACAGAAGTCGTGGTTCTCAGACTAACCAGAACCAGGCTCATTCTTCCAATTCGGGGGAATCCGAGCGCCCCAGTCAAACCGTCCCATGGTGACAGCATGTGATAATGAGTACACCATCCCCGTTAACAATTCCTTTGAAGCCTTAAGCAGTCTCGAGAATGACAATCCCGCTGATGACGTTGCTTTACATGTCTCTGACGTAGATGATTTTGGGAATGAAGTGGAACAAATCTTTACTGATGGCAACCCTCCTTTTTGTTTGCACATAACTTCCAGTACAACGATAGGCCCTATAGTGCAAGCATCCGTTCATAATGCGCCCATTCATTTGTTCATGGACTCTGGGCCGCAAGACAATATTATCAGGTCTAGTTTGTTTAGGGATAAGCAGTTACGACATGTCCTCGTGGAACCGACTCATGTGTCCTCCCTTAGTGGAACAGCTGGTTCTCACCTGGGTGTCCGAGGTCGGACTTCCCTCACCTTTTCTATCCAAGGTAGAGACTTTACTGCTTCCTTCCTTGTTGTCGACCAGATTACTTTCCCTGGTGATCTTCTACTGGGATTTGCTTCCATGAGAGACTTACGCATTGTGCTCGACACTTATCAATGGCATGCCCAAATTGATGAATTGATCGTACCATTTTGGGGTTACCAGCTTGGATTCGAGATCTGCCATACTGCCGCAGAGTACAACGTTTGCATTAAGTCCTTACAGGCCAGTACATTTTCCAGTAGCGTATCCAAGCGGTCAGGCACTGGTGATCCTGTCACTCCTGTCTGTGATCCACTTGCAACTTCAGGCTTGCAAGATAGTGTCCTGTTACCTCAAGTGTCCGAGGACGCTCTGATTACCTTGAGTGCTGAGCCTATCCCTGCAATGTCTGTGTGGCATGCAAAGAGTACGTAACCTTTATTCGGCGCATGGACACACCCTCATTTACAGGCTATCTCCCCCAACCAGCGAACCAGGTTGCTAAGAGTTGATGATGGGGCCCCATCGTTCAACTAGTGACCAGGTTCTAGCCAATAAGAAGGTGGGATTGGCAATCGCAGAGGTTATGTGGATACCGCTCTCCTGTCTGCCCTTGTCATTCCCACTCTAGAGCTGGTTGAAGCACGGTCTGCTATCTTTAGGTTAGCCGTGGCCAACTCACGTGCCACCTGCAACCTTGAAGACGGGTTGTAGAGTGCTGAGCTTACGTCTTCTCCCATCCATCCTTCTTTGAGCACCCGAAGAGGACCTCGTACATTGTGCCCAAAGATCAGCTCAAACGGACTATACCCTGTAGACTCTTGCACCGTCTCTCGTACTGAGAACAGCAACAACGGTAGAGATTCATCCCAATCTGTCGGAAAGTGCATGCAAAAACTTCTCATCATTGTTTTTAATGTTTGGTGGAATCTTTCCAAGGCGCCTTGGGACTGAGGGTGATAGGCAGTGGATAAGTTGTGAATTATCCCTAACCTAGTTAATACTTCCCTAAATGCTTTGGCAGTGAAGTTAGTACCTTGATCACTTTGTATAGTTTTAGGAATGCCAAAACAAGAAATGAATTTTGTTAAAGCTTTGAGAATAGCTTTAGTATTGATACTACGCATTGGGATCGCTTCAGGATATCTGGTTACTTTATCCATAATTGTAAATAAATACTGATTTCCAGACTTTGACTTAGGTAGTGGACCTACACAATCTATAATTAAATCTACAAAAGGTTCTCCATCAGCAGGTATGGGTTGGAGAGGTGCAGGTTTAATGGAATGTCCAGGTTTTCCAACTTGCTGACATTCTCGGCAACACCTAATATGATTCTTCACATCTTTCTTTAATTTTGGCCAATAAAATTCTTTTGTGATTCTATACAAGGTTTTTGTAATTCCTAAGTGACCTCCTGATGACGTATTATGAGCTATATTTAATATCTGAGGTCTATACTTGGTTGGAACCACTAACCTGTCGTATAATTGCCGGCCCTCTTTCTCCTTACCAGTCTCAGTGCAAACCAAATAGTCATTTTTAACTTCATACTTGACTGGATGACCCCAAGAGGATTTACCCATGGCTGCCTGAAAAGCGAATTTTAAAGAAGGGTCCTTTCGTTGTTCCTCCCGGAAGGACAGTCCCTCGGGCATGGAAACAGAGACATCTGGCAATCCTGCAACCTGGGAATAGGAAGGCTTGATCGGGGTCTGTTCACTTGATTTACGAGACTCCGGCCGGTGTGTCTCATAAAACAACGTGGCTATTCCGAGATCGGAGTCGTCCAAGGATAGGTCAACATTCTCCCCAGACAACCCTTGGGATGTTGCCCGAGTTATGGCCAACACTGGAGAAGCATTAATCATTATAGGTTCAGGACACGAAGTAACAGTAGTAATGTTATTACCCAGTAATAACATGGCATTTTTCATGGGAAATCCTTTTGAGATACCTACAGTCAAGTACCCAGTGTACTATTTGCACTGTACATAAATTTTATGCAAAGGAACTGAATATATAGCTCCTCCATAGGCTTCCAATAAAACTGAGGAATTCAAGGAAGTATTCTCTGAAAGGGGTAATATTCCTTCTCTGACAAGTGAGCAATATGCTCCAGTATCTCTAAAGGTATTTACTTTAGTTGGTTCTGAGTTTTCCTGAAGGGAAATAAGACTTTCGCAATAATAAGGGGCCATACCTTTTTCTACTTCTCTAGGGGACATGTTACTAGGGATATTAGAGATTTTCCCGATGGGTTGAGGTTTTTGGGGGCAGTTGGAACTGATGTGACCTACTTCATTGCACCTGAAGCAGACGACAGGCTTGCCCTTTACTCCCTGATGACGTTGCAAGTGGTGTCGTTCTGGCTGGTGCCTCTCTGGATATTGTTGTCGAGATGCTCCATAAGTAGTTTGCCTCTCCGCAGGGGGACCATATGTTGAGAAGCGTGGCTCACCAGGTGACTTGGTTGGATGACGTAGACGCTCTCCCTCCGGCTGGCACTTCATTCTCCAATGTTGTCGATCTCTGCTCACGCCAGACTGTTGAAAAGAGAGACGGGACCGCTCGGACAAGGAGCGGTTCGTTTCGAAGGTATCAGCCAACCTGGCCGCCTCCAATGCAGTGGTTAAGTCACGATCCTGCAGAAAGACACGAACCTCTGGTCCCACAGACTCCAGCAGGTTATCAATCAGAATAAGCTGCACCAGCTCCTCAAAGTTAGAGACACCACTCGCTTTATACCAGCTGGTAAAAGCTTTGGTTTGCTGTCTCACAAAGTCCACCAGGGATTGACCAAGCTGCCTCCTGTTCAATTTGAAGGTCTTACGGTATTTAGCTGGGATACATGTATTTGCTCCCAACACTGTGGTCTTCACTACTTGATAATCAGAGAATTCAGCGTCAGTTAATACCGACGTAAATTCCTGTGCCTTACCCAATAATGCTGTATGAACCAACGCTGCCCAGTGCTGTTCCGGCCACCTCAAGGCTCGAGCCTGATTTTCGAAGCTTTCGAAAAATTGCTCTGGTTCGGCCTCATTGAAGCGGGGAACAAGCTGTACTGCTTTTTGTAAACTGAAATCGTTTACAGAATGCGAAAACTGCCTCCTTTCTCTTTCCCTATCAAATTCTTCCCTTGCGAATGCTCTCTGTTCCCTAGTTTGCTCCAGCGTGATTTTTGCCAGCTCAAGTGCCAACGACGCTGATTCACCTCGAGACAACCCAGCTGCACCATACTGACCATTTTGCTCCGTAGGTGTATCATCTTCCTCATGCGAGAACATAAGAGTTTTTTCCCTAGCTCCCGTAGAGGGAGGAGTTTGATGTGCCATCTCTTCTTCAATAAGTATGTCAGCAATAAGTGAACGCAGTTGCGCAGCTGTGAGAGTGCGTTTATAGGGAATGCCAATGGAACGAGCAATTTGCCAACAACGCTGTAGGGACAATTTAGGTAGGTTATGCAAAGTATATGCCGACACCAGGCGTCTGACTCGTCTAGGTGGCATAAGTTATTCGCTATGCACAGTACGAATACCCCAACGTAACACGTTAATTTGCAGAACACGCTTAGCTATGCACAGTACGATTGCAGAATACGCATACAAGCAAAGCCGACTGCACACAAGATTGACCGTAGCGAAGCGAGCACACTGAACAAGCTAGTAGCGAGCTGTTGAACGATCACACAATAGCAAGACTGATCATAAGCAACTGACACGCAAAATTTGTAAAGCGAAGCGAAACAGCAAGCTACACAATGTTCCTGCTACAAGCTTCACCCTAAGCTCAACCGTTTCTCTAAGTCCAGCTCTCGGACAGGCTACCCATATTACAACCTAGGATTTCAAATGGCCTGTTATCCCAGGTGTAATGGGAGCAAATAAACACAGTAGAAAAAGTTTAGACTTATATTATCCTTCACCAATTTAGAACAGCAATATGTACACTATGTACAGTGATAAATATAGTGCACTCCACGGTAAGCAAGGCAGAAATAGAAGCCACAAGATAGCAGACCGTGCTTCAACCAGCTCTAGAGTGGGAATGACAAGGGCAGACAGGAGAGCGGTATCCACATAACCTCTGCGATTGCCAATCCCACCTTCTTATTGGCTAGAACCTGGTCACTAGTTGAACGATGGGGCCCCATCATCAACTCTTAGCAACCTGGTTCGCTGGTTGGGGGAGATAGCCTGTAAATGAGGGTGTGTCCATGCGCCGAATAAAGGTTACGTACTCCTTGCATGCCACAGTCTGCTAGTTCAAGTAGTAGTTTCTCCACAAGGGGACGCCTAGTCGGAAAACGATTACTTGCAACTAGTAATGCCATCTCTTGTTGATGTCATATGTCGTCTACAGAAAGACGTTTCTGTCGCAGCTAGTGCCCTCACTAGAGTGTCTGTTGTTGTTCCAAGTGTTCCAGATGGTGATAACCCCCTAGTTGACAGTGATTCCTGCAAAATAAAGGGTATATTTGTTGAGCCATCTTTACATGTTGTTAGAGATGGTAAGATCCATTTCTTCCTAGCTAATGCTTCTGGTCACAGTGTTCGTCTCAGAGCAAAAACCAATCTTGTTGACCTTGTTCACTATCCTTACCCTGTTCAGGTAGAGGATGAGTTGTCACCTAACCAGTGGGTCGTTGCTATTTCTACCGGGGAGACCTCATCCACTTCACTGGATCAGTCCATTTAACCAGTTGAGGAGAAAGACTTAGCTCCCACTGACTTTTCAGATGAGGTCAAACGTTTGTTGACTCTGTTGAACAAACGTCGTAAAGCCATTGCCTTACCAGGTGAGAAGATGGGTATAACAAACTTATTGTCCCATCGTATTCCACTTGAACCTGGTACTAGACCTATCTATATACCTGCGTACAGAATGCCTCATTCACAAGTTGCTGTCACAGAAGAATTGATCAATCAAATGCTTGATGATAGAGTTATTGCACCTAGCAATTCACCTTGGAATGCGCCCTTGATCCTAGTACCTAAGAAGGATGGTACTTGGTGCCCAGTGATTGACTTTAGGAAGATAAATGCGAAAGCTATTCCAGTTCACTTCCCACTTCCTGTACTTGGTGATCTTTAACATAACATCGGAGATAACAAAGTCTTTTCAACCCTGGACTTGTTACAAGGGTTTTGGCAAGTCCCTCTTCACGAGGATAGCCAAGAGCTAACTGCATTCTCCACTCCTACAGGTCATTATCACTTCCTCTGTATGGCTTTTGGATTATGATCCTCCCCTATCACGTTCTCAAGGCTCATGACTAATATCTTTAGAGGTCTCATAGGTAATGCACTTATGGTGTACTTAGATGACGTAATCGTCATGTCTAAAGATACACACTTGAAAAGATTTGATGTAGTACTTGGTAAGCTTGAAAAAGCCAATTTAAAGATCAAACTGTCTAAATGTCACTCCTAGAGGGGTTACGACTGACCGAAGTAAAGTAACTGAAGTACTAAATTTTCCAACTCCCAAAACTGATGATGCCGTAAGATCCTTTGTGGGCTTAGCAGGTTTTTATAGATCTTTAATTGCCAATTTTTCTTCCATAGCTGCTCCTCTAACTGAGTTGCTTAAGAAAGATGCTCCTTTCATTTGGACCTTCTGTCAAGAAAGAGCATTCCAAACTCTAAAAGAAAAGCTAACATCTGCTCCAATTTTGAAATTTCCAGATTTTTCTAAGCCCTTCTTTCTTAAAACTGATGCTAGTTCTATTGGCATAGGTGCTGTACTAGATCAGAAGACTGATGGCAAGTACAACGCAGTTGCATTTGCTAGCCAAGTCCTTACGAAGGCTGAACATAATTATGCAGTAACTGAGCAAGAAGCTTTAGCAATAGTATGGTCTTTAAAGCACTTCCGAGACATTATTTATCAATACCCTGTTCATGTCTTGACAGACCATGCTCCACTGATACCTTTATTCCAGAACAAACAACCTACTGGAAGGTTAGCCAGATGGACCTTGACTATCCAAGAGTTCAATCCTACCTTTGAACACTTACCTGGCAAGTCAAATGTAGTTGCAGATGCTTTATCGTGTCATGTTAGTATAGTAACTGCAGACCCTCCATTTAGTGCTGAGGATGTAAAGAATGCTCAACGAGCAGATCCAATGTGGTCTGGTGTGATTCGATTCCTGCTCCAGGAAGATCTTATTCTGACTGTGAAGCCACCAGCACCCATCAGTGACTTTGTCATGAACCAAGAATTACTGTATCGAACAGCCGAGTTGGGTACTCCTAGCAGAAGGGTATACCAGTTAGTAATTCCACAGTCACTAGTGAATGTAGCCTTACAACAAGTTCACGATGTACCAGGTGTTGCACACCCTGGTGTGGATCGTTCAGTAAAATAAGCCAGATTGAAATACTTTTGGCCTCGTATGGCAACTGATATTTCTAAGTATGTTAAGAAATGTAGTATTTGCATACAACATAAAGGTAATGTTATTGGTCCTAATCCAATCCAAGTGTATTCAACTACTAGTGAACCGTGGGAAAGAGTTGCACTAGATTTGTTAACTAATTTCCAATGTTCCCTCCAGGGCAACAAACATCTGTGTTACGGTAGACCATTTCACCAGATATTGTGAGTTAGTTCCTATTGCAGATAAGACTGCCGAGACAGTAGCTAAAGTGTTTAAAGAATGCATTATCTGCAGGCATATCACCCTTAAGTCCCTAGTAACAGATAATGGAGGTGAATTCTGTAATGAGATTCTTGAAAATTTGTGTAACTTGTACAAGATCTCTAAATCCACCATTGTTCCTCATCATCCTGCCAGCAATGGGTTAGCAGAACGAACCAATAAGAAAGTACTTGATGTCTTGAGAGCCACTATCAATCCCAACAGTCAGACACTGCAGCATCATGGGATCTTGTTACAAAGAATTCTTCAACACTTGTTCAACCTTTGGACGAAGACCTACTTCGACTAGTAGATGGTACCACTATGACCCCGCCTCTGCCTGCTTCACCTCACCTCACTACAGTATATAAGCCACGTCTACGGCCCTATGCTGTACATTCTACAAGATTGATGGACTGAACACATCGACTCCAGGCTGAGGGACTGATTACCTCATACTCCTCCTCTCCTTACGCCATCCTCTTTGTATTGGACTGATGAAGCCACTGTGTGACGAAACGTTTCCTGAATAAAGATTCCCATATGCTGCATAAGTGTCTCAATCTTCAACTTGTCGGTTTTTCAAACCATTCATCACAAGTGTCTCAGTCTTCAGTGAAATTTGGGATGAAGTTATACCTGATGTGCAGTGTGCTATAAATTTTGCTTACAATGTTTCCATAGGTGACACTTCACATTATGCATTGTACGGTGTAGATAAACGTTTGCCTTATGAGTTGTTATATTCTAACCCGAAAACGAAAAAAAAAAACCTGATGATTTCATAGCAACTCGTACCAGCCTAGCTCAAAGCGTCTTTAGAAGAATCCATGAAACACTTCATAAATCAACAGCAGAATTTGCAAGAGTCGCAAACACTTGAGCAAAGCCGTCCAAAATCAAAGTAGGTTCAAGAGTTATGCTGACTAACTTTAGCAAAACGTCTGCAATGCCTAAGCTTGATCAAAAGTTTGTTGGTCCTTATCGGGAAGTTGAACATCTCACTGGCAATAAGTATAAGGTTAAAGAAATTAGTACTGGTCAGTATAAAGAATCGCATTTAGATCATATGAAGTTAGTATGTGATGATAATGATGTTTCAACCCAGACTAATGTGACAGACTCTGACAATCCTCCTGATCCAGTTCTCTCTACCTCTAATACTCAGTCAGACAATCAACCTGAATGTCGTTATTCCCTATGTACATGAGAGGTATTGAGAAATCCTCAAGTATCATTTGTAACTACCAATTCAGATTTGCCTCAAATACGGCATGAGTTAGCCAGTGCAACAGAGTTTGATCCTTCCAGAGATGACACCCATTCTGCATATGTTAATCTCACCCTAGCAGAGCTGGGGTTAAATGTAAATAACCTGTATAAATGAATAATTACAGAATCAACTTATCAATATTCAAGATTTTCTGTTTTTTTTTTTTTTTGTGTGTGTTCATGTTCTCTCCGAATTCTGAGATTTAACAGTCTAGATTTGAGTGCACCAAGTCTGCCTTTCTGTTAAACACTTCTTTCTTTGTATATAATTCTTCCTCAGAATCCGTAGATTATATGAATACAGATCGATCGATGAAATTTTTTTTATCACTTTTATTGTGTAATCCCAATGTTGAGTCCCATTCGATGAGTTGTGCTATATCATACCCTGTAATGCATTACAGTTTCATTACAGCTTAATTACAGTAATTTTCATTACAGTCAATTACATAAGCTTCCATTCCAATATTCTACTTACATATATTATAATGTTCAATTGTTGTGTACTTTGACATTGTATAGAATCAGCCCAAGCCATACACCTGCCATCTCTAGTTTGTGTTAGCTGTATGTCGGGACCACATACATTAGCATCGCTGAGCTCTCAGTAGTACCAGTTACCAGTAACCAGTTACCAGTAATATGACTCACTACCAAGCGTCTGTGTGAGTCACTGACTGTTATTCACGTTGCTGCTGACCATAGCATGTTTTTGAATGCCGCTCACCCCCTAGACTCACTGGTGGGGCAGTCTTAAGATAGAGAGCAGAGAGGCAGGGCAGCACGGCTTCTTCCCATACTTTCCGTTATAATTATACGTACTAACCAGCCTATGTGAGTGTTCTTACCCCATCCACGTTATCGAATCCCCCCATGGCAGTAGTAGTATCGAAGGGGGACATTTTTTGTGACCTAGGTGTCCTAAAATTCCTACTTGTCTCTGTAACTTTGACAAAAAATAATTATCTTTGTTACCATTTACTGGTATGTATCTAATGAGGTACATGTAGGTAAATTTAATTTTCCATATAGTTGCCCATTGGTCCTTGATCGAACTGGATGTAATTAGTGAAGTCATTAATTAGTGAATTAATTACTTAATAATTACATGTGAAATGACAGAAGGAGGTGGATGTTAGGTCCACAAATTTACTAAATGTGTAGTGGATTATAATTACTACAATAATAATTTTGCTAAGCTCAAGTGTAGCTAGAATTTATATTAATGTATTTAAAATTGATATTATAATTTTCTTTAATGTGTAGCTAGAATTTATATTAATGTATTTAGAATTTATATTATAATTTCTTTACATGTAATTGCTAAGCTCAAGTGTAGCTAGGATTAATTCAAAGGTAAGTTGTAATATTTACCTATATAAAGTGTATAATTAAGTACATAATCAGTGTTATTAATTAAGTTGAATTTAATACATTGTACCATGGGTGAAAATGAGGAAATTAATATAGATGACAAGCACATGGAATTTAGAGCAAAAAAAATCATCATTGCAGGCTAGAAAGGGTCATGTAACAAAGGAATACATAAATGTTTGGAATTAATGAATCAAGAAACTGCGAATACTGATGATTTAAAATTGTATTTAGATGCTTTAGGTAATAGATATGAGTCATACAAATTATATTATAAAAAATATGAAGGAGATTTGTTAGTAAATTGTGCAGATGAGACAGAAATGGATCTTATGATTAACCAGTATTATGAATTAGAAGAAAAAATTCTTTCTTGTAAAAGTCAGGCTTTGAATAAATTAAAAGGTGTAAACCACATAGTTAATCTGTTCAAATAAATAAGATGTCTTTGCCAAAACTCCCAGAATTATGTTTACCTGTATTTAATCCTGGAGAACACTGGGAGGAGTTTTGGTAATTTTTTAAAGCAGCTGTGCATGATAGGAGTGACCTAGCATGTGTTACTAAATTATTTTACCTCAAAGGGCAGATAAGAGGAGATACTCACATACTCATACAAGCCTTTCCCAATGTAGATGATTCTTACAAAGAAGCAGTTGACTTGTTGAAGGTCACTTATGGTAATATAGAACAAAGTAGGTTGGATCTAGTGGCTATCATTGTTAATTTAAAAACTCCAGATCACACTTACCAAGGTTTACAGCAGTTTAGAATTAAACTGGAGAGCACTCTCAAAACTATAAGTAATAAATATAATCTGAAGGAATCAGACTGGTTATTGAGTGCAATTGTACAGAATAAATTAAGCTTAAAACACTTGATTAGCTCTCGAACAAATATCATAAAGGTTATTTTGGTCTGGAGGAAATAAGACTAGGTCTACAAGAATTAACTGTTCAGTTGCAGACCAGCCAACCATCTCATTTTAAAGATGCGATGCATAATAATTCTGAGGTATCTGTCAAGTTTCACAAGGGAAAAAATTATCCCAATGTTAATAATCAAAATTCATTTCCTAAAAAAAGTTGCATAGGTGCATATCAAGTAGCAGGAATCAGAAATAATGATTCTACACAAGGTAAGAAGAATAAGCACCCTCCTAAGAGTATTCCAGTTAATAAGAAACCAGTCAAAGAAAAGAGAGATTGTCTCTTCTGCAAGGGTACTCATTTTTCTAAGAATTGCAATGCATACAATTCATAGAATGATGAAGATTGAGACACTTATGCAGCATATGGGAATCTTTATTCAGGAAACGTTTCGCCACACAGTGGCTTCATCAGTCCAATACAAAGAGGAAGGCGTAAGGAGAGGAGGAGAATGAGGTAATCAGTCCCTCAACCTGGAGTCGATGTGTTCAGTCCATCAATCTTGTAGAATGTACAGCATAGGGCCGTAGACGTGGCTTATATACTGTAGTGAGGTGACGTGAAGCAGATGGAGGCGGGGTCATAGTGGTACCATCCACTAGTCGAAGTAGGTCTTCGTCCAAAGGTTGAACAAGTGTTGAAGAATTCTTTGTAACAAGATCCCATGATGCTGCAGTGTCTGACAGTTGTGATGAATGGTTTGAAAAACCGACAAGTTGAAGATTGAGACACTTATGCAGCATATGGGAATCTTTATTCAGGAAACGTTTCGCCACACAGTGGCTTCATCAGTCCAATACAAAGAGGAAGGCGTAAGGAGAGGAGGAGAATGAGGTAATCAGTCCCTCAACCTGGAGTCGATGTGTTCAGTCCATCAATCTTGTAGAATGTACAGCATAGGGCCGTAGACGTGGCTTATATACTGTAGTGAGGTGACGTGAAGCAGATGGAGGCGGGGTCATAGTGGTACCATCCACTAGTCGAAGTAGGTCTTCGTCCAAAGGTTGAACAAGTGTTGAAGAATTCTTTGTAACAAGATCCCATGATGCTGCAGTGTCTGACAGTTGTGATGAATGGTTTGAAAAACCGACAAGTTGAAGATTGAGACACTTATGCAGCATATGGGAATCTTTATTCAGGAAACGTTTCGCCACACAGTGGCTTCATCAGTCCAATACAAAGAGGAAGGCGTAAGGAGAGGAGGAGAATGAGGTAATCAGTCCCTCAACCTGGAGTCGATGTGTTCAGTCCATCAATCTTGTAGAATGTACAGCATAGGGCCGTACATTCTACAAGATTGATGGACTGAACACATCGACTCCAGGTTGAGGGACTGATTACCTCATTCTCCTCCTCTCCTTACGCCTTCCTCTTTGTATTGGACTGATGAAGCCACTGTGTGGCGAAACGTTTCCTGAATAAAGATTCCCATATGCTGCATAAGTGTCTCAATCTTCAACTTGTCGGTTTTTCAAACCATTCATCACAACTGTCAGACACTGCAGCATCATGGGATCTTGTTACAAAGAATTCTTCAACACTTGTTCAACCTTTGGACGAAGACCTACTTCGACTAGTGGATGGTACCACTATGACCCCGCCTCCATCTGCTTCACTTCACCTCACTACAGTATATAAGCCACGTCTACGGCCCTATGCTGTACATTCTACAAGATTGATGGACTGAACACATCGACTCCAGGTTGAGGGACTGATTACCTCATTCTCCTCCTCTCCTTACGCCTTCCTCTTTGTATTGGACTGATGAAGCCACTGTGTGGCGAAACGTTTCCTGACTAAAGATTCCCATATGCTGCATAAGTGTCTCAATCTTCAACTTGTCGGTTTTTTAAACCATTCATCACAACTCATAGAATGATAAAGTTGAAATATTGGAAGAACTTGACAGATATATCAGTTATCTTGGTAATCACAATGTAAAGGATTGTCACGCCAAATTAAACAACTGTTATCAATGTCACAAAGGAAGATACCATATAGACATGTGTAAGGGTCTATATGATAATGTTGATAATAATGATAATGTTGACAATCCTGACACAACAGTAGCTAATGTAAAAATTGCTGCTAATGTTAATAATGATGGTTTTGTTGAAGTAGCCTTACCTGTGTTAGAGGTAAGAATTGATGATAAAAGGCATAAATCAAAAAATTTAACTGCATTATTAGACCAGGGATCACAGCGTCCTTTCATAAAACATAAATGTCTTGATGGTATGAAAGTACAAATGGGAGATCCTACAACTCTAAAATTATCTGGTTTTCTCTCAAATAAAAGGGCTCAATTGTATAACATTGTTTATGTAACTGTCAGTTTGGTCAATGAAACAAAATGTATTAATGCAGTAACTGTAGATAGACTTCCAGAGAAAATATCTACAGTAAGACTTAGTAAAGCTACAGAAAGACTTTCACATAATGTAAATTTAGCACCTTCTGGTGTAAGTGATGATTCTGTAGGCCCAATAAATATTTTGATACGTAGTGACTATTATGCCTCCTTTGTAAAGGGTATGGTAAAGAAATGTGGTGTCACCCTTTTAAAGACTGCAGGAGGCCATGTAATGTATGATAGGATTCCTCGTAATAATAATGCATGACTAGAGGAAACTATAAATACTATCACTGTGTGTCTTACTCATGAAGTTGTGCCCCAATATAATTTTTCCATAGAGGATGGTGTTGAGCCATTGCATAAATTGTGGGAATTAGACAGCATTGGAATAAAAGTAAATGAAAAAAGCCCAGACGATTCTTTTACTCAGGAACAGTACCTGAGAGATGTAAAATTTGAATCTGGACAATACTGGGTACGACTTCCATGGAGACTGAACCATCCAGAATTGCCCACTAATTACAGAATGGCATATGGACAATTAAAGGCTCAGCTCCGCGAACTGAGTAAGACACCAGAATTGTTGACTGCCCCGCTGTATAGCCCTTGTATTTCAGCGCTTGTTTTTGATTATAATAATGTTGACTGCCTATAATGGTATTATTACTGAACAATTAATTAATAAATTTATAGAAGAGGTACCTCCTGAGCAAGCCAAAATTTATGGTCACTATTTGCCACTTTAAGAAATGAAGAAGGATTTTAAGACCACTCCTCCCGAGGATTGTGTTTAATTGTAGTGCCAGGAGTAACAAAATGTACCTAGTTTAAATGACTGTGTAATGACAGGTCCGTCTTTGACGGAAAAATTAGGAGGTATCTTATTAAATTTCAGGGTGAAGAATTATGCTTTTACGGCTGACATAAGTAAAGCTTTCCTAAGAGTGGCTTTACAAGAGGCTGACCGGGATTGTACCCGTTTCTTATGGCCTGAGAATCCTAGTGACCCACTTAGCATTCTGAAAACCGCTCGCTTTAGCAGCGTATTATTTGGTGCTACATCCAGTCCGTTCCTACTTCAAGCAACGATAAATGCACACCTTAAACGTACAGAAAGTCCATTGAGTAAAGTAATGAGCAAACAATTTATGTGGACAATTTCCTGGGTGTGACGTCAACTGAAAAGGAACTGTTAATGACTTATGGAGAGGCTAATAAAATAATGCAAAGTGCAAATATGCCTCTGAGAGAATGGAATAGTAATTCGTCCAAATTAAAGGACAAAATAAGTAAAGATTACCCTGGAGATGAAGTACCAAAATGCAGTAATGTATTGGGATTAACTTGGGATACTGAGAGATTTGTTAATGTTTAAACCTAATAATTACAGTATGCCCAATAAATTAACTAAGAGAGTCTTGCTTGCTGAAGTTTCCAGATGTTTTGATCCACTAGGCTTAGTGTCACCCCTTACTATAAGAGGGAAATTGTTAATACAAGAAGCATGGAAGTTAAGTGTGCTTGGGATGAAACTCTGCCTGAGGAATTCATTAACAGGTGGGATGAATTAATTGGTGATTATGAAAAAATTCCAATGTTGGAGTTCCCACGCCATGTGGTCAATCCAGATGGGAAAAATATACTCCACATTTTTTGTGATGCTTCAACATTGGCGTATGGAGCAGTTGCTTACGTTCAATGTAATAGTGTTATTTCTCTTGTTATGTCTAAAGCTAAAGTGTCTCCAGTTAAATCACGTACCTTGCCTCAGTTGGAATTAACAGCTATTTCCGTAAGTGTCAAATTAGCTAATTATATAAGAAATAAGTTGCAGGAGATAAATATTAGCGACACTGTAATTTGGTCTGATAATGAGGTATCCTTACAATGGATGCGTAATGGAAACAGTAAAATTGTGTACGTACAAAACAGAGTCACTGAAATTAATCAGATGCAAGAGAAGTATAATAGTTTGGGTCAGCATATGTTAACATTTAATCATATACCTGGTGAGGAGAATCCAGCTGATTTCTTGTCTCGAGGTTTACCTTATGCTAAATTTGTAAATGCTGTATCATGGTTTAAAGGACCGAGTTGGTTGGTAAATAAAGCTAATTGGCCTGTACAAAAGGCGTATATTGCTCCTGTTGAAATTACTGTGACCACCAATAGTTTGTCCTTCCTTAGCCATTGATATAAATAGGTTTTCTTCTTTGCCCAAACTAATCAGTGTAACTAAGTTGGTGTTTAAATTTCTAAACAAGTTGAATATCTCACATAAGTTTTCACATCCTCTTGGATATTGGATACAAAGGGTACAAGATGAAATCTATGCAAATGAGATTTAATTGATGATGGAAAGAAAAATTGTGAAAGGTTCCATAATAGAGAAATTGGGGCTGTATGTAGAGAACAATGTAATTAGGTGCAGAGGTGGGTAACAAAATGCTGAATTGGGTGATTGTGCTAAACACCCTATGTTACTGCCCAAAACTCATCATCTAACAATTTTAATTGTTTTAAATGCCCATAAAAATGTAATGCATGGTGGGGTACAAGATACCTTAAGTTGTATTAGGGAAACTTTCTGGATTCCACAAGGACGACAAAGTGTAAAAAGGGTGATTAAATCTTGTGTAATATGTCGCTGTGTGGATGCCAGATCCTATATGTACCCAGGTCCTCCACCAGTGCCAAAGTGAAACCATTTGATGTAACAGGTGTAGACTATAGTGGTCCAATCATTTTAACAGGTACTTCAGATGGTGTTCCACTGAAAGTATATGTATACGTGTTCACTTGTACTGCTACTAGGGTAGTTCATTTAGAAGTGGCTCAGGACTTGTCTGCAGAACAGTTTATACAGCTGTTTCGAAAATTTGCAGCTAGGAGATCCTGTCCAAGATTGATGATATCGGATAATGCAACTAATTTTGCAGCAGGTGCTCAACACTTGATAGAATTCAATAAGAGTAACGATGGTCAATCTCTGTTAACCCAACGAGGGTGTACCTGGAAATTTATTACTCCTAGAGCCCCTTGGCAGGGGGGGCTGTACGAAAGACTGATAGGCACAGTGAAGAGGTGTCTCCGTAAAGTACTACACCGGAAGAGAATTAATTTGGAGGAATTTATTGCGGTGTTAGTGGAGGCGGAAAATCAGATAAATAATCAGCCTCTCTCGTACATGAGTGATACACCTGATGCAGATGTATTAACACCTTCTCACCCAATGTGTGGAAGGAAATTGGAAGCTGCCCCTGTCTATAGAAATAATCCTGAAGAAAGTGATAAAGATTACAATGATGCGGCAGTGTTGTGTGATAAATTTAAAATGTTAAATAAAGTAATTGATCATTGGTCTAATGTGTGGCGTAAGGAATATCTTCTTACACTACATGAACACTTATGATGCGACAGAGGCAGTAAATCGACAGAACATTCAACCAGGTGACATTGTGTTAATTGATACTGAACAACATTAAACATTGTGGCCTCTGGGCAAAGTATTGACACTGTACCCAGATGCACAAGGTGTTATCCGGAATGTCAAAGTGTTGTGTCATGGCCAAGAAAGTTTACACATGATTAATAAATTGATTCCCTTGGAATTAAATGGCATTCAACCAAATGTAAATGAAAATCTAAGGGGAAAGTGACACGATTGATATTGAAGGTAACGCTGACCAAGTGATGTAGGAAAATGAAATTGTAGTAAGACCTACTAGGAAAATAACCACTCAAGCCAGAACTGGCTGAAATCATCTCCTACAGGAAGGATTAATTTGAGCCATTTAACAAACTCCACCTGGCCGCAGTGTGGAAAATACGATATATTTTCCGAAAATACAGTGTATTTTGTATGTAAATAAGTGTAATATATTGTAGGTAATAAAAATTAATTTGTAAATAAATAAAGAACCAGTGAAATTGGTGAGCGTCACTTGAGAAGGAGAGTCGCCATTGTTTTGAATTGACCAAGACAAACTTTAGTGAAAAATGGAAGAATTTTCGTCGCTCTAAAGGTTATATTGGGCTTAAAACCTCTCAAATAGGAGCCGAAATTGTTGGAATTGCAGTCCAGCAGAATGTGAGAATTAGGCGGCTGGACAGGACTCCATAATTAGATGGAAACAGGATAATACCACAGCTGAATGATGTCTATATTTATGTTGAAATTCTGGCCAGTATTTTCTTCATATTTTAGGCAGGGGGTTTTGTGTATGACACAACAAGTAATCTCCAGACTAATTGGTGAGTGGTATTAAGATAAATTCTCCTTCAATGTATATGTATTCATTTTTTAAACTTAATATACAATCCATATATTTATATTAATGTTGTACCAGAATTCCTGGTGATGTATATTTCATTTGAAATTAATAGGCCCAGAGTGACTTGTGGAGATAGAGATTGTAGTAGGTATCGAAGGGGGACATTTTTGCGACCTAGGTGTCCTAAAATTCCTACTTGTCTCTAACTTTGATAAAAAATAATTATCTTTACCATTTACTGGTATGTATCTAATGAGGTACATGTAGGTAAATTTTAATTTTCCATACCTTCCTTTTTGGCATTGATAACAGTTATTTAGTTTGGCATGACACTCCTTTGCATTATGACAGCCTAAACATCTCATATATCTGTCAAGTTCTATTCTTTCCACCTTAACATCCCATGAATCATAAGCATTACAATTCTTGGAGGAATGAGTACCCTTGCTAAAATAACAATCCCTCTTTTGCTTGACTTGCCTATTATTAACTAGGCCACTCCCATTAAGGTACTTATTCCTCTTAATTTGATGTGGAGAACCTTTATTCGTGAATCCTGCCATTTGACATGTGCCTATGCAAACCTTTTTATATGATGAATTATGATGAATATTAACATTAGGATATTTTTCCATTTGTGAGACCTGATAGACGCATCATAGTCATCATGTGTTACATTCTTAGAATTATTTGGTTGGCTTGTCTGTAATTGAACAATTAATTCTAGGGACATTTATTAGACAACTGCTCTATAGTATTGCAGCTCAGTTATTTTGTAAGACAGCACTTAATATCCAGTCTTATTCAACCAGATCAAACCTATTACTCAAGGACTTAATAGTGCTTTTTTATTTGACCCTAAATTGTTGCAAATTATGGTAATTCTGTTCTGGAGTTCTAAAATTAATCACAATATTTACTAGGTATAACCTACTTTGCTCCCTATTACCATAGTCACCTGTAACAAGTCAACTGCCTCCAGGTTACTAGAGTCAATATTATGGAATCTTTGAATCAGGGCTTAAACATCGGTTCTGACCTGCCCGTTGAGATAAAATAATTTTGTGACATCTGCTAGGTCATTCCTCACATGTACAGCAGCCTTAAATACTGACCAGAATTCCTCCAAGCTGTCTTCCGGATTAAATGTTGGTAGACCTAATCTCCCTATGGTGTATAAATATACCTAGTTGCATGAATCTTATTGTAGCCAGTTGACCCTGTGGCTTACGCAGTGGCCTGGAGTTTTACGACTCTCTTGCCATGGGTTCTAACCCTACCCGTACCGTGGTTTAATAAGAGGAAGCAATCTTCCATTATTGCAGTGGTTCTTAACGTTTCAGAGTGTTTCTACCCCCTCAGATGTCTTTTTTTTTCCACAGTGTCAAATATATTTTTCAAAATTTTATATTTTTACGCAGCGTCACCAACTGGAAGAGACCCGCCAGAACAACTCCGGCGAACCTTCTACTACTACTTTATATTTTTACATCGAAAACAAATATAAAGGTGAGGTAGATCAATAACACATTTATTATTATTGTCTTAGTTAATGGCGCTTTTGTTGTTCTCGTTGGTTAGCGACGCTGAAACGCTTGTCACCACTTGCATCGACACTGTTTTTAGCCTTTGTGCAAATGTTCAACAAAATCTCTTTTATTATATCACTGTCATCCAAAAATCTAGATTAAAAATTAAGTGGGTTCCGCATCTATCCCCGAACCACAGAATTCTCTCCGTAGTGACACTAACCTCGCAAATATTCATTCAGTTCCTGTAAATGATGCTTCACTTCGGGTCAAAACCTTGCAAAAAAAATCCTAATAGTTATAATCAAAATCATAATTTTTAAACGGGTGGACCAGTAAGCCAGCGGGAGGCCTCGGTCAGATGACCAAAAGCTCCAGTGGTGCGTCATCATATGGCTAAGACCCACATTATTACAACCCAGGAGTCCAAATGGCCTGTTATCCTGGGTGTAAAGGGAGCAAAATAAACACTGCAGAAAAGTTTTAACTTATATTATCCTTCGCCATTTAGAACAGCAATATGTACACTATATACACTATATACAGTGATAGGTATTAGTGCACTTCACGGTAAGCAAGGCAGAATAGAAGCCACAAGAGAGCAGACCGTGCATCAACCAGCTCTAGAATGGGAATGACAAGGGCAGACAGGAGAGTGGTACCCACACAACCTCTGCGATTGCCAAAACCATCTTATTATTGGCTGGAACCTGGTCACTAGTTGAACGACGGGACCCCATCGTCAACTCTTAGTTACCTGGTTCGCTGGTTGGGGCAGATAGCCTGTAAATGAGGGTGTGTACATGCGCCGAATAAAGGTTACGTACTCTTTGCATGCCACACCCACATCCTGAGAAGGCTCAGGATTAGGCTGCCAACTCCCAGTGGTAACCGTGCCGCCATGGCACAAAATAATGGGACCGCCTTTTCTCTCCACCATCCAACTCTTAGATAGAGCTCAACTTTTCTCGTGACAAAAAGCCAAACCCTAAACTCAGAGTAAGGCAGCAGTCAGTCGGGCTAGCATAGGTCCAAGATACAGGCGGACGGTAGCCCGCTGTTGCAACCCCTGAATGGGTTACAATGATTATTATGTATATATGTAATGTATATTACCTTTTCATTTAATTTTATATTGCTTATATTTGCGATAATAGCTAAATCACAAATGTATTGCCTTATATTGTTATTTGACGTAGCTTATGTTGTTAGGATGTACATAAAATGTGCTCAGTTAGTCTTGATTGTCAAACTACTGTAATTATCGCTTGTCGCTCGTTATACTGCCGGCTTCTGAGCTGCAGTTGTCCACGTAGCTATCACGTGATCGAGGGGGGGTGTCCTCACCTCTCGTGAAGTTTTCAGTCTGCTGGAGACTCGCTTGGTGGTTGGACAGATTGTCTGTCTCATTATTCTTGTTAGTTCTGTAGAACTCTGTTCACAGAACATTGTATAGACTTTGTGATTTTCGACGTTGTACTGAGGTTGTGTGTCACATAGACACTCTGAACGTCTCAGGTCCTTAGCTATAGCTTCTGACCTAATTTTGTACTGGTTTCTGTGTATTGTCACAGTCGCGTTTTTCCTATGCTGAACATAGATTCAGTAGTATGGGAGTTTTGTAACTTTTGTGGAGGATCTGCTGATGGTCCCTACTTAGTGTCGTTATATTATTTCCCAGTTCCTGATTCTGTGTCGCAGTCGCTTAATATTGCATTGCTATTGGGCTTAGCATTCTTTGTTGTTCAAGCAGACTGTTCGGGTTGCCAGTCGGTCAAGAAGTTAGTTTATTTGAGGTCTTGGTCAGTCACTTGTTTAAGTCTATTCGAGTCTTGAGACATAGCGAACTACTTAGAGCACTTACATGCATATACACACTTACTTGTACATATTTGTAATATCTTATTAAATGTTAATGTACCAGACGGTACTTAAGAATTATAAATGTGATATGTGCTTTCAGCACAATAATATTGAACTCGAGAGATTGATTTTATTTTGATTGCTGTAATTAATTTAATTTGATAATATACCTCTAGACAACTTACTGCTTAATAAATTTATTAAATTTTAATTTCTCTAGTTAGTAGCCTACCAGTTGTAATCCTAAAGCACTATTGAACCATACTGAATTTTAATGGATAATTGGACAAGGATACTGACTACTTGTTACGAAAACCCAGTAACAGGCTGGATGCTAGAAGGGCAGTCCTTTCTAGTATTCACTGGAGATCTCTAAGCTTTTAGAATTGCGTTTTTTGTAACACCCGCATCCCCTCACTAAAAAAAAAAAACCACACCGAACAGGCTAGTAGCAACTGACGCACAAAATTTGTAAAGCAATGCCAGACAGCCAGCTACACACTGTTCTACAAGATTGACCGTAGCGAAGCGAGCACACCGAACAAGCTAGTAGCGAGCTGTTGAACGATCACACACAATAGCAAGGCTGACCACAGCAAAGTAACTGACACACAAAATTTGTAAAGCATTGGCAAAGCTAATGCAATGCCAGACAGCAAGCTGCACGATGTTCCTGCTACCAGCTTCACCCTAGGCTCAACCCTTTCTCTAAGTCCAGCTCCAGCTCTCGGACAGGCTACCCATATTACAACCCAGGAGTCCAAATGGCCTGTTATCCTGGGTGTAAAGGGAGCAAAATAAACACTGCAGAAAAGTTTTGACTTATATTATCCTTCACCAATTTAGAACAGCAATATGTACACTATATACACTATGTACAGTGATAGGTATTAGTGCACTCCACGGTAAGCAAGGCAGAAATAGAAGCCACAAGAGAGCAGACCGTGCATCAACCAGCTCTAGAATGGGAATGACAAAGGCAGACAGGAGAGTGGTACCCACATAACCTCTGCGATTGCCAAAACCATCTTATTATTGGCTGGAACCTGGTCACTAGTTGAACGACGGGCCCCATCGTCAACTCTTA
>NC_091307.1:38080610-38090610 GCF_038502225.1 Cherax quadricarinatus
AGAAACGCAGTTGATTGTAATTTATTTTAAATGTTACTTAATTTATTATTTTAGCATGGATATATATATATATATATATATTATATATATATATATATATATATATATATATATATATATATATATATATATATATATATATATATATATATATATATGTGACACAGTAGTGTCAAGAGTTGTACCCTGTGTAGGGTCACGAATTATTATTTATTATTTTAGTAAATGCTAATTATAATTTATTATTGTAACATGTATATATTATCAGATGTTAGTTCAAATACCTCTAGACCAAAGATAGTTGATTTTTATATTATATTAAAGATTAATTTATTTTAATGTGTGTATTTATGTATCCCGAACTCTTTATTACAAAAGGAGTAAAACTTACCATCTTTAAAAATTACTTTTTTTGTAATAAATGTCAAAGTACACAACAATTGAACATTATAACATACATAAGTACAATATTGGAATGGAAGTTTACGTAACTGAAACTGTAATGCAATACAAGGTATAATATAGCACAACTCATCGAATGAAACTCAACGTTGAGATTACACAATAGAAGTTATAAAAAAAATTTGATCGATCGATCTGTATTTATGTGATCTATGGATTCTGAGGAAGGAATATATACAATGAAAGAAGAGTTTAACAGAAAGGCAGATTCGGTGCACTCAAATCTAGACTGTTAATTCTCAGAATTCGGAGAGAACGTGAACACAAAAAAAAAAAATTCTTGAACACTGATAAGTTGATACTGTAATTATTCATCTATACAGGTTATTTACATTTAACCCCAACTCTGCTAGGGTGAGATTGATATCTGCAGAATGGGTGTCATCTCTGGGAGGATCAAACTCTGTTCCACTGGCTAACTCGTGCTGTATTTGAGGCAAATCTGAATTGGAAGTAACAAATGATACTTGAGGATTTCTCAATACCTGTCGTGTACGTAGGGAATAACGACATTCAGGTTGGTCGTCTGACTGAGTATCAGAGGAAGAGAGTACAGGATCAGGAGGATTGTCAGTCTGTCACATTAGACTGGGTTGGAACATCATTATCATCACATACTAACTTCGTATGATCTAAATGCGATTCTCTATACTGACCAGTACTAATTTCTCTAACTACTTATTACCAGTGATATGTTCAACTACTCGAAAAGGACCAACAAACTTTTGATCAAGCTTAGGCATTGCAGACGTTTTGTTAAAGTTAGTCAGCATAACTCTCGAACCTACTTTGATTTTGGATGGCTTTGCTCGAGTGTTTGCGACTCTTTTTAAATTCTGCTGTTGATTTATGAAGTGTTTCACGGATTCTTCTTAAAACACTTTGAGCTAAGCTGGTACGAGTTGCTATGAAATCATCAGGGTTGTAATTTGGTTTTGGATTAGAATATAACAACTCATAAGGCAAACGTTTATCTACACCATACAATGCATAATGTGGAGTGTCACCTATAGAAACATTGTAAGCAGAATTTATAGCACACTGCACATCAGGTATAACTTCATCCCAAGTTTCACTGTTGGGATTGATAATGCCTCTCAAGACATCAAGTACTTTCTTATTGGTACATTCCGCTAACCCATTGCTGGCAGGATGATGAGGAACAATGGTGGATTTAGAGATCTTGTACAAGGTACACAAATTTTCAAGAATCTCATTACAGAATTCACCTCCATTATCTGTTACTAGGGACTTAGGGGTGGTATGCCTGCAGATAATGCGTTCTTTAAATGCTTTAGCTACTGTCTCGGCAGTCTTATCTGCAATTGGAACTAACTCACAATATCTGGTGAAATGGTCTACCATAACACACAGATGTTTGTTGCCCTGGAGGGAACATTGGAAATTAGTTAACAAATCTAGCGCAACTCTTTCCCACGGTTCCCTAGTAGTTGGATACACTTGGATTGGATTAGGACCATTAGCATTACCTTTATGTTGCATGCAGACACTACATTTCTTAACATACTCAGAAATATCAGTTGCTATACGAGGCCAAAAGTATTTCAATCTGGCTTGTTTTACTGAACGATCCATACCAGGGTGTGCAACACCTGGTACATCGTGAACTAGCTGTAAGGCTACATTCACTAGTGACTGTGGAATTACTAACTGGTAAACTCTTCTGCTAGGAGTACCCAACTCGGCTGTTCGATACAGTAATTCTTGGTTCATGACAAAGTCACTGATGGGTGCTGGTGGCTCCACAGTCAGAATAAGATCTTCCTGGAGCAGGAATCGAATCACGCCAGACCACATGGGATCTGTTCGTTGAGCATTCTTTACATCCTCAGCACTAAATGGAGGGTCTGCAGTTACTATACTAACATGTCGCAATAAGGCATCTGCGACTACATTTGACTTGCCAGGTAAGTGTTCAAAGGTCGGATTGAACTCTTGGATAGTCAAGGTCCATCTGGCTAACCTTCCAGTAGGTTGTTTGTTCTGGAATAAAGGTATCAGTGGAGCATGGTCTGTCAAGACATGAACAGAGTACTGATAAATAATGTCTCGGAAGTGCTTTAAGGACCATACTATTGCTAAAGCTTCTTGCTCAGTTACTGTATAATTACGTTCAGCCTTCGTAAGGACTCGGCTAGCAAATGCAACTGCGTTGTACTTGCCATCAGTCTTCTGAGCTAGTACGGCACCTATGCCAATAGAACTAGCATCAGTTGTCAGATAGAAGGGCTTAGAAAAATCTGGAAATTTCAAAATTGGAGCAGATGTTAGCTTTTCTTTTAAAGTTTGGAATGCTCTTTCTTGACGGAAGGTCCAAACGAAAGGAGCATCTTTCTTAAGCAACTCAGTTAGAGGAGCAGCTATGGAAGAAAAATTGGCAATGAAAGATCTATAAAAACCTGCTAAGCCCACAAAGGATCTTACAGCATCAGCAGTTTTGGGAGTTGGAAAATTTAGTACTGCAGTTACTTTACTTTGGTCAGTTGTAACCCCTCTAGGAGTGACTACGTGACCAAGAAACTTAATTTCTGATCTGAAAAATTGACATTTAGACAGTTTGATCTTTAAATTGGCTTCTTCAAGCTTACCAAGTACTACATCAAGTCTTTTCAAGTGTGTATCCACGTCTTTAGACATGACGATTACGTCATCTAAGTACACCATAAGTGCATTACCTATGAGACCTCTAAAGATATTAGTCGTGAGCCTTGAGAACGTGATAGGGGAGGATCGTAATCCAAAGGCCATACGGAGGAAGTGATAATGACCTGTAGGAGTGTAGAATGCAGTTAGTTCTTGGCTGTCCTCGTGAAGAGGGACTTGCCAATACCCTTGTAACAAGTCCAGGGTTGAAAAGGCTTTGTTATCTCCGATGTTACGTAAAAGGTCACCCAGTACAGGAAGTGGGAAGCGATCTGGGATAGTTTTCACATTTAACTTCCTAAAGTCAATCACTGGGCGCCAAGTACCATCCTTCTTAGGTGCTAGGATCAAGGGCTCATTCCAAGGTGAATTGCTAGGTGCAATAACTCCATCATCAAGCATTTGATTGATCAATTCTTCTGCGACAGCAACTTGTGAATGAGGCATTCTGTACGCAGGTATATAGATAGGTCTAGTACCAGGTTCAAGTGGAATACGATGGGACAATAAGTTTGTTATACCCATCTTCTCACCTGGTAAGGCAATGGCTTTACAACGTTTGTTCAACAGAGTCAACAAACGCTTGACTTCATCTGGGAAGTCAGTGGGAGCTATGTCTTTCTCCTCAACTGGTGGAACAGATTGATCCAGTGAAGTAGATGAGGTCTCCCCGGTAGAAATAGCACCGACCCACTGGTCAGGTGACAACTCATCCTCTACCTGAACAGGGTAACGATAGTGAACAAGGTCAACAAGATTGGTATTTGCTCTGAGACAAACACTGTGACCAGAAGTGTTAGCGAGGAAGAAATTGATCTTGCTATCTCTAACAACATGTAAGGATGGTTCAACAAATAGACCTTTTACTTTGCAGAAATCACTGTCAACTAGGACATTATCACCATCTGGAACACTAGGAACAACAACAGACACTCTAGTGAGGGCATTAGCTGTGACAGAAACGTCTTTCTGCAGACGGCATGTGACATCAACAAGAGATGGCATTACTAGTTGCAAGTAATTGTTTTCCGACAAGGCGTCCCCTGTGGAGAAACTACTACTTGAACTAGCAGACATTGCAGGGATAGGCTCAGCACTCAAGGTAGTCAGAGCGTCCTCGGACACTTGAGGTAACTGGACACTATCTTTCAAGTCTGAAGTTGCAGGATCACAGACAGGAGTGACAAGATCATCAGTGCCTGACCGCTTGGGTACGCTACTGGAAAATGCACTGGCCTGTAAGGACTTAATTCGAATGTCGTACTCTGCGGCAGTATGGCAGATCTCGGATCCAAGCTGGTAACCCCAAAATGGTACGATCAAGTCATCAATTTGGGCATGCCATCGGTAAGGGTCGAGCACAATGTGTAAGTCTCGCATGGAAGCAAATCCCAGTAGAAGGTCACCAGGGAAAGTAATCTGGTCGACAAGAAGGAAGGAAGCAGTGAAGTCTCTACCTTGGATAGAAAAAGTGAGGGAAGTCCGACCTCGGACACGCAGGTGAGAACCAGCTACTCCACTAAGGGAGGACACATGAGTCGGTTCTACGAGAAGGACATGTCGTAACTGCTTATCCCTAAACAAACTAGACCTGATAATATTGACTTGTGCACCAGAGTCCATGAACAAATGAATGGGCGCATTATGAACAGATGCTTGCACTATAGGGCCTATGGTTGCATTGGAAGTTATGTGCAAACAAAAAGGTGGATTGTCATCAGCAAAGATTTGTTCCACTTCATCCCCAAAATCATCTACATCAGAGACATGTGAAGCAACATCATCAGCAGGATTGTCATTCTCGAGACTGCTTAATTAAGGCTTCAAAGGAATTGTGAACGGGGATGGTGTACTCATTATCACCTACTGTCACCATGGGACGGTTTGACTGGGGCGCTCGAATATCCCCGAATTGGAAGATTGAGCCTGGTTCTGGTTAGTCTGAGAACCACGACGTCTGTTTCCTCTACGGGTTCTGCGGTTAGAACGGCCACGGAAAGACCTAGAGTACTGAAGGTTGTAGAGAGCATTGCACTCAGATGTATGTTGTCCATGTATTCTATGATAAGTACAGTAGGGAAGATCTGACTGGTACTCATCATCAGTACGACGCCTCTTAGGATAACTATCAGGACAATTAATTGCAATATGGCCACGGAAACCACAGTTATAACAAGTCCGCTGACTATGGTTACTGAATGTACTATGAATACTATGAGGTTTATAATGACTCTGTACACTGGTCCTTGGTGATCGCTGAGATGGTTGACGATCACGATTTGTCGCTGTGGCGCAAACAAGAGGTGGTGCAGACTGAGGCATAGGTGTGAAATTACTTTTGATACATGGGAAAGTACCCTGGGGGCATAAGGAACGTACATGATTTAGGGCTGTAAGGGGTTCCATCGTCACAGTTGGAGGATTAGCCTCATAAGCACACACGGAAGCAGGCGGCATTAGTTCTATGATTGCTCCAAAAGCTGCTATTTTAGCAAACGATGCTGTGGATGGTTTATCCTCATCAGGGACAAAAGCTGAGGACTGGACAGCATTGATAAATGATGAAAAAAGTTTGTCTAATCTAACAGCAAATGCACTCAACGATTCATTAGTTATGGGTGTAGCATTCACTAGTTCCCTAAGAACGATATATGGATCAGCTGTTTTTACTGGTACGAGGAAAGAACGAATCAGTTCCTCATATTGTGACCACTTAGCAAGATTCCTGAAGTCTCGCATATCAAGGAGATCAACAACGTGAACAGCAGCAGGGGATCGATGAAGAGCTTCTTTCGCAAGTCTGATAAGACTTTCCTCAGAAGGAGGACCTTCAACTAGAGCATTAACACGAGAACGAATGGTAGTAAACCATGCTTCAAGACTATGTACATGGCCATTGAATAAAGTTAACGCATCAAGGGAATCACGAGTAAAACTGTAGTGTCTCAGTGTCTGGGTCGGTCTGTCAGTCCATAAGGAACTGTGAGGACTGATGACAGGAGCAGCAGTAGCCTGAGAGGTCTGAGTGTCGCCAGTCACTAAAGTATCACTTGGCGGTATGTGAGACATAATGGCAAAGAAGTTGCACAAGAACAAATAAGGCAAAAATAATGAATAATAAAAATGATACAAAATGCTAAAATTGCAATAAAAGAGATGTAACTAATTCTGCAGAAGTAATAAAAAAAAATGCCTAAGATACACTGCAAGAGGAAGGACAACTCAATGTAAAGGACTGCTGGACAAGATAAAAAAATTACATTTACATTTACAAGTAAAAAATATTACTGGAGACTGAATTAAATGCAAAATGAGCTGTCTGTACTCTTGCTAATAAAGGAATTAACTAATAAAATTGGAAATCAATGTAAAACGTATAAAATAAAATCACTAAATTCTATGCAACGAGAGATAACTGGGAAATTTAAATATTTTTTTAAGAATGCATAAACAAAATTAAAATATAATGCAAAGACAACATGAGGAAAAATAATAAAATGAAAAACAAGACTCAAACAATAATGAACTGAGAATAATAATGTCAATAAAAGAAAATAATTCACTGCAGAACAAGTGCAACAAAATAATTCACTGCAGAACAAGTGCAACAAAATAATTCACTGCAGAACAAGTGCAACAAAATAATTCACTGCAGAACAAGTGCAACAAAATAATTCACTGCAGAATAAGTGCAACAAAATAATTCACTGCAGAACAAGTGCAACAAAATAAGGTGTAGAAATAATCACTGCAGTAATAAAGTTACACTGGGAAAATGTTGGTTAAATAATAAAATAAAAATATGAAGAAAAACTGATTGAACACTTTAACTCTTAATTGTAAATTAGACAAAACAATTTACTCAGAGTAAAGAAAACACTTTACGTTAAAAAAGAAATTGAAATTACACTAAGAGTGAATTTGTTCAAAGAAATATGAAAAATATGAATAACAATAAAACAAGAAACAAAACTGGAAGTGTAACACTTACAAGTGGCGGGGCACACAACACTTACAAGTGGCGGGGCACACAACACTTACAAGTGGCGGGGCACACAACACTTACAAGTGGCTGGGCACACAACACTTACAAGTGGCAGGGCACACAACACTTACAAGTGGCGGGGCACACAACACTTACAAGTGGCGGGGCACACAACACTTACAAGTGGCGGGGCACACAACACTTACAAGTGGCAGGGCACACAACACTTACAAGTGGCGGGGCACACAACACTTACAAGTGGCGGGGCACACAACACTTACAAGTGGCGGGGCACACAACACTTACAAGTGGCGGGGCACACAACACTTACAAGTGGCGGGGCACACAACACTTACAAGTGGCGGGGCACACAACACTTACAAGTGGCGGGGCACACAACACTTACAAGTGGCGGGGCACACAACACTTACAAGTGGCGGGGCACACAACACTTACAAGTGGCGGGGCACACAACACTTACAAGTGGCGGGGCACACAACACTTACAAGTGGCAGGGCACACAACACTTACAAGTGGCGGGGCACACAACACTTACAAGTGGCGGGGCACACAACACTTACAAGTGGCACGGCACACAACACTTACAAGTGGCGGGGCACACAACACTTACAAGTGGCGGGGCACACAACACTTACAAGTGGCGGGGCACACAACACTTACAAGTGGCGGGGCACACAACACTTACAAGTGGCGGGGCACACAACACTTACAAGTGGCAGGGCACACAACACTTACAAGTGGCAGGGCACACAACACTTACAAGTGGCAGGGCACACAACACTTACAAGTGGCGGGGCACACAACACTTACAAGTGGCGGGGCACACAACACTTACAAGTGGCGGGGCACACAACACTTACAAGTGGCGGGGCACACAACACTTACAAGTGGCGGGGCACACAACACTTACAAGTGGCGGGGCACACAACACTTACAAGTGGCGGGGCACACAACACTTACAAGTGGCAGGGCACACAACACTTACAAGTGGCAGGGCACACAACACTTACAAGTGGCAGGGCACACAACACTTACAAGTGGCAGGGCACACAACACTTACAAGTGGCGGGGCACACAACACTTACAAGTGGCGGGGCACACAACACTTACAAGTGGCGGGGCACACAACACTTACAAGTGGCGGGGCACACAACACTTACAAGTGGCAGGGCTCACAACACTTACAAGAGGCGGGGCACACAACACTTACAAGTGGCGGGGCACACAACACTTACAAGTGGCGGGGCACACAACACTTACAAGTGGCGGGGCACACAACACTTACAAGTGGCGGGGCACACAACACTTACAAGTGGCGGGGCACACAACACTTACAAGTGGCGGGGCACACAACACTTACAAGTGGCGGGGCACACAACACTTACAAGTGGCGGGGCACACAACACTTACAAGTGGCGGGGCACACAACACTTACAAGTGGCGGGGCACACAACACTTACAAGTGGCAGGGCACACAACACTTACAAGTGGCAGGGCACACAACACTTACAAGTGGCGGGGCACACAACACTTACAAGTGGCAGGGCACACAACACTTACAAGTGGCGGGGCACACAACACTTACAAGTGGCGGGGCACACAACACTTACAAGTGGCGGGGCACACAACACTTACAAGTGGCGGGGCACACAACACTTACAAGTGGCGGGGCACACAACACTTACAAGTGGCAGGGCACACAACACTTACAAGTGGCGGGGCACACAACACTTACAAGTGGCAGGGCACACAACACTTACAAGTGGCGGGGCACACAACACTTACAAGTGGCAGGGCACACAACACTTACAAGTGGCGGGGCACACAACACTTACAAGTGGCGGGGCACACAACACTTACAAGTGGCGGGGCACACAACACTTACAAGTGGCGGGGCACACAACACTTACAAGTGGCGGGGCACACAACACTTACAAGTGGCGGGGCACACAACACTTACAAGTGGCAGGGCACACAACACTTACAAGTGGCAGGGCACACAACACTTACAAGTGGCGGGGCACACAACACTTACAAGTGGTGGGGCACACAACACTTACAAGTGGCGGGGCACACAACACTTACAAGTGGCGGGGCACACAACACTTACAAGTGGCGGGGCACACAACACTTACAAGTGGCGGGGCACACAACACTTACAAGTGGCGGGGCACACAACACTTACAAGTGGCGGGGCACACAACACTTACAAGTGGCAGGGCTCACAACACTTACAAGTGGCGGGGCACACAACACTTACAAGTGGCGGGGCACACAACACTTACAAGTGGCGGGGCACACAACACTTACAAGTGGCAGGGCTCACAACACTTACAAGTGGCGGGGCACACAACACTTACAAGTGGCGGGGCACACAACACTTACAAGTGGCGGGGCACACAACACTTACAAGTGGCGGGGCACACAACACTTACAAGTGGCGGGGCACACACAACATATTCACTTATTCATTTTTTTAGTATATTCTTACAACAAAATCTTGCTGTCACTGATACGACAAAAATTGCTGGCAAAAATAATGGTACACAAGTCTGCGAAAAGATCAGGGAATGAGACACTGCTGGTGTACGAAAAAAAGACACACATAGAAATAAATGGATAATTTGGTAGACGACAAATACTGGAGAATACAATGCTGAAAGAATACAAAAAAAATGAATGAATTACTTCACACGGAATGACTGACTGGTACAGTACACAATAATACTTACTACAGACAGAGAGTAGCATAAAAAAAAAACACAGATAAAAATTATAAAAATGGAACACAAGAGATGAGCGATAACACTGAAAAATATTGCAAAAATAATGAGTCAAAGAAACACAGAGTCTACACTGAAAACACAA
>NC_091307.1:38098110-38103110 GCF_038502225.1 Cherax quadricarinatus
TCTTCACGTGCTTGGCTAGGTGTGGGTTCCAAACTGGTGCCGCATACTCCAATATGGGCCTAACGTGCACGGTGTACAGGGTCCTGAACGATTCCTTATTTAAGATGTCGGAATGCTGTTCTGAGGTTTGCCAGGCGCCCATATGCTGCGGCAGTTATTTGGTTGATGTGCACTTCAGGAGATGTGCCTGGTGTTATACTCACCCCAAGATCTTTTTCCTTGAGTTTGTAGTCTCTGGCCCCCTAGACTGTACTCCGTCTGCGGTCTTCTTTGCCCTTCCCCAATTTTCATGACTTTGCACTTGGTGGGATTGAACTCCAGGAGCGAGTTGCTGGACCAGGTCTGCAGCCTGTCCAGATCCCTTTGTAGTTCTGCCTGGTCTTCGATCGAGTGAATTCTTCTCATCAACTTCACGTCATCTGCAAACAGGGACACCTCAGAGTCTATTCCTTCCGTCATGTCGTTCACAAATACCAGAAACAGCACTGGTCCTAGGACTGACCCCTGTGGGAACCCGCTGGTCACAGGTGCCCACTCTGACACCCCGCCACGTACCTTTACTCGCTGCTGTCTTCCTGACAAGTATTACCTGATCCATTGCAGTGCCTTCCCTGTTATTCCTGCTTGGTCCTCCAGTTTTTGCACTAATCTCTTGTGTGGTACTGTGTCAAACGCCTTCTTGCAGTCCAATAAAATACAATCCACCCACCCCTCTCTCTCTTGTCTTACTGCTGTCACCATGTCATAGAACTCCAGTAGGTTTGTGACACAGGATTTCCCGTCTCTGAAACAATGTTGGCTGCTGGTGATGAGATCATTCCTTTCTAGATGTTCCACCATTCTTCTCCTGACAATCTTTTCCATGATTTTGCATGCTATACATGTCAGTGACACTGGTCTGTAGTTTTGTGCTTGATGTCTGTCTCCTTTTTTAAAGATTGGGACCACATTTGCTGTCTTCCATGCCTCAGGCAATCTCCCTGTTTCGATAGATGTATTGAATATTGTTGTTAGGGGTACACATAGCGCCTCTGTTCCCTCTCTCAGGACCCATGGAGAGATGTTATCTGGCCCCATTGCCTTTGAGGTATCTAGCTCACTCAGAAGCCTCTTCACTTCTTCCTCGGTTGTGTGTACTGTGTCCAGCACATGGTGGTGTACCCCACCTCTCCGTCTTTCTGGAGCTCCTTCTGTCTCCTCTGAGAACACTTCTTTGAATCTCTTGTTGAGTTCCTCACATACTTCACGGTCATTTCTTGTTGTCTCTCCTCCTTCCTTCCTTAGCCTGATGACCTGGTCCTTGACGGTTGTTTTCTTCCTGATGTGGCTGTATAACAGCTTCGGGTCAGATTTGGCTTTTGATGCTATGTCGTTTTCATATTGACGTTGGGCCTCCCTTCTTATTTGTGCATATTCATTTCTGGCTCTACGACTGCTCTCCTTATTCTCCTGGGTCCTTTGCCTTCTATATTTCTTCCATTCCCTAGCACACTTGGTTTTTGCCTCCTTGCATCTTTGGGTGAACCATGGACTCATCCTGGCTTTTCCATTATTCCTGTTACCCTTGGGTACAAACCTCTCCTCAGCCTCCTTGCACATTGTTGCTACATATTCCATCATCTCATTAACTGGCTTCCCTGCCAGTTCTCTGTCCCACTGAACCTCATTCAGGAAGTTCCTCATTCCTGTGTAGTCCCCTTTCCTGTAGTTTGGTTTCATTCGTCCTGGCCTTCCTGCTTCTCCCTCCACTTGTAGCTCTACTGTGTATTCGAAGCTTAAAACCACATGGTCACTGGCCCCAAGGGGTCTTTCATATGTGATGTCCTCGATATCTGCACTACTCAAGGTGACTACTAAGTCTAGCCTTGCTGGTTCATATGTATGTGTGTATGTGTGTGTGTGTGTGTATGTGTGTGTGTGTGTGTGTGTGTGTGTTTGTGTGTGTGTGTGTGTGTGTGTGTGTGTGTGTGTGTGTGTACTCACCTAGTTGTACTCACCTAGTTTAGGTTGCAGGGGTCGAGTCCAAGCTCCTGGACCCGCCTCTTCACTGGTCGCTATTAGGTCACTCTCCATGAGCCATGAGCTTTATCGTACCTCTGCTTAAAGCTATGTATGGATCCTGCCTCCACTACATCGCTTCCTAAACTATTCCACTTCCTGACTACTCTGTGGCTGAAGAAATACTTCAACATCCCTGTGATTCATCTGTGTCTTCAACTTCCAACTGTGTCCCCTTGTTGCTGTGTCCAATCTCTGGAACATCCTGTCTTTGTCCACCCTGTCAATTCCTCTCAGTATTTTCTAAGTCGTTATCATATCCCTCTATTTCTCATGTCCTCCAATGTCGTCAGGTTGATTTCCCTTAACCTCTCCTCGTAGGACATACCTCTTAGCTCTGGGACTAGTCTTGTTGCAAACCTTTGCACTTTCTCTAGTTTCTTTACATGCTTGGCTAGGGGTGGGTTCCAAACTGGTGCCGCATACTCCAATATGGGCCTAACGTACACGGTGTACAGGGTACTGAACGATTCCTTATTAAGATGTCGGAATGCTGTTCTGAGGTTTGCCAGGCGCCCATATGCTGCAGCAGTTGTTTGGTTGATGTGCGCTTCAGGAGATGCACTTGGTGTTATACTCACCCCAAGATCTTTTTCCTAGAGTAAGGTTTGTAGTCTCTGGCCCCCTAGACTGTACTCCGTCTGCGGTCTTCTTTGCCCTTCCCCAATCTTCATGACTTTGCACTTGGTGGGATTGAACTCCAGGAGCCAATTGCTGGACCAGGTCTGCAGCCTGTCCAGATCCCTTTGTAGTTCTGCCTGGTCTTCGATCGAATGAATTCTTCTCATCAACTTCACGTCATCTGCAAACAGGGACATCTCGGAGTTTATTCATTCCGTCATGTCGCTCACAAAAACCAGAAACAGCACTGGTCCTATGACTGACCCCTGTGGGACCCCACTGGTCACAGGTGTCCACTCTGACACTTCGCCACGTACCATTACTCGCTGCTGTCTTCCTGACAAGTATTCCTTGATCCATTGTAGTGCCTTCCCTGTTATCCCTGCTTGGTCCTCCAGTTTTTGCACTAATCTCTTGTGTGGAACTGTGTCAAAAGCCTTCTTGCAGTCCAAGAAGATGCAATCCACCCACCCCTCTCTCTCTTGTCTTACTGCTGTCACCTTGTCATAGAACTCAAGTAGGTTTGTGACACAGGATTTCCCGTCCCTGAAACCATGTTGGCTGCTGTTGATGAGATCATTCCTTTCTGGGTGTTCCACCACTCTTCTCCTGACAATCTTCTCCATGACTTTGCATACTATACACGTCAGTGACACTTGTCTGTAGTTTAGTGCTTCATGTCTGTCTCCGTTTTTAAAGATTGGGACTACATTTGCTGTCTTCCATGCCTCAGGCAATCTCCTGTTTCGATAGATGTATTGAATATTGTTGTCAGGACCCATGGAGAGATGTTATCTGGCCCCATTGCCTTTGAGGTATCTAGCTCATTCAGAAGCCTCTTCACTTCTTCCTCGGTTGTGTGTACTGTGTCTGCACCTGGTGGTGTGCCCCACCTCTCTGTCTTTTTGGAGCCCCTTCTGTCTCCTCTGTGAGCACTTCTTTGAATCTCTTGTTGAGTTCCTCACATACTTCACGGTCATTTCTTCCTTAGCCTGATTACCTGGTCCTTGACTGTTGTTTTCCTCCTGATGTGGTTGTATAACAGCTTTGGGTCAGATTTGGCTTTCGCTGCTATGTCGTTTTCATATTGTCGTTGGGCCTCCCTTCTTATCTGTGCATATTCGTTTCTGGCTCTACGACTGCTCTCCTGGGTCCTTTGCCTTCTCTATTTCTTCCATTCCCTAGCACACTTGGCTTTTGCCTCCTTGCACCTTTGGGTGAACCATGGGCTCATCCTGGCTTTTTCATTATTCCTGTTACTCTTGGGTACAAACCTCTCCTCAGCCTCCTTGCACATTGTTGCTACATATTCCATCATCTCATTAACTGGCTTCCCTGCCAGTTCTCTGTTCCACTGAATCTCGTTCAGGAAGTTCCTCATTCCCGTGTAGTCCCCTTTCTTGTAGTTTGGTTTCATTTGTCCTGGCCTTCCTGCTTCCCCCTCCACTTGTAGCTCTACTGTGTATTCGAAGCTCAAAACCACATGATCGCTGGCCCCAAGGGGTCTTTCATATGTGATGTCCTCAATATCTGCACTACTCAAGGTGAATACTAAGTCCAGTCTTGCTGGTTCATCCTCTCCTCTCTCTCTTGTAGTGTCCCTTACGTGTTGGCACATGAAGTTTTCCAGTACCACTTCCATTATCTCAGCCCTCCATGTATCTTTGCCCCCATGTGGCTCCAAGTTCTCTCAGTCGATCTCCTTGTGGTTAAAGTCACCCATGATCAGGAGCTTTGCCCTGCATGCATGAGCTCTTCTGGCCACTGCAGCCAGTGTGTCAACCATCGCTCTATTGCTCTCGTCATACTCTTGCCCTGGCCTCCTGCTGTTCTGTGGTGGGTTATACATCACTGCAATTACCACCTTTGGACCTCCAGAGTGAAGCGTTCCCGCTTTGTAATCACTTTCTTGTCCACTGTCTCCTCTCTGCAGCTCGTCAAAATTCCATCGGTGTTTAATCAGCAGTGCCACTCCTCCACCCCCTCTGTTCCTTCTGTCTTTCCTCAGGATCTGGTATCCCATTGGAAAGATGGCATCTGTTATCATACCTGTAAGCTTAGTTTCTGTGAGTGCTATGATGTCCGGTGATACCTCTTTGACTCTTTCGTGTCACTCCTCCCACTTGTTTGTTATTACATCAGCATTTGTGAACCATACCTTCAGTTTCTTTTCCAACACTGTGGTTTGGGGGGCCTGTGGGGGTGGGAGACCTGATAGCATACTGTGGGATTCTATGGTTGGGGGTTGGGTGGAAGCTGTGGGTATGGATTGTAGTGTGTGTTGGGATGGTGTGATAGGTTGTGGGGTTCTGAGGATAGTT
>NC_091307.1:38108110-38163110 GCF_038502225.1 Cherax quadricarinatus
GGGATTTGTTCTGGAACCGTACGCGTATTAGTCCTGAAGAGTAGCCAGGACAGGAAAGGAGCAGGTGAGGTGGTTTTATTAGTCAGTACGAGAACAGCGGCGGCTGGAACAAGACGTCATGGTATGATATTTGTGTAAGTAGGGGGAGGGGTGATTTTTGACAATTTAGGCCATAGGTTATTTTATTGGTTCTGGTGCTATCATGATTATCTATAAGGCCCTAGTATGTGCAGAGGCCTGTTTAAGTTTTGGTAGAGTACTCGTGTAGTGTGCTGCCTGCCGATTAGTTTAGAGACCGGCAGAGAAGTGGGGAAGTCATGGAGCCTCCCTGTTTATAAATGTTGTGTTTACGCACTAGTAGCAGTGTGCTAGTGAGCTAATGCGTATTTGGAAATGTTGTTTAGGGATTTTGTATGTAAAGTAGGTTGTATGCAGTAGATGTAAGTTTATCATTAATATATATATATATATATATATATATATATATATATATATATATATATATATATATATATATATATATATATATATATATATATATATATATATATATATAATATATATTTGTATAGGTGAGTTTTGTGTCCTTCCTTATAATAAATTTAATATTGGCCATTTAATTAACAGTTTATGGGAAGGTGCAAGCTTGGCCCTAGGTTGGTTTATGTGGATTAAGTTAAATGCCCCTAGATTATGTAGGTTGTTTACACCTAGGAGCCAGAACTTTTGTTCATGCGTAACACTGGTGCACCCTACCACCTCAGTTCGCTGGAAGCTTCTCTGTCTCCACAGTGAGCTGAGTTCCTCACATACTTCTTGATCGTTCTCTATTAGCTCTCCTCCTTCCTTCCTCAGCCTGATTACATGGTTCGTGACTGTTGTTTTCCTCTTGATGTGGCTATATAACAACTCTGGGTCGATTTCGCTTTTGACGATATGTCATTCTCGTATTAACGTTGGTTTCTCTCCTAATTCATGTATATTCATTTCTGGCTCTTCGGTTCAGCTCCCTATTTTCCTGGGTCCTTTGCCTTCTATACTTTTTCCATGCTCTAGCACACGTAGCTTTGGCCTCTCCACATCTGCGGGTAAACCATGGGCTCACTCTGATTCTGTAACTAAATGGTTATAACTATTACTGTAATTTTTAAAGGGGAGGACTAGTAAGCCAGCGGAAGTCCTTGGTCAGATGACCAAAAGCTCCAACGGCGGGTCATCATCTGACTAAGACCCGCGTCAGGAAACATTTGTCCTGTATCCTGATGAACCTTACTTGACAGAACCTGGTCTTCCCGGTGTTTCTGTTGCCCCTTGGTACGAACTTCTCCACTGCCTCTCTGCACTTTGTGGTCACTTGTTCCATTATTTCATTTACTGCCTGCCCCGCTTGCTCACTCATTCACTCACCTCATGTAGGAATAATCTTATACCTGTGTAGTTCCTGTTTAGAAGTTTGATTTCTCTCGTCCTGCTTCACACTTCATTGTTAACTTTACTATGTACTCGAAACTCAAGACCATGTGATCGCTAGCGCCTAGGGACCTTTCATGTGTGACATCCCCTATGTCTAAACTGTTCAGGTGAATACAAGGTCCAACCTTGCTGGTTTATCGTGTCCTCTGTATGTTTGTGTGTTTGTGTGTGTGTGTGTGTGTGTGTGTGTGTGTGTGTGTGTGTGTGTGTGTGTGTGTGTGTGTGTGTGTGTGTGTGTGTGTGTGTGCGTGTGTGTGTGTTTGTGTATTTGTGTGTGTGTGTGTGTGCTTGCGTGCGTGGACCTTGGCTCTTAATCTAAAAAAATAATTTAGCAGATGGATCCACAAGTCTTATTGGGAACCTCTTTTTTTCAGTCTGGCTGAGCACCTTTTGCAGAGTTTGGTGCGAAGAGTGGCCAAGCGGTCCATTTAGGAGCGGCTCTACTTAAGGCTTCTTGGTTTGCTATTCCTGGCACCCACAAACATCAGTGTTCCTCTGTGTGATGCAAATGGAACCTCCAGCAACGATTTATCGACGAACTTCATTCAAGCCAATATTACATTAACATTTGTACACACAATTACGGTACGATGTTTAATTTAAAACAAAAAAAAAATTCGCTTAAAATTTGCGAGAAAAAATTATTTTGGGTTTCCAGCCCGAGTGATTTGCAGTTTGTACACTTATGGTTATGAGGTCTTGCAAGAAATGCCAGATTATTATCTCCTTGTGTTGCCCAGTGATAGAATGTGAAACTAATTGCAAGAGCAGTTTTATATTAACTCTGGGCTCACTGCAGCTTTATATCCACAAGCAAGTCTTGCACCTACAAGCAAAATTTACACCCACAGGCACCCTCGAACACACACACACACACGCCTGAGGAGGAGGTGCAGAAGCTGCTAAGTGACCTTGATACCTCAAAGGCAATGGGACATCTCCCTGTGGGTCCTTAGAGAAGGAGCAGAGATGCTGTGTGTCCCACTAACCACAATCTTCAACACATCCCTTGAAACTGGGCAACTACCTGAGGTATGGAAGACGGCAAATGTAATCCCCATCAGTTCTAGGACCAGTGCTGTGTTTGGTATATATGAATGACATGATGGAAGGGATAGACTCAGAAGTGTCCCTGTTGGCAGATGATGTGAAGTTAATGAGGAGAATTAGATTGGATGAGGATCAGGCAGGACTACAAAGAGACCTGGACAGGCTGGAAACCTGGTCCAGCAACTGGCTTATCGAATTCAATCCCGCCAAATGCAAAGTCATGAAGATTGGGGAAGGGCAAAGAAGACCGCAGACAGAGTATAGGCTAGGTGGACAAAGACTGCAAACCTCACTCAATGATAAAGATCTTGGGGTGACCATAACGCCGAGCACGTCTACGGAGGCACACATCAACCAGATAACTGCTACAGCATATGGGCGCCTGGCAAACCTGAGCATAGCGTTCCGATACCTTAGTAAGGAATCGTTCAAGACACAGTACACTGTATGCGTCAGGCCCATACTGGAGTATGCAGCACCAGTTTGGAACCCACACCTGGTCAAGCACGTCAAGAAATTAGAGAAAGTGCAAAGGTTTGCAAAAAGGCTAGTTCCGGAGCTCAAAGGAATGTCCTATGAAGAAAGATTGAGGGAAATCGGCCTCACGACACTGGAGGACAGGAGGGTCAGGGGAGACATGATAACGACATACAAAATACTGCGTGGAATAGATAAGGTGGACAGAGACAGGATGTTCCAGAGAGGGGACAGAAACAAGGGGTCACAAATGGAAGCTGAAAATTCAGACAAGTCACAGGGATATTAGGAAGCATTTCTTCAGTCACAGAGTCGTCAGGAAGTGGAATAGGCTAGCAAGTGATGTAGTGGTGGCAGGAACCATACATAGCTTTAAGACGAGGTATGACAAAGCTCAGGGAGCAGAGAGAGGGCCTAGCAGCGATCAGTAAAGAGGCGTTGCCATGAGCTGAGTCTCGACTCCTGCAACCACAATTAGGTGAGTACAGTTAGGTGGGTACAAGGGTAAGTACTACGAGGAGAGGATGAAGGAAGTCAACACTGGCGACACTGGACGACAGGAGCTATAGGGAAGACATGATAACAACATGTAAAATACTGAGAGAAATTGATAAGGTGGATGGGGACATGATGTTCCAGAGGTGGAACACAGCAACAAAGGGTCACAATTGGGAGAGGAAGACTCAGATGAGTCACAGAGATATTAGGAAGTACTTCTTCAGTCATAGAGTTGTCAGGAAGTAGATTAGTCTAGAGAGTGATGTAGTGAAGGCAGGAACCATACAAGGCTTTAAGAAGAGGTATGATAAGGCTCATGGAGCAGGGAGAGATTGGACCTAGTAGCGACCAGTGACGAGGCGGGGCCAAGAGCTATGAATCGACCCCTGCAGTCACAATTAGGTGAGTACACACAAGCATGCGAGCAGCACCGGAGAGTACAAAAACACCTAGAACACCCAAGCTTATCCACCTACGTGTACATTAACTGTACGTAAATATTACTGTGTGCAGACGCCTCTATGTTCCCAGTTACTGGGTACAGATACTATGACGCGCACACACACACACACACACACACACACACACACTCGCACACACACACACACACACACACACACACACACACACACACACACACACTCACACACACACACACACACACACACACACACACACACACACACACACACACACACTCACACACACACACACACACACACACACACACACACACACACACTCACACACACACACACACACACACACACACACACACACACACACACACACACACACACACACACACACACCACTCACACACACACACACACACACACACACACACACACACTCACACACACACACACAGACACACACACACACACACTCACACACATACACACACACACACACACACACACTCACACACACACACACACACACACACACACACACACACACACACACACACACACACACACACACACTCACACACACACACACACACACACACACACACACACACACACACACACACACACACACTCACACACACTCACACACACACACACACACACACACACACACACACACACACACACACACACACACACTCACACACACACACACACACACACACACACACACACACACACACACTCACACACACACACACACACACACACACACACACACACACACACTCACACACACACACACACACACACACACACACACACACACACACACACACACACACACACACACACACTCACACACACACACACACACACACACACACACACGCACACACACACACACACACACACATACACACACACACACACACACACACACACACACACACACACACACACACACCTGCAGGTAATGATTTTCATAAGGAAACTTAATTAGCAAGGACTCTAGAGTTTTGTGGAAATTTCACTGGACAACATAAAACTACAAGACTGAATGCAGCCATTAACGACGCTAATGATTTTGTTTTTCATCTTATTTATCGTGTTAATCCCATAGGTATCATGTACTGAAGTTGACGATCATACAAAAAAAAAATCCAGTTTCTCTCGGTGAATTATCCACTTAACTCTGTTGGGGCGTAATTCGTGCAGTGTAAATTTATGTCGGGGAGCAGACTACTTGATGTGGCGCCACGCCGCCCACACGAACCTTCCAGGTCTACATCATAAAACATATTTTGCTACTCTTAGTATATTAGGAATTATCTTCTGTAGATACCATGGCAGACCAGCGCCATATTACCACCATACTCATAGCGCTAAACAAAAGCTGATCGTAAAGTACAAGTAGTCTGCAGACACTCCCAGGGAAATGATTCAATTGCTGCACACACAGCCTATGTACTATGTACTATGTACTATGTACTATGTACTATGTACTATGTACTATGTACTATGTACTTAGTCGAAGTGACCAACATGCTGCTGACAAAATCCTGAGATATGCATACAAAAAACGGAAATTAAAAGTAACCATAGGAAAGAGCATGGCGATGAGAGTAACACAAATGTAAGCAGTGAGAGAGGGAGAATGGAAGAAGTATGTTTTTAGATATTAGAGAGAGGACTTCTTGGGGGATGGGTCTCTAAAAGACGAGGCGAATCTTAGAACTGACAGGTGGTAAAAAAAAAAAAATAGGTGGCGTACTGAGGCATGCGTGGATTCAAAGAACTACCCAAGGAGGCAAAATTGGGAATATACCAGAATATAGTGATTCCAACATTGCTGTTGTATGGGTATGAAATATTGGGTTATAAACACTTCAGCGAGAAAGAGGATGGAGGCAGTGATGTCGTGTTTGAGAGCAATGTGTGGTATGAATATTATACGCAGAGAATTCCGAGCTTAGAGATTAGAAGGTGTGGAGTTACTAAAAATATTATTCAGTGTGCTGATGAAGGGCTGTTGAGGTGGAGGAATATAAAACGACTAAGAGGATGTATAAATCTGGAGTGGAGGGAAGGAAGGTTAAGGGTCACTTTAGGAAAGGATGGAGGGGGGGGAAGGTTTTGAATGCTAAAGGGCTTGGACATCCAACAGGCCTATAGGAGTCAGTGGAGTTATTTGGTTTTCATTGAACTGACATGTCCTTGAAGTGTCAGAAAGGCAACATTTATGAAGAGATTCAGGGAAACCAGTTAGCCGGACATAAAGAATAGAAAGGCACAATACTTTGACTGGAATAATTCTGGTCCAAGTCGGACTAGAACGTCGTCATAAGTTTCAATCTCCTGAATGCAGGTTATTTGTGTATAGCCGGACATGAGTCCTAGAAGTGGGAAGTACAGAACCTGCACTCTGAAGCACGGCTGGGGATACTGCAGTTCATAACACCGTCTGAACTGTGATGTCAGCAAGCTTCTGGCAAGAGAGTGACTGAATGAGTGACGGTGAAAGTGTTTCCTCTTTTTCGGATCATCTACCACGGTGGAAGACGGCCGGTGTGTTAACAAAATATGAGTTTCACCAACATACGGAAGGTTTCTGTTGCTTTTCAAGGAGATTATTAAGTTGACAGAGCAACGTCATACAACAAGGTCATACAACAAGGTCATACAACAAGGTCACATAACAAGGTCATACAACAAGATCATACAACAAGGTCATACAACAAGGTCATACAACAAGGTCATACAACAAGGTCATAGAACAAGGCCATACAACAAGGTCATACAACAAGGTCATGCAACAAGGTCATAAAACAAGGTCATACAACAAGGTCATACAAAAATGATCATACAACAAGGTCATACAACAAGGTCATACAACAAGGTCATACAACAAGGTAATACAACAAGGACATACAAAAATGATCATACAACAAGGTCATACAACAAGGTCATACAAGGTCATACAAAAATTATCATACAACAAGGTCATACAACAAGGTCATGCAAAAATGATCATACAACAAGGTCATACAACAAGGTCATACAAAAATGATCATACAACAAGGTCATACAACAAGGTCATACAACAAGGTCATACAAAAATGATCATACAACAAGGTCATACAACAAGGTCATACAACAAGGTCATACAAAAATTATCATACAACAAGGTCATACAACAAGGTCATACAGAAAGGTCATAAAACAAGGTCATACAACAAGGTCATACAACAAGGTCATACAACAAGGACATACAACAAGGTCATACAACAAGGTCATGCAAAAATGATCATACAACAAGGTCATACAAAAATGATCATACAACAAGGTCATACAACAAGGTCATGCAAAAATGATCATACAACGAGGTCATACAAAAATGATCATACAACAAGGTCATACAAAAATGATCATACAACAAGGTCATACAACAAGGTCATACAACAAGGTCATACAAAAATGATCATACAACAAGGTCATACAACAAGGTCATACAGAAAGGTCATAAAACAAGGTCATACAACAAGGTCATACAACAAGGTCATACAACAAGGACATACAACAAGGTCATACAACAAGGTCATGCAAAAATGATCATACAACAAGGTCATACAACAAGGTCATACAAAAATGATTATACAACAAGGTCATACAACAAGGTCATGCAAAAATGATCATACAACGAGGTCATACAAAAATGATCATACATTAAGGTCATACAAAAATGATCATACAACAAGGTCATACAACAAGGTCATGCAAAAATGATCATACAACAAGGTCATACGAAAATGATCATACATTAAGGTCATACAAAAATGATCATACATCAAGGTCATACAACAAGGTCATACAAAAATGATCATACAACAAGGTCATTCAACAAGGTCATACAACAAGGTCATACAACAAGGTCATGCAAAAATTATCATACAACAAGGTCATTCAACAAGGTCATGCAAAAATGATCATACAACAAGGACATACAACAAGGTCATGCTAAAAAGATCATAAAACAAGGTCATACAACAAGGTCATACAACAAAGTCATACAACACTAGAGTTTGTATAATCCACATTATGCTCTACAGCACATACTGTAGTGCACACGCGTCACTCCCACTATCTGGTGCACATGTATCACCAAATAGCTGGTGCACATGCATCACACCCACTAGCTGGTGTACATGTATCACACCCACTAGCTGGTGCACATGCATCACACCCACTAGCTGGTGCACATGTATCACACCCACTAGCTGGTGCACATTCATCACACCCACCCACTAGCTGGTGTACATGTGTCACACCCACTAGCTGGTGCACATGTGTCACACCCACTGGCTGGTGCACATGTGTCACACCCACTGGCTGGTGCACATGCATCACACCCACTACCTAGTGTACATGTATCACACCCACTAGCTGGTGCACATGTGTCACATCCACTAGCTGGTGCACATGTGTCACACCCACTGGCTGGTGCATATGCATCACACCCACTACCTAGTGTACATGTATCACACCCACTAGCTGGTGCACATGTATCACACCCACTAGCTGGTGCATATGCATCACACCCACTAGCTGGTGCACATGTATCACACCCACTAGCTGGTGCACATGTATCACACCCACTAGCTGGTGTACATGTATCACACCCACTAACTGGTGCAAATGTATCACACCCACTAGCTGGTGCACATGTATCACACCCACTAGCTAGTGCACATGTATCACACCCACTAGCTGGTGCACATACATCACATCCACTAGCTGGTACACATACATCACACCCACTAGCTGGTGCACATGTATCACACCCAATAGCTGGTGCACATGTATCACACCCACTAGCTGGTGCACATGTATCATATCCACTAGCTGGTGCACATGTATCACACCCACTAGCTGGTGCACATGTATCACACCCACTAGCTGGTGCACATGTATCATATCCACTAGCTAGAGAACATGTATCACACCCACTAGCTGGTGCACATGTATCACACCCACTAGCTGGTGCACATGTATCATATCCACTAGCTAGAGAACATGTATCACACCCACTAGCTGGTGCACATGTATCACACCCACCAGCTGGAGCACATGTATCACACCCAATAGCTGGTGCACACGTATCACACCCACTAGCAGCTCCACATGTATCACTCCCACTAGTTGGTGCACATATATCACACCCACTAACTGGTCCACATGTATCACACTCAATAGATGGTGCACATACACTACTCCCAATAGCTGGTCCACATGTATCACTCTAACTAGCTGGTGCACATGTATCACTAACTAGCTGGTGCACATGTATCACTCCCACTAGCTAGTAAACATGCATCACAGACAACTAGTTGGTGCACATGCATCACCCCCACTACCTGGTTCACATGTAGCACTCCCACTAGCTGGTGCACATGTATCATTCCCACTAGCTAGTGCACATGTGTCACACCCACTAGCTGGTCCACATGTATCACGCCCACTAGCTAGTACACATGTATCAAACCCACTAACTGGTCCACACTTATCACACATACTAGCTGGTGCACATGTGTCACACCCACTAGCTGGTGCATATGTATCACACCCACTAGCTGGTCCACATGTATCACGCCCACTAGCTAGTACACATGTATCAAACCCACTAACTGGTCCACACTTATCACACATACTAGCTGGTGCACATGTGTCACACCCACTAGCTGGTGCACATGTGTCACACCCACTAGCTTGTGCACATTTATCACACCCACTATCTGGTGCACATGCATCGCACCCACTAGCTGGTGCACATGCATCACTCCCACTAGCTGGTGCACATGTATCACACCCACTAGCTGGTCCACATGCATCACACCCACTTGCTGGAACACATGCATCACTTCCACTAGCTGTTGCACATGTATCACACTCACTAGCTGGTGCACATGTATCACACACACTAGTTTGTGCACATGTATCACAACCATTAGCTGGTGCACATGCATCACACCCACTTGCTGGAACACATGCATCACTCCCACTAGATGGTACACAAGCATCACTCCCACTAGCTGTTGCACATGTATCACACACACTAGTTGGTGCACATGTATCACAACCACTAGCTGGTGCACATGCATCACACCCACTAGCTGGTGCACATTCTTCACGCCCACTAGCTGGTGCACATGTATAACACCGACTAGCTGGTGCACATGTATCACACCCACTACCTGGTGCACATTTATCACACCCACTAGCTGGTGCACATGTATCACGCCCACTCGAAGGTGCACATGCATCACTGCAACTAGCTGGTGCACATGTATCACACCCACTAGCTGGTGCACATGTATCACACCCACTAGCTGGTGCACATGTATCACACCCACTAGCTGGTGCACATGTATCACACCCACTAGCTGGTGCACATGTATCACACCCACTAGCTGGTGCACATGTATCACACCCACTAGCTGGTGCACATGTATCACACCCACTAGCTGGTGCACATATATCACACCCACTAGCTGGTGCACATGTATCACACCCACTAGCTGGTGCACATGTATCACACCCACTAGCTGGTGCACATGTATCACACCCACTAGCTGATGCACATGTATCACACCCACTAGCTGGTGCACATGTATCACACCCACTAGCTGGTGCACATGTATCACACCCACTAGCTGTGCACATGTATCACACCCACTAGCTGGTGCACATGTATCACACCCACTAGCTGGTGCACATGTATCACACCCACTAGCTGGTGCACATGTATCACACCCACTAGCTGGTGCACATGTATCACACCCACTAGCTGGTGCACATGTATCACACCCACTAGCTGGTGCACATGTATCACACCCACTAGCTGGTGCACATGTATCACACCCACTAGCTGGTGCACATGTATCACACCCACTAGCTGGTGCACATGTATCACACCCACTAGCTGGTGCACATGTATCACACCCACTAGCTGGTGCACATGTATCACACCCACTAGCTGGTGCACATGTATCACACCCACTAGCTGGTGCACATGTATCACACCCACTAGCTGGTGAACATGCACATGAATAAAGATTCCCATATGTTACATAGGTGTCTCAATCTTCACTTCATAACATGTCTGGAGTGCGTCGCCCTAACCAGATATTGTCTCTCTCATCCTCTCCATTACCTTTACTGTTTACCCTCGTCTCTCTCTCTCTCTCTCTCTCTCTCTCTCTCTCTCTCTCTCTCTCTCTCTCTCTCTCTCTCTCTCTCTCTCTCTCTCTCTCTCTATCTCTATCTCTCTCTCTCTATCTCTATCTCTCTCTCTCTCTCTTCTTCTCTCTCTCTCTCTCGTCTCTCTCTCACTCTCTCTCTCTCTCTCTCTCCTCTCTCCTCTCTCTCTCTCTCTCTCTCTCCCTCTTTCTCTTTTTTTACACAGATTTTGAGAAGGTTAAGGATCACTAGCTTTATTGACAAGTTATTTACAGGTTAAGGATTCCTAACTTTATTGGCAGGCTAAGAGCTGTTACCTCCTTCAGCTCATTTGAAAGCCTTTTTATTGTTAAGAGACATACAAGTAGGGAACAGGATGAAGTTGGAGCCATCACTGGGCCAGCATTTTCATTTGATCAGCTGACTTTATCTCGTTGACTTCATAATGCTGTACGAATATGTTCCAGAGTCGAGTCATCCTGGGGATAAATGATCTCAGATCAAGTGATATTCTGGAGAAGGGTACAGCCAGAGTGAAGTTGCTGCTTTCTGCCCGTCTTGTGGCATAAAAGCTTGTTTCCCGCTGTCCTCGAAGTGGATCCAAGTGTGGTACTTTGACAATATTGGCCTTGTACATAACAGTAAGGCCACCCACATCCCTCCTGTGTTGAAGGCTCTGCTGAAATGACAGATCTATCCAGGATGGGTCCAGGCGAGAGATGAGACGTCTTACTCTGTTCTCTACTCTGTCAAACAGTCGCAGATGAGGAGGGGGAGCAGACCAGCCAAGAAAGTGGAGCATATTCAAGGTGTGAGCGTACTTGTGCCTCATACAGAATCTTGTAACCCCTACTGTCAAGCAGATGCGAGATACTGGTTGCCTTGTTTGCATGATTTACAACGTGGTTCTTCATGGTCAGTTTGGATTCAAATTTCACCCCAAAGATATCAGTTTCTTTCCCAGGTACCAACACTCTTCCATTCGTATTTACTGCTGCTCCGGCATTACCATCATGGTGCCTAGAGACCACCATCATTTATGTTATCTCAGGTGCAAATGTTACTTGCCATCGGTTTCCCCATGCTGATTTAGCTCTTAGCTGGTAATTGATGTAGCTCAGAGCAGCTGGTATTTCTTCTCTTGGATAAGTAAATGTCAGTGTACAGTCGTCTGCAAATGCATTGGATTCTGGGATGAGATGAAGAAGGTCATTGAAGGTCATTCCATAACAATGGTCCCAGCACGCTTCTTTGTTGAACACTTGCCGCAGTAGTATGTCTTGTTGATTTTGTTCCATTGAGAACTATCCTTAGAGATCTACAATGAAAATAATCTCTCTCTCACTCTCTCTCTCTCTCTCTCTCTCTCTCTCTCTCTCTCTCTCTCTCTCTCTCTCTCTCTCTCTCTCTCTCTCTCTCTCTCTCTCTCTCTCTCTCTCTCTCTCTCTCTCTCTCTCTCCCTCTCTCTCTCTCTCTAGCTATTTATCTCTATTACCTTAAAGTTATCAACTGGACCAAGCAACCTATCTTCATTTTACACTGTTTTCTAATGCTTTTTTACACAGAGTAAATTTTTAAACATTCCCTGCGTTCATAAAATTATATTTTGAAGAATAATATTCACTTTACCCTGACAGAAACAAACCACAAGAAACCCACACTTAGAGAACAAACCTTACACCAACTAATACTACTATTACCCCACCAGCATATCTTACAGAAGGCTAGTTTAACAGTCACCCGTCTGACAGTCTTAGCCACAGTGAAAAACTGACATCAAGAGAATAATTCCCTGTAAAACTAGCCCGTTGTCGACGAATGGTGAGGTCGTGTTTCCCACCTGGAGGGCATTACGGGGATCAACGCCCCCGCGGCCCGGTAAATGACCAGGCCTCCCGGTGGATCAGGCCTTGATCAACGAGGTGGTTACTGCTGGACGCACTTATCACACCCACTTATCAAGTCAGTGCCGGATCAGCCCGGCTGATCCGGCACTAACTTTAGGTATCTGTCCAGCTCCCTCTTGAAGACAACCAGGGTTCTATTGGTAATGCCCTTCATGGCTGGTGGGAGGCTGCTGAACAGTCTTGGGCCCCGGACACATATTGTGTTTTCTCTTAGTGTGCCAGTGGCGCCCTGTTTTCACGGGGGGGTATGTTGCATCGCCTGCCAAGTCTTTTGCTTTCGTAGGGAGTGATTTCTATGTGCAGATTAGGAACCAGTTCCTCAAGAATCTTCCAAGGGTAGATTATGATATATCTCTCTCGCCTGCGCTCCGGTGAGTATAAATCAAGTGCATCCAGGCGTTCCCAGTAGTTAAGGTGTTTGATGGAACTTACATGTGTAGTAAAGGTTCTCTGTACATTCTCTAGATCTGCAATTTCACATGACTTGAATGGGGATGTTAATGTACAGCAGTATTCCAGCCTAGAAAGAACAAGTTATTTACAAAGGATCATCACTGGCTTAGCATCTCTTGTCTTGAATGTTCTCATTATCCATTATCTTATTATCAATTTCCTCGCAGATGTGATATTGGCATTGTTGTGATCCTTGAAGGTGAGGTCTTCGGATATTACCACACCCAGGCCCTTCACATTACTTTTCCCCTCTATTGTGTGATTAGAGTTTGTATTATACTCAATCCTAGCTATTATTTACTCCAATTTTCCATAATGGAGTAGTTGGAATTTGTCTTCATTGAACATCATATTGTTCTCCGTTGTCCATTGGAAAACTTAGTTTATATCTTCTTGGAAATACACCGTGTCCTCAATGGCTGACACTCTCATGTAGATCCTAGTATCGTCTGCAAAGGATGATTCAGTGCTATGATTAACATCTCTGTCTATGTCTGATATGAGAATGAGGTACAGGATAGGGGCGAGTACTGTGCCTAATGGAACAGAGCTCTTCACTATGGCAGCTTCCGATTTAACTCTGTTTACCACTACTCTTTGCGTTGGACTGGTTAGAAAGTTGAAGATCTATTTGCCTACTTTGCCAGTCATCCCTTTAGCACGCATTTTGTGTGCTATTACACCTTGATCGCACTTGTCAAAGGCTTTTGCAAAATCTGTGTATACTACTTCTGCATTCTGTTTGTTGCGAGAGGCAGGAGCGACCTGCTCTGAAGCCATGTTGCCCTGGATTGTGCAATTTTTGGGAGTCCAAATGGTTCAGTATCCTGCTTCTTAGAACTCTCTCAAAGATTTTTATGATGTGGGACGTTAAAGCTATTGGTCTATAGTTCTTAGTTACTGCTTCGCTTCCACCTTTATGGAGTGGGGCTATATCCCAAAGAGGGATTTATTAGTGATACTACGTAGGTATATGTCTAATTCATTTTAAGGAAAATAATTCAGAGAGAAACGTCTAATTCTAAATATTTTATTTACAGTTCGTCATACAGCACCTGCGGGATGGACTTAAAATAGTGTGATATACTGATCACGTAGCCTCGTTCTGACCGCTTATGGTTCGTCTTTTCCTCTAGATCAAGGTTCCCCTAAGTGGTCAATATCGACGCCTAAGGGTCAATATCGACCCCTAAGGGTCAATGGGACTATCGAAGGGGTTGATAAATGGCTGGGGGTCAAAAGGCGGGATGGGGGGGGAAGTAGTAAATGTCTGAGGAAGTGGTTTGCGTTGTGTATCTGTGACCTTCAACTCTCACCCTTGTTTCTCTCATCTACCCTGTCCCGGGAAGGATATACGTACATGTAGTATTCCAGTTCACTTCGTCAAGGAAAATTAAAATTGACAGGGAAACCCGTCCAGGACGATCCCATACTGAGCGTACACCATCACCTCAACACCATAGTGATAGCAGTGGTGACAAAGGATTGCTGTGTATTTACTATAAGGTCAACATTGTAACACCCATAATGGCAGTTACTGATACCAAGAAATATCGACAGTACTCACATTTAAAACTTGGATTCATAACTTCATTATTATTATTATTATTATTAAAGATTAAACGGTATTCTCCCGGCCCGGGCCTCTTCCAAGTGGTGGCCCGGCCTTCGCTCCCTCTTTAGGGAGTGTCTGAGACCTAAGTCTCCCATGGGAGGAGGCACAAGTACCTCCTCATCTTTGGGACCAACTGTCCCCAGGCCTAGCAACAAGCTAGGCCTCTCTGGTCTGCCATCCCCGCCACAAGGGGGCAAATGGGAATGACAGTCTTACGAGCTAAAGGCTCAGGCTCAGGCACCTACCCTACCCTAGAAGGGTTAGGCATGGTATCGATGTCATAACTTCATTTACCAATTAAAAAATCCCTTTGTGCTTATTATGTGAAAAGATTTTCAGTAAATTAAATATTTAAATATTTATTTTTTATGAAATTTTTATTATTATTATTATTATTATTATTATTATTATTATTATTATTATTATTATTATTATTATTATTATTATTATTCGTTATTAGTTAAATTACTATTTATTAAATAATTTTCATATAAATGTTTGGGGTTCGATGGGCAATCCGAAACTTGATGAAGGTGTCGATGAGTTAAAGTGTTTGAGGACCTCTGGTCTAGGAGAATGTTCCTTAACTCATTGACTCAGTTTTTATTTTTTTAAGTTTACGCTAAGTGGCCCAGCCACTTGAAGTTAAGGTCGTTCATAATCAGTAACCTTGTTCGTTTCCTTGTTATTTGGGGGACCGTGCTGCATATTACCAAGGTTTCTACATTGTGTCCACTGCTTTTTAGTGTGCACGGAATATGTGTGGATAATTAAAGGCAAGGAGAGGTGAAGGCTTGACCCTCTGCTCTCTAGCACTCAAACACACTTCCATTCGTTATTCACTTATCGATATATCTATATGTGTGTATATATATATATATTATATATATATATATATATATATATATATATATATATATATATATATTTATATATATATATAATATATATATATGTCGTGCCGAATATGTAAAACTGGTCAATTAGCAAGAACTCATTTAAAATTAAGTCCTTTCTGAAACTTTCTCTTATACGTTTAAAGATATATTTTTTCATTAATGTTAATGTAAAAAATTGTAATTTTGCACCAAAAGAATCTTAGAAAACTTACCTAACCTTATTATAACAAGAGCAATTTATTTTAGCCTAACCCAACAAAATATATTTTAAATACGTTTACAATAATTTAATACTAAACAAACACAATCAAATATATTTTTTTCGTTAGGTTCAGAATGATTTTGGCGAAATTATTGTATACACAAATTTTTACTTGTCCTATATGGCAAGATGAGCGTTGCTATTTAAGCCAAGATCGCAAGTTCTGCCTATTCGGCACGACATATAAATATACATATATAAATATATATATAAATATATATATAAATATATATAAATACATGCATATATACATATATATATTCTTTTTCACTTATCTATATATAGTATAGTTATACATTTATCTATATAATATTTTTGAAATGGAGTTTCATCTCAGTGGAGTTTCTTCGAACCCCCATTGACTTTTGACCAGCTGGGCCAGCAAGCTGCCCACTCCGTGCCTCCTCTTAGAATGTGGTAGGCCTCAGTTAATTCTTCTGAAGTCTTGTTGTTAGATAAACAGACACAAGTGCAACTAATGTGACATTTTATTGTGGCAACATTTCGCTCTTCAGGAGCTTTATCAAGCGAAACGTTGTCACAATAACATGTCACATTAGTTGCACTTGTGTCCTTCTACCTAACATATTCTCGGTAATTCTACCAATATTAATACATTCTGTAGACTTAAGTGTTACTACGTCAGGTGTGACTTAACTCGTCTCCTTCATGTTCTCCAAGACAATGTGATGTGTGCAGACACAAGTGGGTGAAGATGGGTAACAGTGGGGTGCAATGGGTAGCTGTGGGTGGTGGTGGGTAGTAGTGGGTGTGATGGATGGCAGTCAGGGGGTGATGGGCAGCAATAAGTGGCGAAGGTTAGTAGTGGGTGGTAATGGGTAACAGCGGGTGGTGGCGATGGGTAACAGTGGGTGGTGGCAATGGGCACAGTTGGTGGTGGCAATGGGCACAGTTGGTGATGGCGATGGGTAACAGTGGGTGGTGGGATAGGGGTAACAGTGGGTGGTGGGATAGGGGTAACAGTGGGTGGTGGGATAGGGGTAACAGTGGGTGGTGGGATAGGGGTAACAGTGGGTGGTGGCGATGGGTAACTGTCAGCATAGTTGCTGATCCCCTACATGTGTTGTATAGCTTATCTGAGTATCATAGTACCATCCATATGTTTTACGTACATGACCCCATGCTAGGCTCAGTGACTAGCATGTGTGACGTTGCATGATGCTGTTGTGAGCTCTGCACTCCAGGTCTCGCTCTCAGTTCCCGTTAGACCTACAACAGGCAGTAACAAGCAGGCTGGGCCTCTCCCTTTCACATTGTGCTAATATAAGTGTTACCATCCAACATGTGGGTTTAACTCCAAACATCACATCTCCACAAACCCTCTTTACAATTGGTGCCAGAGGTGTGGGCGTAAAATTGTTAATTATGCCGGTGTATGGAGATAAACTTCTGTCAGCCGAGAGGGGTTGACCCGGGTTTGCAAATTAAACCAAGCCACCAAGCCAGTCTATGAGGGGGAGTCAAGCCCTACACCATCCAGCCTGTATTAAGTACCAGCCTTGCCGGCTAAGCCAGCTTTCCACCCCTGCTGTGCTCATCGTTACAAGTTCTCAAGCCAGTCTGTGTGAAAGGTTAAGCCAGCCAAGCAAGCCAACAACTAACCCAGGTGACTAAACCCAGTAATCAAGCAAGCCATGTGGGTACAGCCTTCTCCAACACTCTGTGCTTCAAGTTTCAAGCCATTCTGAGTGCTTTATCATCCCTGTGGTGTTGTGGTATTGCTACGTTTTGAGTCTTTCTTTTCAGAGAGGAGACCCGTTAGTAACAACAGGTGAAGATCCACTTAGGTTTTCTTACTCTTTTTAAATACACATATATAAATACAAGGCAAAAAAGTTCTATAATGCTTTATCTGGTTTTATTCAGTATAATACTAAGCTTATAGAGTCACTTAGTAATTTAAATAATTTATAAAATTTAGGTATACCTTTTCTTATATATTCATATGTACACAATCACTGTAGTTTCATAATCAATGTCAAGAACAATGAAACACTAGATAGGGCGCCTTTACCACCTCCTCAATCACTTATATACACTACAGATAAAACTGGTTAGAGACTATCCCGAGACTTTAATGGTTGGAGAACACAGACGTGGTGTATTGCTTCACTAAACGGCTGACTGCACAGACACAACCCGTCAAGTATTCCCAGACTGAAGTAATCCAAGCAGCCTTGGTTGAACCTAGGAATCCTGGTTCAAAGGTTCTCCTGAGACTTGCAACAAGAGAATAAGGGATCTCCGTGGCTTGGTGATTTCTCTACCAGAGGTGAGAATGAACTGCTATAGGTAAAACTCCCTAACTTGACGTCACCTCGGAATGAGTGAGTTTGTGAAGCATAAACGACCACAAGGCAATTCAATATAAACACAAAACATCCTACAAAATAAATCAATAATTCATGGCCAGATAATATTATAAAACTAGGAGTCTTTATTTTAGCTATGAATAAAGATACCAGTAATATAATACTAAGTGAAAAAGCTGTAATTACACACTAATCAATTGACCCTTCTTAAATTATGCACAAAGGGCTTAACAGGTATTTTGTGGGTTTTAAAGTCAGCCTGGCTTAGAATATTTTCGTGCCTAGTGTGGGTGTCCCCAGAGCATGTGGCTTACGCCGCTTATCCCATAGGCCACAGGGTGTTCCACCACGCTGCCTCACCACCCACACTTCAACCACTACCACTCCTGTTTTTTTTTTTTCACCCTTATATTCGGGTTCTAGCACCTTATTTTACGGACCACATAGGGGGTCAAGATGCAAGATTGTTCCTTCGCCCCTGTGCGCCAACGTAAAAGCCTCCTGTGTGTGTCTATAGTCGATTTAAGCACAAATTCAACGTGTTTGAGAGTAGTGGATTGTAGTGGAGTGCTGCGCCTGCTATAACCAACCTTTCCTCCACCCCCCATCACTACCCTCATTCTTCACTAATGCCGCCCCAGTGATAATATTTTTTATAGAGACATTTGCGAGTGTTGAGACAATTTTTCAGTGATTCCTTAGTGACATTTCTTTCCAGTGATTTCTTAGTAACATTCAGTGACTCTTGATTAGACTCAGTGTTCATTATATTCTGTTTGCAATATTAATTTTTTCTTCAGTGTTAATTTTTGTGCTTTATTTTATGTCCGTTGTGTTGTAATCATTTCTTTTATATACGTGAAGTAAGTGCTTTCCATTATTCCCTGTTGTGTGCAATATATAAGCATTATAAACTTGTGTTTACACTTCACAATTATCTTGTGTTCACAGTATTGTGTTCCTTACCTAGTAATTTATACAGTGAAGTACTTCAGTAACTTGTTATCTCATATTCTGCATCACAACTCAGTGTTGTCTCAGTTATTTTTTTTTTCTCCCAGCATTTTTGTCCTTGCTGAATTTTTTTTTTTATTCATTCATTTGCCATTTTTCTGTATGTTGAACATTCTTGTGTTAATTCTTTTCATTTAGCCAGTGTCTAATTTGTCTTATCTCCACAGATAATAGTGTTATTATTTTGTTGAAGCAAGAGAATTATTTTTCAATTTCTGTCAATACAAGATCTTTTGCAAGAAAATTCTCATAGTATTGTGCATATATTGCTGTACTGTGTTCTGCATTATTGTAAGTGTTAACCTTCCTCTGTTTTGCATTTTTGCATTTTTTTTCATGTTTCATTGAACAAATTCACTCTTAGTGCAATTTTTACCTTTTTTTTTTTCAAGTAAATAATTCTTTTGCTTGTTCGGTGTTTGCTTAAGCTGCAATTAAGAGTTAAAGTGTTCAATCAGTTCATTCTTTGATAATTTTTTTTGTTGCTCTAGTAAACTGCATTTTCTTGTGTGTGTAATTTTTTTTTATTAATGCAGTATTGTCTCATTCTGCAATGATTCTTGTGCAAGTAATGTGCTGCCATTATTTTTTTTCTTTCAGAACATTTTTTTGTAGTGTTGTGCAGTACTTTTGATTAGTAATTGTTATTTGCAGTACTGCTACAGTTTTTTTCAGTACAATATTCTGTGATTTCAGTTTTACATTTCTTGTGTTCTGTGCATAATATTTTATTCTTTGTGTGTCACTTTAATTTTTTTAGAGAGAGAATTGCTTTCCCAGTCTATTTTAATTTTGCACAAGATTTATTGATTCCATTTTATCATTGTTTTTTGTTTGATTTATCATTTATTGTTGAATTTCTTTACTGACTTAAGAGTAAAGACAACTCACTGTGCCACTAATTCAATTTAAAGTAAATTCGAGTAAATTTGATTTTAGTAAAGTACAATTTCCCTTGATTATCAAAGTTGAGTTTTTTGTGTGTGTGTGAGTTTTCCTTGCTCTACAGTGTGACTTGTCATTTTTCTTTACTTATGCAGAATAGTCAAACATTTTCTCCCATTTCAGCTTTGTGTCATATATTCTCTTTATTATTCTTGTTTTATGTCCTTAAGTAAGTTCCCTGAGAAGATGTCCTAGTCACTTTTGAATGCTCACTTAGTGTATCATGCCAGTCAAAGTAAACATGAATAGTCGACAGTCCCAATATCCCCTTACTGGCTGAAAGACAATGTGTTTGTCCTCACAGCTTGTATCTGAGATTTGTTAAAGTGCTACGGAATGTGAAGTTCAGATTAAGTTCCTATAGATCTGTGAATTATTAACATAGCCGAGCGGTCAGGCACTAGTAACTCTGTCACTCCCATCTGTGTTCCACCTGCACCTTCAGACATGCAAGATAGTGTTCAGTTGCTTCATGTGTCCGAGGATACTCGGACTGCCTTGAGTGCTCAGCCTATCCCTGCATTGTCTGCTAGTTCAAGTAGTAGTTTCTCCACAGGGGACGCCTTGTCGGAAAACGATTACTTGAAACTAGTAATGCCATCTCTTGTTGATGTCACATGCCGTCTGCAGAATGACGTCTCTGTCGTGGCTAGTGTACTCACTAGAGTGTCTGTTGTTGTTCCTAGTGTTCCAGATGGTGATCCCATCCTAGTTGACAGTAATTATTGCAATGTACAAAGTTGTTTCTCGAGTAATCTTCACGTCGTTAACGTTTGCAAGTGTAGTCCCTTTATAGTTGATACCTCGTGTCACTGTGTGCGACTCAGATTGAATACCAGTATTGTTGACCGTGTTCATTTCTTTTCCTCTGTGCTTGCAGTGAGAGATAGTAGATCCATTCTCCCTGGCTCATATTGCGTGATACGCAAACCTAACTATCAACTCAATCTTGTTACCAGGAACCATAGACACAGTGACAGCAACTTCCAGAAGGGTTATATACAGGGCCTTCTCACTGCAGCTTTATGTGAACCTTCTTCTTCTAATCTTCCTAGAAGATACATCACTGCCCTTAAGGACCTCGCCAACGACCCCAACATTATCGTCACCACCGCCGACAAAGGAGGTGGAGTCGTCATACTCAACACCAGTGACTACAACACTAAAATGATGGACCTTTTGAATGATCAATCTACATACGAACCCATCAGCACTCAACAGTGGGAGACGCTCACCAAAGACTTTCTATACAAAACCAGACAAATACTCAAACGCACTAGAGAAGGGAAGAAACTTCTGTACTTGTTACCAAGCAACCCTAAACCAGCACACATGTATGGTTTACCCAAGATCCATAAACACAATATTCCTCTCAGACCAATCACGTCGGGAATAGGCAGTGCTCCACACAAACTAGCCGGAGTTCTTGCCAAACATCTTTCCTGCCTTCTGGGGACCATCAGCCCCGCTCATCTTAAACACTCAGGCGACCTTCTCAACCGCATCCGTAACCTCTCCATCCGTAACAAGAAACTAAGCAGTTTGGATGTGACTTCCCTCTTCACAAAAGTACCTACCAAAAAAGCCATCGAGGTTCTACGACGTAAAGTCAACCAGGACCTTAATCTTCCTTTACCTCCCGGAGATTTTGTTGACGTGATTGAACTCTGTTAACTTCAACTGTTTTTCCTTCAATAACAAGCTCTACAAACAAACCTACGGCATGGGAATGGGGTCCCCAATAAGTGCCGTCCTAGCCAACTTATACATGGAACACCTAGAGTCCGAACACTTCGCCAACATCATCCCTTCAAGCGTCACTTGGTTACGTTACGTGGACGATGTCCTCGTAATAACTCCAAAACGTTTTGATGTACGGGATCTTCAGGCAAGGCTCAACGCAGTTGAACCAGCGATTCAGTTTACACTAGAAGAAGAGTCCAATGACAAGCTACCTTTCCTCGACGTCCTCATTCACAAAGTAGACAACAACCTAAGATTTCAAGTTTATTGGAAACCCACCAATAAAAATGATCTCACACACTTCTATTCCAGTCAAGATACCAAGACCAAAAGAGGCATCATCATCGGGTTTTTCCTAAGAGCATACCGAATTTGTAGTCCTGAGTTTCTTGACGAGGAATGTACTTACATTCACCAAACATTCACTGAGTTACAATTTCCTTCTTTTTTCATCAAAGACTGCAAGAAAAGAGCTCTTCAGATCATCAATTCTCCACGCATCAACACCGCTCCCAACAAAGTTATAATTCTTCCCAACAGCCAGGTTGCACTAAACGTCTCAAAAGTACTTTCACAAGCTAACACCAGAGTCGCCATCGCTTCTACCACTTCAATAAAGGATCTAACCAGGACAAAACCCAAGCACCACGAACCAGTCAATGCAGGAGTTTACACTATACCCTGTGGAGGCTGTGACAAGATCTACGTAGGTGAAACAGCAAGAAACCTCGACACCCGCCTCAATGAACACATATACGCATGTAGGAACGACAACTTAAACAACGCCTGTGTACAACACCGAAATTCCACCAATCATCTTATGAAATTCAGAGACGCCCAATTAGTGATAAAAGAAACTAATTTCCGCACACGCAAGTGCCTTGAATCAGCACTGATCGCTGTTTCGAATACAATTAAACAAAACAACGGCAGCTTCACCATCTCCGAAGTCTTAGCAAGAATCCTCCTGAAAACAGTAAACCCTGCCATCACATAGTCTCTCCTGTTATACTACACAAAGCACAGAGAGTGAACACTGAAACAAGCTGCCTCATTCCAGTTTATATTTGTCCAACCTATTTTTATGTTACCCAAGTAATAGCTTTTATATCCTTTTACTCATGTACGAATTAATTGCTCTACCATATTGTATTACTTTTGTCACTACCACTACTACTACTACCACTAGTGAACATCGAAATGGTACCTCACTAGTATTCACCTCACTCTGAGCCTTTATATACCCTCTGTGTCCATGTATTGTTTGTAATGGCTTGATAAAGCTCCTGGAGAGCAAAACGTTGCCACAATAAATGTCACATTAGTTGCACTTGTGTCCTTTTACTTTACATATTGTCGGTAATTCTACCAACTTTATTACAAAAGTAATACAATATGGTAGAGCAATTCGTACATGAGTAAAAGGATATAAAAGCTATTACTTGGGTAACATAAAAATAGGTTGGACAAATATAAACTGGAATGAGGCAGCTTGTTTCAGTGTTCACTCTCTGTGCTTTGTGTAGTATAACAGGAGAGACTATGTGATGGCAGGGTTTACCAACTTTATTACATGAAGAAGATGTACAGAAGTATATATTAATTAGTCTAAATAGTTGAAAAGTGCAACTGTCTTGGACGAGTCGGTGATGGAGGCAAACTCAATGAACAGCTTCAAGGATAGATATAATATGGTTCAACAGGTCATAAATCAGTAATGTGGATCAAAGTAGTTTAGGAGACGGAGCCTGTAGTAGCTAAATTTAAATCCCAACAAACACAACTTGGCGAGTATAAGAACATAAGAACATAAGAATGTAGGAGCACTGCAGAAGGCCTACTGGCCCATACGAGGCAGGTCCTTATCAAAACGACATCTACCTAAAGCTACTCAAATAACTCCCGTACCCCTTAACACCAATCAAACCCAGCCCCTCCCACTCATATATTTGTCAAGTCTCTTCTTAAAGCTACCCAAGGTCCTAGCCTCTATCACCCCACTGGGAAGACTGTTCCACGCATCTACAACTCTGTTAGAAAACCAGTACTTACCTATGTCCTTTCTAAATCTAAATTTATCCAACTTAAATCCATTATTCCTGGTTCTTACCTGGTTCGACACCCTCAGTACTTTATTAATGTCTCCCTTGTTTATGCCCGTCATCCACTTATACACTTCAACGATATCTCCCCTCATTCTACGCCTCTCCAGAGAGTGGAGATTTAAGGCTTTAAGTCTATCTTCATACAGGAGGTTCCTTACACAGTAAATCATTTTAGTCATTCTTCTCTGTATGTTCTCTAATGAGTCTATGTCCATCCTGTAGTAAGGGGACCAAAACTGAGCAGCATAATCTAAATGAGGCGTCACTAGTGATGTATAGAGCTGTAAAATAACTTTTGGACTTCTGTTACTTATACTTCTTGAGATAAATCCAAGTAATCTGTTGGCCTTGTTGCGCACACTGAGGCACTGCTGTCTTGGCTTTAGATTTCTGCTTACCATGACTCCCAAGTCTTTTTCACATTCTGTATGACCAAGCTCTACTTCACCTAGATTATAGCTTCGAGGGTTATTTTCATTACCAAGGGCAAGTACCTTACACTTATCCACATTAAACTTCATCTGCCATTTCTCAGACCAAGACATTAATTTGTTCAAATCGTCCTGGAGTTCATTGATATCCTCCTCAGAGTGAATTATACGGCCTATCTTTGTATCATCAGCAAACTTACTCATGTCACTAGTAATCCCTTCATCAAGGTCATTAATGTAAATTATGAACAAGAGAGGGCCTAAAACTGATCCTTGTGGAACGCCACTAGTGACTAATCCCCATTCAGATTTCACTCCATTAATGGTAACTCTCTGCTTTCTATTGGTAAGCCATGCCTCAATCCATGCTAGAACTTTACCTCCTATACCATGAGCTGCCACTTGTCTCTTGTGAGGTACTCTGTTGAAGGCTTTACTAAAATCCAAATAAACAATATCATATTCCTTATCACTGTCAACTGCCTCAAATGTTCTATTGAAGAACGTCAGTAAGTTTGTCAGGCAGGAACGACCTCTCGTGAATCCATGCTGAGATTCATTTATCAAGTTATGCTCTTCAAGGTGACTTCTGATAATGTCAGCTATAATTGATTCTAATAACTTGCCCACTATAGATGTCAGGCTTATTGGACGGTAATTTGAAGGAGTGGACTTATCCCCTGATTTGAATATAGGAACCACATTAGCCATCTTCCACATCTCTGGCACAACACTGGTAAGGATGGACGCATTGAATACACTCGTTAATGGGTGACTAAGCTCCATCTTGCATTCCTTAAGTACCCTTGAAAACAACTCATCGGGTCCCGGGGACTTATTTTGTTTCAGTTTGTCTATCTGTTTAATAACCATGTCCCTCGTGACAGTAATATTAGTTAACTTAAATTCATCAGGAACTAAATAATTGTTAATTACTGGAATCTCATTTACATCTTCCTGTGTAAAAACTGACAAAAAATAGTCATTAAATAAGGAACACATTTCCAGTTCATTATCCGTCAGCTGTCCATTCCCAGATTTCAGAGGTCCTACTTTTTCCTTCACCTTCGTCCTATACACTTGAAAGAACCCCTTTGGATTCGTCTTTGATTCATTAGCGACTCTAATTTCATAGTCACGTTTAGCCTTTCTAATCGCCTTTTTTACTTCTCTTTTAAGCTGAACATATTGGTCAGTAAGGTTAACCTCTCCTCTTCTGATGCGCCTATAAATTCCCCTTTTCTCCCCTAATAGATGCTTTAGCCTCCTGTTAACCCATTTGGGATCGTTATTATTAGACCTAATTTCTCTCTGGGGAATGTATATACTCTGGGCACTGTGTACATTATTAAGAAAACAATCATAAAAGCAGATCCCTTCATATTCATAAGTATGATTATCATCAATAAAATCATTAGCTAGATAACCCCAATCAAGATTAGACAGATGTTCCCTAAGTCCATTATAATCGGCAGAACGAAAATCGGGGATTTTTACTGTATTATCATTATTCTTGCATTCCCAATTAATGCTAAAGGTGATGGATTTGTGATCACTTGCGCCAAGCTCTTCAGTGATCTCCAGATTATTCACGAGTGTTTCCTTATTTGACAAGACTAGGTCTAGCAAATTATTACCCCTGGTAGGTTCAGTTACACTCTGTTTCAGAAAACAGTCCTGAACTGTTTCCATGAAGTCACTGGACTCTAGATTACCTGTCAAAGAATTCCAGTCAATTTGGCTAAAGTTAAAGTCCCCTACTATGACTACGTTACTGTGTCCAGAAGCCCTAACAATTTCGTCCCAAAGAAGTCCCCCTCTATCGTGATCCAAGCCTGGAGGTCGGTATATTACACCTAGAATTAGTTTTTCTTGACCCTCCACGAACTCTACCCAAACAGACTCTGTTACTGCTCCATCTATTTTTATACCTGTTTTTATGCACAAATTAATATTTTCTCGAACATACAATGCAACTCCTCCCCCCTTCCCATTACATCTATCCACATTGAATAACTTAAATCCCTGAATATTACACTCAGCAGTCATATCCCGACTCTTTAAATCATACCACATTTCAGTTAATGCAATGATATCAAAGTTCCCAGCACATGCTACCAAACGTAGTTCATTAATTTTATTTCTTGCACTTCGACTGTTAGCATAAAATACCATCATATGTTTTTTCTTCTGCACATTTTTCCTATTCATCTTTGTTTTTACACAATTTCTGAAATTATCATTACCCAGAGTTACTACATGACAGTTACTATTAAGATTCTTAATATCAGAGCATAAGTCAATATATCCATACTCATTATTAATCATTTCTAAACCCATACCTCTAACTAATCCTAGTTTAAAGTCCTAACAACCCCGTCAACTGAGTTAGCAAGAAAACCCACACCTGCCCTGGATAAGTGAACCCCATCCCTGGCATACATGTCATTTCGGCCATAGAAGTTGTCCCAGTTGTCAATGAATGGTACTGCATTATCCTTACAGTGTTTATCCAGCCAACAATTAATACCAATTGCTCTGGACAACCATTCATTACCAACACCTCTTCTTGGCAAAATGCCACATATAACAGGGCGCCCCCCCTTCTTCCTAATCATGTCTATAGCTGTCCTGAACTTTCTAACTAAATCCTCACTTCTACGCTTGCCTACATCATTGCCTCCAGCACTGAGGCAAATAATAGGATTGATCCCATTACCGTTCATGATGTTGTCAAGCCGGCTAACAATGTCCTCCATCCCAGCCCCAGGAAAGCATACCCTTTGTCTCCTACTCCTGTCCTTCAAGCAGAATGCCCTATCCATGTATCTAACCTGGCTATCCCCAACAACAACAATATTCTTACCTTCCTTGTTGTCGTTCGTCGTGACGATCCCAGTAGTAGACTCGCATTCGTCGGGTAGCACCGAGAATGCGTTGGAGGTTTCCACGGGAGTTTCCACAGCAGTCTCTTTCTTCTTCATCGTTTCTGGCTTTCCATTCGTCTTCTTGATCGTCAACTTCGTCGTCCCCTGCTGTCCAGCCACTGACCACGATCCCTTCTTGACCTGAGGACTCGAAACAGGAGGACTACTACGAATCCTCTTCGCTGCCCTCAATTCTTCCTTAAGTTGCTGGTAAAGTTGCTCGATGGAGGGCATCTTGGTTCAGTCCACGGGAGCAAACAAGACACTTCTTCACAGAGTTAAGTATAGGTCAGCACTCAAAGTACAGGTCACCACTCAAGAGCACACATACAGGTCTTCACAGAGCTAAGTACACGTCAGTTACTAGTTGAACGACGGGGCCCCATTGTCAATTCTCAGTCACCTGGTTCGCTGGTTGGGGGAGATAGCCTGTAAATGAGGGTGTGTACATGCGCCGAATAAAGGCTACGTACTCTTTGTATGCCACACCCCCATCCCGAGAAGGCTCAGGATTAGACTGCCACCTCCCAGTGGTAACCATGCCGCCATGGCACAAAATAATGGGACCGCCTTTCCTCTCCACCATCCAACTCTTAGATAGAGCTCAGCTTTTCTCGTGACAAAAAGCCAAACCCTAAACTCAGAGTGAGACAGCAGTCAGTCGGGCTAGCATAGGTCCAAGATACAGGCGGACGGTAGCCCGCATCCCCTCGCTAAAAAAAAAAACCCACACCAGAGGATAAAAAAAAAGAGCATGAAAGGGGTTACCACAAGTAACCTAACATCCTAACCTAATTAAATAATATAGTTAGACTCTAGATAATGAGTCTGCCAACATATTTTCTTTGCCGGCAATATATTTAATTCTGAGAGAGTATGGTTGCATCCTTAAACCCCAATGCTGTTCCGGCCACCTCAAGTCTCGAGCCTGATTTTCGAAGCTTTCGAAAAAAATTTCTGGTTCGGCCTCATTGAAGCGGAGAACAAGCTGTACTGCTTTATGTAAACTAAAATCATTTACAGAATATGAAAACTGCCTCATTTCTCTTTCCCTGTCAAATTCTTCTTTTGCAAATGCTCTCTGTTCCCTAGTCTTCTCAAGATTGATTTTTGCCAGCTCAAGTGCCAACGCCGCTGATTCACCTTGAGACAACCCTGCTGCACTAGACTGACGATTTTGCGAGAACATAGTTTTTTCCCTAGCTCCCTTAAAGGGAGGAGTCTGCTGTGCCATCTCTTCTCGAAGTTTGTCAGTAATCAGTGAACGCAGTTGCACAGCTGTGAGAGTGCATTTGTAATTAATGCCAATGGAACGAGCAATTTGCCAACAACACTGTAGGGACAATTTAGGTAGGTTAAACAAAGTATATGCCGACACCAGACGTCTGATTCGTCTTGGTGGCATACCACAATGTATAAGTTATTCGCTATGCACAGTACGATTGCAGAATACCCCAGCATAACACGTTAATTTGCAGAACATGCTTAGCTATGCACAGTACGATTGCAGAATATGCATACAAGGTGGATACGCAATAGCAAAGCTGACTGCAAAAATCTTCACACCGAACAGGCTAGTAGCAACTGACACGCGAAATTTGTGAAGCAATGCCAGACAGCAAGCTACACACTGTTCTACAAGATTGACCATAGCGAAGCGAGCACACCGAACAAACTAGTAGCGAGCTGTTGAACGATCACACAATAGCAAGGCTGACCATAGCAAAGTAACTGACACGCAAAATTTGTAAAGCGTTGGCAAAGCTAATGCAATGGCAAACAGCAAGCTGCGCAATGTTCCTGCTACCAGCTTCACCCTAGGCTCAACCCTTTCTCTAAGTCCAGCTCCAGCTCTTGGACAGGCTACCCATATTACATCCCAGGAGTCCAAATGGCCTGTTATCCTGGGTGTAAAGGGAGCAAAATAAACACAGCAGAAAAGTTTTGACTTATATTATCCTTCACCATTTAGAACAGCAATATGTACACTATATACACTATGTACAGTGATAGGTATTAGTGCGCTCCACGGTAAGCAAGGCAGAACAGAAGTCACAAGAGAGCAGACCGTGCTTCAACCAGCTCTAGAATGGGAATTACAAGGGCAGACAGGAGAGTGGTACCCACATAACCTCTGCGATTGCCAAAACCATCTTCTTATTGGCTAGAACCTGGTCACTAGTTGAACGACGGGGCCCCATCATCAACTCTTAGCAACCTGGTTCGCTGGTTGGGGGAGATAGCCTGTAAATGAGGGTGTGTACATGGGCCGAATAAAGGTTACATACTCTTTGCATGCCACAAGGGGACACAAGATAATGGGTGCTGGTGATGGAGGAGGCTGCTGTGAGAGGACACAAGATAAGGGGTGCTGGTGACGGTGGAGGGTGGAGTGAGGGGACACAAGATAATGGGTGCTAGTGAGGGTGGAGGATGGTGTGAGGGGACACAAGATAATGGGTGCTGGTGAAGGTAGAGGGTGGTGTGAAGGGACACAAGATAATGGGTGCTGGTGATGTTGGAGGGTGGTGTGAAGGGGACACAAGAAAATGTGTGCTGGTCATGGTGGAGGGTGGTGTGAGGGGACACAAGATAATGGGTGCTGGTGAAGGTGGAGGGTGGTGTGAGGGGACACAAGATAATGGGTGCTGGTGAAGGTGGAGGGTGGAGTGAGGGGGGACACAAGATAATGGGTGCTGGTGACGGTGGAGGGTGGTGTGAGGGGGGGACACAAGATAATGGGTGCAGGTGATGGTGGAGGATTGTGTGAGGGGACACAAGATAATGGGTGCTGGTGACAGTGGTGAGTGTTGTGAAGGGATACAAGATAATGGGTGCTGGTGACGTTGGAGGGTGGTGTGAGGGGACACAAGATAATGGGTGCTGGTGACGGTGGAGGATTGTGTGAGGGGACATAAGATAATGGGTGTTGGTGATAGTGGTGAGTGTTGTGAGGGGACACAAGAAAATGGGTACTGGTGAAGGTGAAGGATGGTGTGAGGGGGGACACAAGATAATGGGTGCTCGTGATGGTGGAGGATTGTGAGGGGACACAAGATAATGGGTGTTGGTCATAGTTGTGAGTGTTGTGAGGGGACACAAGAAAATGGGTGCTGGTGAAGGTGGAGGGTGGTGTGAGGGGGGACACAAGAAAATGGGTGCTGGTGATGGTTGAGGGTGGTGTTAGGGGGGGACACAAGATAATGGGTGCTGGTGAAGGAGGAGAGTGGTGTGAGGGGGACACAAGATAATGGGTGCTTTTGACAGTGGAGGGTGGTGTGAGGAGACACAAGATAATGGGTGCTGGTGACGGTGGAGGGTGGTGTGAGGGGACACAAGATAATGGGTGCTGGTGACGGTGGAGGGTGGTGTGAGGGGACACAAGATAATGGGTGCTTGTGACGGTGGAGGGTGGTATGAGGAGACACAAGATAATGGGTACTGGTGACGGTGGAGAGTGGTGTGAGGAGACACAAGATAATGGGTGCTGGTGACGTTGGAGGGTGGTGTGAGGGGACACAAGATAATGGGTGCTGGTATTGTTGGGGGGATGTGTGAGGGGACACAAGATAATGGGTGCTGGTGACGGTGGAGGGTGGTGTGAGGGGACACTAGATAATGGGTGCTGGTGACGGTTGAGGGTGGTGTGAGGGGACACAAGATAATGGGTGCTGGTGACGGTGGAGGGTGGTGTGAGGAGACACAAGATAATGGGTGCTGGTGACGGTGGAGTTTGGTGTGAGGGGACACTAGATAATGGGTGCTGGTGACGGTGGAGGGTGGTGTAAGGGGACACTAGATAATGGGTGCTGGTGACGGTGGAGGGTGGTGTGAGGGGACACTAGATAATGGGTGCTTGTGACGGTGTAGGGTGGTGTGAGGAGACACTAGATAATGGGTGCTGGTGACGGTGGAGGGTGGTGTGAGAAGACACAAGATAATGGGTGCTGGTGACGGTGGAGGGTGGTGTGAGGGGACACTAGATAATGGGTGCTGGTGACGGTGGAGGGTGGTGTGAGGGGACACAAGATAATGGGTGCTGGTGACGGTGGAAGGTGGTGTGAAAGGACATAAGATAATGGGTGCTGGTGACGGTGGAGGGTGGTGTGAGGGGGACACAAGATAATGGGTGCTGGTGATGGTGGAGAGTAGTGTGATGGGGCACAAGATAATGGGTCCCTGTGATGGTGGCGGGTGGTGTGAGGGGGACACTAGATAATGGGTGCTGGTGACGGCGGAGGGTTGCTTGATGGGACACTAGATAATGGGCGCTGGTGACGGTGGAGGATGGTATGAGGGGGCACTAGATAATGGGCGCTGGTGACGATGGAGGGTGGTGTGAGGGGACACTAGATAATAGGTGCAGGTGACGGTCGAGGATGGTGTAATGGGACACTAAATAATGGGTGCTGGTGACTGTGGAGGGTGGTGTGAGGGGACTCTAGATAATGGGTGCTGGTGACTGTGGAGGGTGGTGTGAGGGGACACTAGATAATGGGTGCTGGTGACGGTGGAGGATGGTGTGAGGGGACACTAGATAATGGGTGCTGGTGACGGTGGAGGATGGTGTGAGGGGACACTAGATAATGGGTGCTGGTGACGGTGGAGGATGGTGTGAGGGGACACTAGATAATGGGTGCTGGTGACGGTGGAGGATGGTGTGAGGGGACACTAGATAATGGGTGCTGGTGACGGTGGAGGATGGTGTGACGGGACACTAGATAATGGGTGCTGGTGACGGTGGAGGATGGTGTGAGGGGACACTAGATAATGGGTGCTGGTGACGGTGGAGGATGGTGTGAGGGGACACTATATAATGGGTGCTGGTGACGGTGGAGGATGGTGTGAGGGGACACTAGATAATGGGTGCTGGTGAAGGTGGAGGATGGTGTGACGGGACACTAGATAATGGGTGCTGGTGACGGTGGAGGATGGTGTGAGGGGACACTAGATAATGGGTGCTGGTGACGGTGGAGGGTGGTGTGACGGGACACTAGATAATGTGTGCTGGTGACGGTGGAGGGTGGTGTGACGGGACACTAGATAATGTGTGCTGGTGACGGTGGAGGATGGTGTGACGGGACACTAGATAATGTGTGCTGGTGACGGTGGAGGATGGTGTGAGGGGACACTAGATAATGGGTGCTGGTGACGGTGGAGGATGGTGTGACGGGACACTAGATAATGTGTGCTGGTGACGGTGGAGGATGGTGTGACGGGACACTAGATAATGTGTGCAGGTGACGGTGGAGGATGGTGTGACGGGACACTAGATAATGTGTGCTGGTGACGGTGGAGGGTGGTGTGACGGGACACTAGATAATGGGTGCTGGTGACGGTGGAGGGTGGTGTGACGGGACACTAGATAATGTGTGCTGGTGACGGTGGAGGATGGTGTGACGGGACACTAGATAATTGTTGCTGGTGACGGTGGAGGGTGGTGTGACGGGACACTAGATAATGTGTGCTGGTGACGGTGGAGGGTGGTGTGACGGGACACTAGATAATGGGTGCTGGTGACGGTGGAGGGTGGTGTGACGGGACACTAGATAATGTGTGCTGGTGACGGTGGAGGGTGGTGTGACGGGACACTAGATAATGTGTGCTGGTGACGGTGGAGGATGGTGTGACGGGACACTAGATAATGTTTGCTGGTGACGGTGGAGGATGGTGTGACGGGACACTAGATAATGTGTGCTGGTGACGGTGGAGGATGGTGTGACGGGACACTAGATAATGGGTGCTGGTGACGGTGGAGGATGGTGTGAGGGGACACTAGATAATGGGTGCTGGTGACGGTGGAGGATGGTGTGACGGGACACTAGATAATTGGTGCTGGTGACGGTGGAGGATGGTGTGACGGGACACTAGATAATGGGTGCTGGTGACGGTGGAGGATGGTGTGACGGGACACTAGATAATGGGTGCTGGTGACGGTGGAGGGTGGTGTGACGGGACACTAGATAATGGGTGCTGGTGACGGTGGAGGGTGGTGTGACGGGACACTAGATAATGGGTGCTGGTGACGGTGGAGGATGGTGTGACGGGACACTAGATAATGGGTGCTGGTGACGGTGGAGGATGGTGTGAGGGGACACTAGATAATGGGTGCTGGTGACGGTGGAGGATGGTGTGACGGGACACTAGATAATGTGTGCTGGTGACGGTGGAGGGTGGTGTGACGGGACACTAGATAATGGGTGCTGGTGACGGTGGAGGATGGTGTGACGGGACACTAGATAATGGGTGCTGGTGACGGTGGAGGGTGGTGTGACGGGACACTAGATAATGTGTGCTGGTGACGGTGGAGGGTGGTGTGACGGGACACTAGATAATGGGTGCTGGTGACGGTGGAGGGTGGTGTGACGGGACACTAGATAATGTGTGCTGGTGACGGTGGAGGGTGGTGTGACGGGACACTAGATAATGGGTGCTGGTGACGGTGGAGGGTGGTGTGACGGGACACTAGATAATGGGTGCTGGTGACGGTGGAGGGTGGTGTGACGGGACACTAGATAATGGGAGCTGGTGACGGTGGAGGGTGGTGTGACGGGACACTAGATAATGGGTGCTGGTGACGGTGGAGGATGGTGTGACGGGACACTAGATAATGTGTGCTGGTGACGGTGGAGGGTGGTGTGACGGGACACTAGATAATGGGTGCTGGTGACGGTGGAGGGTGGTGTGACGGGACACTAGATAATGGGTGCTGGTGACGGTGGAGGGTGGTGTGACGGGACACTAGATAATGTGTGCTGGTGACGGTGGAGGGTGGTGTGACGGGACACTAGATAATGTGTGCTGGTGACGGTGGAGGGTGGTGTGACGGGACACTAGATAATGTGTGCTGGTGACGGTGGAGGGTGGTGTGACGGGACACTAGATAATGTGTGCTGGTGACGGTGGAGGGTGGTGTGACGGGACACTAGATAATGGGTGCTGGTGACGGTGGAGGGTGGTGTGACGGGACACTAGATAATGGGTGCTGGTGACGGTGGAGGATGGTGTGACGGGACACTAGATAATGGGTGCTGGTGACGGTGGAGGGTGGTGTGAGGGGACACTAGATAATGGGTGCTGGTGACGGTGGAGGGTGGTGTGAGGGGACACTAGATAATGGGTGCTGGTGACGGTGGAGAGTGGTGTGAGGGGACACTAGATAATGGGTGCTGGTGACGGTGGAGGATGGTGTGAGGGGACACTAGATAATGGGTGCTGGTGACGGTGGAGGATGGTGTGACGGGACACTAGATAATGGGTGCTGGTGTCGGCGGAGGGTGGTGTGAGGGGACACTAGATAATGGGTGCTGGTGACGGTGGAGGATGGTGTGACGGGACACTAGATAATGGGTGCTGGTGTCGGCGGAGGGTGGTGTGACGGGACACTAGATAATGGGTGCTGGTGACGGTGGAGGATGGTGTGACGGGACACTAGATAATGGGTGCTGGTGACGGTGGAGGATGGTGTGACGGGACACTAGATAATGGGTGCTGGTGACGGTGGAGGATGGTGTGACGGGACACTAGATAATGGGTGCTGGTGTCGGCGGAGGGTGGTGTGAGGGGACACTAGATAATGGGTGCTGGTGACGGTGGAGGATGGTGTGACGGGACACTAGATAATGGGTGCTGGTGTCGGCTGAGGGTGGTGTGAGGGGACACTAGATAATGGGAGCTGGTGACGGTGGAGGGTGGTGTGACGGGACACTAGATAATGGGTGCTGGTGACGGTGGAGAGTGGTGTGAGGGGACACTAGATAATGGGTGCTGGTGACGGTGGAGGATGGTGTGAGGGGACACTAGATAATGGGTGCTGGTGACGGTGGAGGGTGGTGTGAGGGGACACTAGATAATGGGTGCTAGTTACAGTGGAGAGTGGTGTGAGGGGACACTAGATAATGGGTGCTGGTGACGGTGGAGGATGGTGTGAGGGGACACTAGATAATGGGTGCTGGTGACGGTGGAGGGTGGTGTGAGGGGACACTAGATAATGGGTGCTGGTGACGGTGGAGGATGGTGTGACGGGACACTAGATAATGGGTGCTGGTGTCGGCGGAGGGTGGTGTGAGGGGACACTAGATAATGGGAGCTGGTGACGGTGGAGGGTGGTGTGACGGGACACTAGATAATGGGTGCTGGTGACGGTGGAGGATGGTGTGAGGGGACACTAGATAATGGGTGCTGGTGACGGTGGAGGGTGGTGTGAGGGGACACTAGATAATGGGTGCTGGTGACGGTGGAGGGTGGTGTGAGGGGACACTAGATAATGGGTGCTGGTGACGGTGGAGGGTGGTGTGAGGGGACACTAGATAATGGGTGCTGGTGACGGTGGAGGGTGGTGTGAGGGGACACTAGATAATGGGTGCTGGTGACGGTGGAGGGTGGTGTGAGGGGACACTAGATAATTGGTGCTGGTGACGGTGGAGGATGGTGTGACGGGACACTAGATAATGGGTGCTGGTGTCGGCGGAGGGTGGTGTGAGGGGACACTAGATAATGGGAGCTGGTGACGGTGGAGGGTGGTGTGACGGGACACTAGATAATGGGTGCTGGTGACGGTGGAGGATGGTGTGAGGGGACACTAGATAATGGGTGCTGGTGACGGTGGAGGGTGGTGTGAGGGGACACTAGATAATGGGTGCTGGTGACGGTGGAGGGTGGTGTGAGGGGACACTAGATAATGGGTGCTGGTGACGGTGGAGGGTGGTGTGACGGGACACTAGATAATGGGTGCTGGTGACGGTGGAGGATGGTGTGAGGGGACACTAGATAATGGGTGCTGGTGACGGTGGAGGGTGGTGTGAGGGGACACTAGATAATGGGTGCTGTTGACGGTGGAGGGTGGTGTGAGGGGACACTAGATAATGGGAGCTGGTGACGGTGGAGGGTGGTGTGACGGGACTCTAGATAATGGGTGCTGGTGACGGTGGAGGGTGGTGTGACGGGACACTAGATAATGGGTGCTGGTGACGGTGGAGGATGGTGTGACGGGACACTAGATAATGGGTGCTGGTGACGGTGGAGGGTGGTGTGAGGGGACACTAGATAATGGGTGCTGGTGACGGTGGAGGGTGGTGTGAGGGGACTCTAGATAATGGGTGCTGGTGACGGTGGAGGGTGGTGTGAGGGGACACTAGATAATAGGTGCTGGTGACGGTGGAGGTTGGTGTGAGGGGACACTAGATAATGGGTGCTGGTGACGGTGGAGGGTGGTGTGAGGGGACACTAGATAATGGGTGCTAGTGACGGTGGAGGGTGGTGTGAGGGGACACAAGATAATGGGTGCTGGTGACGGTGGAGGGTGCTGTGAGGGGACACTAGATAATGGGTGCTGGTGACGGTGGAGAGTGGTGTGAGGGGACACAAGATAATGGGTGCTGGTGACGGTGGAGGGTGGTGTGAGGGGACACTAGATAATGGGTGCTGGTGACGGTGGAGGGTGGTGTGACGGGACACTAGATAATGGGTGATGGTGACGGTGGAGGGTGGTGTGACGGGACACTAGATAATGGGTGCTGGTGACGGTGGAGGATGGTGTGACGGGACACTAGATAATAGGTGCTGGTGACGGTCGAAGATGGTGTAATGGGACACTAAATAATGGGTGCTGGTGACGGTGGAGGGTGGTGTGAGGGGACTCTAGATAATGGGTGCTGGTGACTGTGGAGGGTGGTGTGAGGGGACACTAGATAATGGGTGCTGGTGACGGTGGAGGGTGGTGTGAGGGGACACTAGATAATGGGTGCTATTGACGGTGGAGGGTGGTGTGAGGGGACACTAGATAATGGGTGCTGGTGACGGTGGAGGGTGGTGTGAGGGGACACTAGATAATGGGTGCTGGTGACGGTGGAGGGTGGTGTGAGGGGACACTAGATAATGGGTGCTGGTGACGGTGGAGGGTGGTGTGAGGGGACACAAGATAATGGGTGCTGGTGACGGTGGAGGGTGGTGTGAGGGGACACTAGATAATAGGTGCTGGTGACGGTGGAGGGTGGTGTGAGGGGACACTAGATAATGGGAGCTGGTGACGGTGGAGGGTGGTGTGACGGGACACTAGATAATGGGTGCTGGTGACGGTGGAGGGTGGTGTGACGGGACACTAGATAATGGGTGCTGGTGACGGTGGAGGATGGTGTGACGGGACACTAGATAATGGGTGCTGGTGACGGTGGAGGGTGGTGTGAGGGGACACTACATAATAGGTGCTGGTGACGGTGGAGGGTGGTGTGACGGGACACTAGATAATGGGTGCTGGTGACGGTGGAGGGTGGTGTGACGGGACACTAGATAATGGGTGCTGGTGACGGTGGAGGATGGTGTGACGGGACACTAGATAATGGGTGCTGTTGACGGTGGAGGATGGTGTGAGGGGACACTATATAATGGGTGCTGGTGACGGTGGAGGGTGGTGTGAGGGGACACTAGATAATGGGTGCTGGTGACGGTGGAGGATGGTGTGAGGAGACACTAGATAATGGGTGCTGGTGACGGTGGAGGGTGGTGTGAGGGGACACTAGATAATGGGTGCTGGTGACGGTGGAGGATGGTGTGAGGGGACACTAGATAATGGGAGCTGGTGACGGTGGAGGGTGGTGTGGCGGGACACTAGATAATGGGTGCTGGTGACGGTGAAGGGTGGTGTGACGGGACACTAGATAATGGGTGCTGGTGACGGTGGAGGATGGTGTGACGGGACACTAGACAATGGGTGCTGGTGACGGTGGAGGGTGGTGTGAGGGGACACTAGATAATGGTTGCTGGTGACGGTGGAAGATGGTGTGAGGGGACACTAGATAATGGGTGCTGGTGACGGTGGAGGGTGGTGTGAGGGGACACTAGATAATGGGTGCTGGTGACGGTGGAGGGTGGTGTGAGGGGACACTAGATAATGGGTGCTTGTGACGGTGGAGGGTAGTGTGAGGGGACACTAGATAATGGGTGCTGGTGACGGTGGAGGGTGGTGTGAGGGGACACTAGATAATGGGTGCTGGTGACGGTGGAGGGTGGTGTGAGGGGACACAAGATAATGGGTGCTGGTGACGGTGGAGGGTGGTGTGAGGGGACACTAGATAATGGGTGCTGGTGACGGTGGAGGATGGTGTGACGGGACACTAGATAATGGGTGCGGTGGAGGGTGGTGTGAGGGGACACTAGATAATGGGTGCTGGTGACGGTGGAGGATGGTGTGACGGGACACTAGATAATGGGTGCTGGTGACGGTGGAGGGTGGTGTGACGGGACACTAGATAATGGGTGCTGGTGACGGTGGAGGATGGTGTGACGGGACACTAGATAATGGGTGCTGGTGACGGTGGAGGATGGTGTGACGGGACACTAGATAATGGGTGCTGGTGACGGTGGAGGATGGTGTGACGGGACACTAGATAATGGGTGCTGGTGACGGTGGAGGGTGGTGTGAGGGGACACTAGATAATGGGTGCTGGTGACGGTGGAGGGTGGTGTGAGGGGACACTAGATAATGGGTGCTGGTGACGGTGGAGGGTGGTGTGAGGGGACACTAGATAATGGGTGCTGGTGACGGTGGAGGGTGGTGTGACGGGACACTAGATAATGGGTGCTGGTGACGGTGGAGGATGATGTGACGGGACACTAGATAATGGGTGATGGTGACGGTGGAGGGTGGTGTGAGGGGACACTAGATAATGGGTGCTGGTGACGGTGGAAGATGGTGTGAGGGGACACTAGATAATGGGTGCTGGTGACGATGGAGGGTGGTGTGACGGGACACTAGATAATGGGTGCTGGTGACGGTGGAGGGTGGTGTGAGGGGACACTAGATAATGGGTGCTGGTGACGGTGGAGGGTGGTGTGAGGGGACACTAGATAATAATGGGTGCTGGTGACGATGGAGGGTGGTGTGACGGGACACTAGATAATGGGTGCTGGTGACGGTGGAGGGTGGTGTGAGGGGACACTAGATAATGGGTGCTGGTGACGGTGGAGGGTGGTGTGAGGGGACACTAGATAATGGGTGCTGGTGACGGTGGAGGGTGGTGTGAGGGGACACTAGATAATGGGTGCTGGTGACGGTGGAGGGTGGTGTGAGGGGACACTAGTTAATGGGTGCTGGTGACGGTGGAGGGTGGTGTGAGGGGACACTAGATAATGGGTGCTGGTGACGGTGGAGGGTGGTGTGAGGGGACACTAGATAATGGGTGCTGGTGACGTGTGAGGGGACACTAGATAAGGTGTGGTGTGAGGGTGGTGTGGGGACACTAGATAATTGGTGCTGGTGACGGTGGAGGGTGGTGTGAGGGGACACTAGATAATGGGTGCTGGTGACGGCTGGAGGGTGGTGTGAGGGGACACTAGATAATGGGTGCTGGTGACGGTGGAGGGTGGTGTGAGGGGACACTAGATAATGGGTGCTGGTGACGGTGGAGTGTGGTGTGAGGGGACACTAGATAATGGGTGCTGGTGACGGTGGAGGGTGGTGTGAGGGGACACTAGATAATGGGTGCTGGTGACGGTGGAGGGTGGTGTGAGGGGACACTAGATAATGGGTGCTGGTGACGGTGGAGGGTGGTGTGAGGGGACACTAAATAATGGGTGCTGGTGACGGTGGGTGCTGGTGACGGTGGAGGGTGGTGTGAGGGGACACTAGATAATGGGTGCTGGTGACGGTGGAGGGTGGTGTGAGGGGACACTAGATAATGGGTGCTGGTGGTGGTGTGAGGGGACACTAGATAATGGGTGCTGGTGACGGTGGAGGGTGGTGTGAGGGGACACTAGATAATGGGTGCTGGTGACGGTGGAGGGTGGTGTGAGGGGACACAAGATAATGGGTGCTGGTGACGGTGGAGGGTGGTGTGAGGGGACACTAGATAATGGGTGCTGGTGACGGTGGAGGGTGGTGTGAGGGGACACTAAATAATGGGTGCTGGTGACGGTGGAGGGTGGTATGAGGAGACACTAGATAATGGGTGCTGGTGACGGTGGAGGGTGGTGTGAGGGGACACTAGATAATGGGTGCTGGTGACGGTGGAGGGTGGTGTGAGGGGACACTAGATAATGGGTGCTGGTGACGGTGGAGGGTGGTGTGAGGGGACACTAGATAATGGGTGCTGGTGACGGTGGAGGGTGGTGTGAGGGGACACTAGATAATGGGTGCTGGTGACGGTGGAGACGGTGGTGTGAGGGGACACTAGATAATGGGTGCTGGTGACGGTGGAGGGTGGTGTGAGGGGACACTAGATAATGGGTGCTGGTGACGGTGGAGGGTGGTGTGAGGGGACACTAGATAATGGGTGCTGGTGACGGTGGAGGGTGGTGTGAGGGGACACTAGATAATGGGTGCTGGTGACGGTGGAGGATGGTGTGAGGGGACACTAGATAATGGGTGCTGGTGACGGTGGAGGGTGGTGTGAGGGGACACTAGATAATGGGTGCTGGTGACGGTGGAGGGTGGTGTGAGGGGACACTAGATAATGGGTGCTGGTGACACTAGATAATAGGTGCTGGTGAGGGTGGTGTGAGGGGACACTAGATAATGGGTGCTGGTGACGGTGGAGGGTGGTGTGACACTAGATAATGGGTGCTGGTGACGGTGGTGTGAGGGGACACAAGATAATGGGTGCTGGTGACGGTGGAGGGTGGTGTGAGGGGACACGAGATAATGGGTGCTGGTGACGGTGGAGGGTGGTGTGAGGGGACACTAGATAATGGGTGCTGGTGACGGTGGAGGGTGGTGTGAGGAGACACTAGATAATGGGTGCTGGTGACGGTGGAGGGTGGTGTGAGGGGACACTAGATAATGGGTGCTGGTGACGGTGGAGGGTGGTGTGAGGGGACACTAGATAATGGGTGCTGGTGACGGTGGAGGGTGGTGTGAGGGGACACTAGATAATGGGTGCTGGTGACGGTGGAGTGTGGTGTGAGGGGACACTAGATAATGGGTGCTGGTGACGGTGGAGATAATGGGTGCTGGTGTGAGGGTGGTGTGAGGGGACACTAGATAATGGGTGCTGGTGACGGTGGAGGGTGGTGTGAGGGGACACTAGATAATGCTGGTGACGGTGGAGGGTGGTGTGAGGGGACACTAGATAATGGGTGCTGGTGACGGTGGAGGGTGGTGTGAGGGGACACTAGATAATGGGTGCTGGTGACGGTGGAGGATGGTGTGAGGGGACACTAGATAATGGGTGCTGGTGCTGGTGTGAGGGGACACTAGATAATGGGGCTGTGAGGGTGGTGTGAGGGGACACTAGATAATGGGTGCTGGTGACGGTGGAGGGTGGTGTGAGGGGACACTAGATAATGGGTGCTGGTGACGGTGGAGGGTGGTGTGAGGGGACACTAGATAATGGGTGCTGGTGACGGTGGAGGGTGGTGTGAGGGGACACTAGATAATGGGTGCTGGTGACGGTGGAGGATGGTGTGAGGGGACACTAGATAATGGGTGCTGGTGACGGTGGAGGGTGGTGTGAGGGGACACTAGATAATGGGTGCTGGTGACGGTGGAGGGTGGTGTGAGGGGACACTAGATAATGGGTGCTGGTGACGGTGGAGGGTGGTGTGAGGGGACACTAGATAATGGGTGCTGGTGACGGTGGAGGGTGGTGTGAGGGGGATACTGGGTGCTGGTGACGGTGGAGGGTGGTGTGAGGGGACACTAGATAATGGGTGCTGGTGACGGTGGAGGGTGGTGTGAGGGGACACTAGATAATGGGTGCTGGTGACGGTGGAGGGTGGTGTGAGGGGACACTAGATAATGGGTGCTGGTGACGGTGGAGGGTGGTGTGAGGGGACACTAGATAAATGCTGGTGACGATGGAGGGTGGTGCGAGGGGACACAAGATAATGGGTGCTGGTGACGGTGGAGAGTGGTGTGAGGGGACACTAGATAATGGGTGCTGGTGACGGTGGAGGGTGGTGTGAGGGGACACTAGATAATGGGTGCTGGTGACGGTGGAGAGTGGTGTGAGGGTACATTAGATAATGGGTGCTGGTGACGGTGGAGGGTGGTGTGAGGGGACACTAGATAATGGGTGCTGGTGACGGTGGAGGGTGGTGTGAGGGGACACTAGATAATGGGTGCTGGTGACGGTGGAGGGTGGTGTGAGGGGACACTAGATAATGGGTGCTGTTGACGGTGGAGAGTGGTGTGAGGGGACATTAGATAATGGGTGCTGGTGACGGTGGAGGGTGGTGTGAGGGGACACTAGATAATGGGTGCTGGTGACGGTGGAGGGTGGTGTGAGGGGACACTAGATAATGGGTGCTGGTGACGGTGGAGGGTGGTGTGAGGGGACACTAGATAATGGGTGCTGGTGACGGTGGAGGGTGGTGTGAGGGGACACTAGATAATGGGTGCTGGTGACGGTGGAGGGTGGTGTGAGGGGACACTAGATAATGGGTGCTGGTGACGGTGGAGGGTGGTGTGAGGGGACACTAGATAATGGGTGCTGGTGACGGTGGAGGGTGGTGTGAGGGGACACTAGATAATGGGTGCTGGTGACGGTGGAGGACGGTGGTGTGAGGGGACACTAGATAATGGGAGCTGGTGACGGTGGAGGGTGGTGTGAGGGGACACTAGATAATGGGTGCTGGTGACGGTGGAGGGTGGTGTGAGGGGACACTAGATAATGGGTGCTGGTGACGGTGGAGGGTGGTGTGAGGGGACACTAGATAATGGGTGCTGGTGACGGTGGAGGGTGGTGTGAGGGGACACTAGATAATGGGTGCTGGTGACGGTGGAGGGTGGTGTGAGGGGACACTAGATAATGGGTGCTGGTGACGGTGGAGGGTGGTGTGAGGGGACACTAGATAATGGGTGCTGGTGACGGTGGAGGGTGGTGTGAGGGGACACTAGATAATGGGTGCTGGTGACGGTGGAGGGTGGTGTGAGGGGACACTAGATAATGGGTGCTGGTGACGGTGGAGAGTGGTGTGAGGGGACACTAGATAATGGGTGCTGGTGACGGTGGAGGGTGGTGTGAGGGGACACTAGATAAGCTGGTGACACTAGATAATGGGTGCTGGTGACGGTGGAGGGTGGTGTGAGGGGACACTAGATAATGGGTGCTGGTGACGGTGGAGGGTGGTGTGAGGGGACACTAGATAACACGGTGGAGGGTGGTGTGAGGGGACACTAGATAATGGGTGCTGGTGACGGTGGAGGGTGGTGTGAGACATAGATAATGGGTGCTGGTGACGGTGGAGGGTGGTGTGAGGGGACACTAGATAATGGGTGCTGGTGACGGTGGAGGGTGGTGTGAGGGGACACTAGATAATGGGTGCTGGTGACGGTGGAGGGTGGTGTGAGGGGACACTAGATAATGGGTGCTGGTGACGGTGGAGGGTGGTGTGAGGGGACACAAGATAATGGGTGCTGGTGACGGTGGAAGGTGGTGTGACGGGACACTAAGATAATGGGTGCTGGTGACGGTGGAGGGTGGTGTGAGGGGACACTAGATAATGGGTGCTGGTGACGGTGGAGGGTGGTGTGAGGGGATAATGGGTGCTGGTGACGGTGGAGGGTGGTGTGAGGGGACACTAGATAATGGGTGCTGGTGACGGTGGAGGGTGGTGTGAGGGGACACTAGATAATGGGTGCTGGTGACGGTGGAGGGTGGTGTGAGGGGACACTAGATAATGGGTGCTGGTGACGGTGGAGGGTGGTGTGAGGGGACACTAGATAATGGGTGCTGGTGACGGTAGAGGGTGGTGTGAGGGGACACTAGATAATGGGTGCTGGTGACGGTGGAGGGTGGTGTGAGGGGACACTAGATAATGGGTGCTGGTGACGGTGGAGGGTGGTGTGAGGGGACACTAGATAATGGGTGCTGGTGACGGTGGAGGGTGGTGTGAGGGGACACTAGATAATGGGTGCTGGTGACGGTGGAGGGTGGTGTGAGGGGACACTAGATAATGGGTGCTGGTGACGGTGGAGGGTGGTGTGAGGGGACACTAGATAATGGGTGCTGGTGACGGTGGAGGGTGGTGTGAGGGGACACTAGATAATGGGTGCTGGTGACGGTGGAGGGTGGTGTGATGGGACACTAGATAATGGGTGCTGGTGACGGTGGATGGTGGTGTGATGGGACACTAGATAATGGGTGCTGGTGACGGTGGAGGGTGGTGTGAGGGGACACTAGATAATGGGTGCTGGTGACGGTGGAGGGTGGTGTGAGGGGACACTAGATAATGGGTGCTGGTGACGTGTGACACTAGATGGGTGCTGGTGACGGTGGTGTGAGGGGACACTAGATAATGGGTGCTGGTGACGGTGGAGGGTGGTGTGAGGGGACACTAGATAATGGGTGCTGGTGGGTGGTGTGAGGGGACACTAGATAATGGGTGCTGGTGACGGTGGAGGGTGGTGTGAGGGGACACTAGATAATGGGTGCTGGTGACGGTGGAGGGTGGTGTGAGGGGACACTAAATAATGGGTGCTGGTGACGGTGGAGGGTGGTGTGAGGGGACACTAGATAATGGGTGCTGGTGAGGGTGGTGTGAGGGGACACTAGATAATGGGTGCTGGTGACGGTGGAGGGTGGTGTGAGGGGACACTAGATAATGGGTGCTGGTGACGGTGGAGGGTGGTGTGAGGGGACACTAGATAATGGGTGCTGGTGACGGTGTGTGTGAGGGACACTAGATAATGGGTGCTGGTGACGGTGGGTGGTGTGAGGGGACTAGATAATGGGTGCTGGTGACGGTGTGGTGTGGGGACACTAGATAATGGGTGCTGGTGACGGTGGAGGGTGGTGTGAGGGGACACTAGATAATGGGTGCTGGTGACGGTGGAGGGTGGTGTGAGGGGACACTAGATAATGGGTGCTGGTGACGGTGGAGGGTGGTGTGAGGGGACACTAGATAATGGGTGCTGGTGACCGTGGAGGGTGGTGTGAGGGGACACTAGATAATGGGTGCTGGTGACGGTGGAGCTGGTGGTGTGAGGGGACACTAGATAATGGGTGCTGGTGACGGTGGAGGGTGGTGTGAGGGGACACTAGATAATGGGTGCTGGTGACGGTGGAGGGTGGTGTGAGGGGACACTAGATAATGGGTGCTGGTGACGGTGGAGGGTGGTGTGAGGGGACACTAGATAATGGGTGCTGGTGACGGTGGAGGGTGGTGTGAGGGGACACTAGATAATGGGTGCTGGTGACGGTGGAGGGTGGTGTGAGGGGACACTAGATAATGGGTGCTGGTGACGGTGGAGGTGGTGTGAGGGGACACTAGATAATGGGTGCTGGTGACACGGTGGAGGGTGGTGTGAGGGGACACTAGATAATGGGTGCTGGTGACGGTGGAGGGTGGTGTGAGGGGACACTAGATAATGGGTGCTGGTGACGGTGGAGGGTGGTGTGAGGGGACACTAGATAATGGGTGCTGGTGACGGTGGAGGTGGTGTGAGGGGACACTAGATAATGGGTGCTGGTGACGGTGGAGAGTGGTGTGAGGGTACATTAGATAATGGGTGCTGGTGACGGTGGAGGGTGGTGTGAGGGGACACTAGATAATGGGTGCTGGTGACGGTGGAGGGTGGTGTGAGGGGACACTAGATAATGGGTGCTGGTGACGGTGGAGGGTGGTGTGAGGGGACACTAGATAATGGGTGCTGGTGACGGTGGAGGGTGGTGTGAGGGGACACTAGATAATGGGTGCTGGTGACGGTGGAGGTTGGTGTGAGGGGACACTAGATAATGGGTGCTGGTGACGGTGGAGGGTAGTGTGAGGGGACACTAGATAATGGGTGCTGGTGACGGTGGAGGTTGGTGTGAGGGGACACTAGATAATGGGTGCTGGTGACGGTGGAGGGTGGTGTGAGGGGACACTAGATAATGGGTGCTGGTGACGGTGGAGGGTGGTGTGAGGGGACACTAGATAATGGGTGCTGGTGACGGTGGAGGGTGGTGTGAGGGGACACTAGATAATGGGTGCTGGTGACGGTGGAGGGTTGTGTGAGGGGACACTAGATAATGGGTGCTGGTGACGGTGGAGGGTGGTGTGAGGGGTCACTAGATAATTGGTGCTGGTGACGTGTGACACTAGATAATGGGTGCTGGTGACGGTGGAGGGTGGTGTGGGGACACTAGATAATGGGTGCGGGTGACGGTGGAGGGTGGTGTGAGGGGACACTAGATAATGGGTGCTGGTGACGGTGGAGGTTGGTGTGAGGGGACACTAGATAATGGGTGCTGGTGACGGTGGAGGGTGGTGTGAGGGGACACTAGATAATGGGTGCTGGTGACGGTGGAGGCTGGTGTGAGGGGACACTAGATAATGGGTGCTGGAGACGGTGGAGGGTGGTTTGAGGGGACACTAGATAATGCTGGTGACGGTGGAGGGTGGTGTGAGGGGACACTAGATAACGGTGGAGGGTGGTGTGAGGGGACACTAGATAATGGGTGCTGGTGACGGTGGAGGGTGGTGTGAGGGGACACTAGATAATGGGTGCTGGTGACGGTGGAGGGTGGTGTGAGGGGACACTAGATAATGGGTGCTGGTGACGGTGGAGGGTGGTGTGAGGGGACACTAGATAATGGGTGCTGGTGACGGTGGAGGGTGGTGTGAGGGGACACTAGATAATGGGTGCTGGTGACGGTGGAGGGTGGTGTGAGGGGACACTAGATAATGGGTGCTGGTGACGGTGGAGGGTGGTGTGAGTGGACACTAGATAATGGGTGCTGGTGACGGTGGAGGGTGGTGTGAGGGGACACTAGATAATGGGTGCTGGTGACGGTGGAGGGTGGTGTGAGGGGACACTAGATAATGGGTGCTGGTGACGGTGGAGGGTGGTGTGAGGGGACACTAGATAATGGGTGCTGGTGACGGTGGAGGGTGGTGTGAGGGGACACTAGATAATGGGTGCTGGTGACGGTGGAGGGTGGTGTGAGGGGACACTAGATAATGGGTGCTGGTGACGGTGGAGGGTGGTGTGAGGGGACACTAGATAATGGGTGCTGGTGACGGTGGAGGGTGGTGTGAGGGGACACTAGATAATGGGTGCTGGTGACGGTGGAGGGTGGTGTCAGGGGACACTAGATAATGGGTGCTGGTGACGGTGGAGGGTGGTGTGAGGGGACACTAGATAATGGGTGCTGGTGACGGTGGAGGGTGGTGTGAGGGGACACTAGATAATGGGTGCTGGTGACGGTGGAGTGTGGTGTGAGGGGACACTAGATAATGGGTGCTGGTGACGGTGGAGGGTGGTGTGAGGGGACACTAGATAATGGGTGCTGGTGACGGTGGAGGGTGGTGTGAGGGGACACTAGATAATGGGTGCTGGTGACGGTGGAGGGTGGTGTGAGGGGACACTAGATAATGGGTGCTGGTGACGGTGGAGGGTGGTGTGAGGGGACACTAGATAATGGGTGCTGGTGACGGTGGAGGGTGGTGTGAGGGGACACTAGATAATGGGTGCTGGTGACGATGGAGGGTGGTGCGAGGGGACACTAGATAATGGGTGCTGGTGACGGTGGAGGGTGGTGTGAGGGGACACTAGATAATGGGTGCTGGTGACGGTGGAGGGTGGTGTGAGGGGACACTAGATAATGGGTGCTGGTGACGGTGGAGAGATGGGTGAGGGGACACTAGATGGGTGCTGGTGTGAGGGTGGTGTGGGACACTAGATAATGGGTGCTGGTGACGGTGGAGGGTGGTGTGAGGGGACACTAGATAATGGGTGCTGGTGACGGTGGAGGGTGGTGTGAGGGGACCCTAGATAGTGGGTGCTGGTGACGGTGGAGTGTGGTGTGAGGGGACACTAGATAATGGGTGCTGGTGACGGTGGAGGGTGGTGTGAGGGGACACTAGATAATGGGTGCTGGTGACGGTGGAGGGTGGTGTGACGGGACACTAGATAATGGGTGCTGGTGACGGTGGAGGGTGGTGTGAGGGGACACTAGATAATGGGTGCTGGTGACGGTGGAGGGTGTGTGACACTAGATAATGGGAGCTGGTGACGGTGGAGGTGGTGTGAGGGGACACTAGATAATGGGTGCTGGTGACGGTGGAGGGTGGTGTGAGGGGACACTAGATAATGGGTGACTGGTGACGGTGGAGGGTGGTGTGAGGGGACACTAGATAATGGGTGCTGGTGACGGTGGAGGGTGGTGTGAGGGGACACTAGATAATGGGTGCTGGTGACGGTGGAGGGTGGTGTGACGGGACACTAGATAATGGGTGCTGGTGACGGTCGAGGGTGTTGTGAGGGGACACTAGATAATGGGTGCTGGTGCCGGTGGAGGGTGGTGTGAGGGGACACTAGATAATGGGTGCTGGTGACGGTGGAGGGTGGTGTGAGGGGACACTAGATAATGGGTGCTGGTGACGGTGGAGGGTGGTGTGAGGGGACACTAGATAATGGGTGCTGGTGACGGTGGAGGGTGGTGTGAGGGGACACTAGATAATGGGTGCTGGTGACGGTGGAGGGTGGTGTGAGGGACACTAGATAACACTAGATAATGGGTGCTGGTGACGGTGGAGGGTGGTGTGAGGGGACACTAGATAATGGGTGCTGGTGACGGTGGAGGGTGGTGTGAGGGGACACTAGATAATGGGTGCTGGTGACGGTGGAGGGTGGTGTGAGGGGACACTAGATAATGGGTGCTGGTGACGGTGGAGGGTGGTGTGAGGGGACACTAGATAATGGGTGCTGGTGACGGTGGAGGGTGGTGTGAGGGGACACTAGATAATGGGTGCTGGTGACGGTGGAGGGTGGTGTGAGGGGACACTAGATAATGGGTGCTGGTGACGGTGGAGGGTGGTGTGAGGGGACACTAGATAATGGGTGCTGGTGACGGTGGAGGGTGGTGTGAGGGGACACTAGATAATGGGTGCTGGTGACGGTGGAGGGTGGTGTGAGGGGACACTAGATAATGGGTGCTGGTGACGGTGGAGGGTGGTGTGAGGGGACACTAGATAATGGGTGCTGGTGACGGTGACACTAGATAAGACGGTGGTGTGAGGGGACACTAGATAATGGGTGCTGGTGACGGTGGAGGGTGGTGTGAGGGGACACTAGATAATGGGTGCTGGTGACGGTGGAGGGTGGTGTGAGGGGACACTAGATAATGGGTGCTGGTGACGGTGGAGGGTAGTGTGAGGGGACACTAGATAATGGGTGGTGACTGGTGACGGTGGAGGGTGGTGTGAGGGGACACAAAATAATGAGTACTTGTTATGGTGGAGGTGGTGTGAGGAGACAAGATAATGGGTGCTGGTGACGGTGGAGGGTGTTGTGAGGGGACACAAGATTATGGGTGCTGGTGACGGTGGAGGGTGTTGTGAGGGGACACAAGATAATGGGTGCTGGTGACTGTGTGACGGTGACACTAGATAATGGGTGCTGGTGACGGTGTAGATAATGGGTGCTGGTGACGGTGGAGGGTGGTGTGAGGGGACACTAGATAATGGGTGCTGGTGACGGTGGAGGGTGGTGTGACACTAGATAATGGGTGCTGGTGACGGTGGAGGGTGGTGTGAGGGGACACTAGATAATGGGTGCTGGTGACGTGTGACACTAGATAAGGTGCTGGTGACGGTGGAGGGTGGTGTGGGGACACTAGATAATGGGTGCTGGTGACGGTGGAGGGTGGTGTGAGGGGACACTAGATAATGGGTGCTGGTGACGGTGGAGGGTGGTGTGAGGGGACACTAGATAATGGGTGCTGGTGACGGTGGAGGGTGGTGTGAGGGGACACAAGATAATGGGTGCTGGTGACGGTGGAGAGTGGTGTGAGGGGACACTAGATAATGGGTGCTGGTGACGGTGGAGGGTGGTGTGAGGGGACACTAGATAATGGGTGCTGGTGACGGTGGAGGGTGGTGTGAGGGGACACTAGATAATGGGTGCTGGTGACGGTGGAGGGTGGTGTGAGGGGACACTAGATAATGGGTGCTGGTGACGGTGGAGGGTGGTGTGAGGGGACACTAGATAATGGGTGCTGGTGACGGTGGAGGGTGGTGTGAGGGGACACTAGATAATGGGTGCTGGTGACGGTGGAGGGTGGTGTGAGGGGACACTAGATAATGGGTGCTGGTGACGGTGGAGGGTGGTGTGAGGGGACACTAGATAATGGGTGCTGGTGACGGTGGAGGGTGGTGTGAGGGGACACTAGATAATGGGTGCTGGTGACGGTGGAGGGTGGTGTGAGGGGACACTAGATAATGGGTGCTGGTGACGGTGGAGGGTGGTGTGAGGGGACACTAGATAATGGGTGCTGGTGACGGTGGAGGGTGGTGTGAGGGGACACTAGATAATGGGTGCTGGTGACGGTGGAGGGTGGTGTGAGGGGACACTAGATAATGGGTGCTGGTGACGGTGGAGGGTGGTGTGAGGGGACACTAGATAATGGGTGCTGGTGACGGTGGAGGGTGGTGTGAGGGGACACTAGATAATGGGTGCTGGTGACGGTGGAGGGTGGTGTGAGGGGACACTAGATAATGGGTGCTGGTGACGGTGGAGGCTGGTGTGAGGGGACACTAGATAATGGGTGCTGGTGACGGTGGAGGGTGGTGTGAGGGGACACTAGATAATGGGTGCTGGTGACGGTGGAGGGTGGTGTGAGGGGACACTAGATAATGGGTGCTGGTGACGGTGGAGGGTGGTGTGATGGGACACTAGAGAATGGGAGCTGGTGACGGAGGATGGTGGTGTGATGGCGTGAGGGGACACTAGATAATGGGTGCTGGTGACGGGAGGGTGGTGTGAGGGTACACTAGATTATGGGTGCTGGTGACGGTGGAGGGTGGTGTGAGGGGACACTAGATAATGGGTGCTGGTGACGGTGGAGGGTGGTGTGAGGGGACACTAGATAATGGGTGCTGGTGACGGTGGAGGGTGGTGTGAGGGGACACTAGATAATGGGTGCTGGTGACGGTGGAGGGTGGTGTGAGGGGACACTAGATAATGGGTGCTGGTGACGGTGGAGGGTGGTGTGAGGGGACACTAGATAATGGGTGCTGGTGACGGTAGAGGGTGGTGTGAGGGGACACTAGATAATGGGTGCTGGTGACGGTGGAGGGTGGTGTGAGGGGACACTAGATAATGGGTGCTGGTGACGGTGGAGGGTGGTATGAGGGGACACTAGATAATCGGTGCTGGTGACGGTGGAGGGTGGTGTGGGAGCTGGTGACACTAGATCATGGGTGCTGGTGACGGTGGAGGGTTGTGTGAGGGGACACTAGATAATGGGTGCTGGTGACGGTGGAGGGTGGTGTGAGGGGACACTAGATAATGGGTGCTGGTGACGGTGGAGGGTGGTGTGAGGGGACAGTAGATGATTGGTGCTGGTGACGGTGGAGGGTGGTGTGAGGGGACACTAGATAATGGGTGCTGGTGACGGTGGAGGGTGGTGTGAGGGGACACTAGATAATGGGTGCTGGTGACGGTGGAGGGTGGTGTGAGGGGACACTAGATAATGGGTGCTGGTGACGGTGGAGGGTGGTGTGAGGGGACACTAGATAATGGGTGCTGGTGACGGTGGAGGGTGGTGTGAGGGGACACTAGATAATGGGTGCTGGTGACGGTGGAGGGTGGTGTGAGGGGACACTAGATAATGGGTGCTGGTGACGGTGGAGGGTGGTGTGAGGGGACACTAGATAATGGGTGCTGGTGACGGTAGAGGGTGTTGTGAGGGGACACTAGATAATGGGTGCTGGTGACGGTGGAGTGTGGTGTGAGGGGACACTAGATAATGGGTGCTGCTGACGGTGGAGGGTGTTGTGAGGGGACACTAGATAATGGGTGCTGGTGACGGTGGAGGGTGGTGTGAGGGGACACTAGATAATGGGTGCTGGTGACGGTGGAGGGTGGTGTGAGGGGACACTAGATAATGGGTGCTGCTGACGGTGGAGGGTGGTGTAAGGGGACACTAGATAATGGGTGCTGGTGACGGTGGAGGATGGTGTGAGGGGACACTAGATAATGGGTGCTGGTGACGGTGGAGGATGGTGTGAGGGGACACTAGATAATGGGTGCTGGTGACGGTGGAGGATGGTGTGAGGGGACACTAGATAATGGGTGCTGGTGACGGTGGAGGGTGGTGTGAGGGGACACTAGATAATGGGTGCTGGTGACGGTGGAGGGTGGTGTGAGGGGACACTAGATAATGGGTGCTGGTGACGGTGGAGGGTGGTGTGAGGGGACACTAGATAATGGGTGCTGGTGACGGTGGAGGGTGGTGTGAGGGGACACTAGATAATGGGTGCTGGTGACGGTGGAGGGTGGTGTGAGGGGACACTAGATAATGGGTGCTGGTGACGGTGGAGGGTGGTGTGAGGGGACACTAGATAATGGGTGCTGGTGACGGTGGAGGGTGGTGTGAGGGGACACTAGATAATGGGTGCTGGTGACGGTGGAGGGTGGTGTGAGGGGACACTAGATAATGGGTGCTGGTGACGGTGGAGGGTGGTGTGAGGGGACACTAGATAATGGGAGCTGGTGACGGTGGAGAGTGGTGTGAGGGGACACTAGATAATGGGTGCTGGTGACGGTGGAGGGTGGTGTGAGGGGACACTAGATAATGGGTGCTGGTGACGGTGGAGGGTGGTGTGAGGGGACACTAGATAATGGGTGCTGGTGACGGTGGAGGGTGGTGTGAGGGGACACTAGATAATGGGAGCTGGTGACGGTGGAGGATGGTGTGAGGGGACACTAGATAATGGGTGCTGGTGCCGGTGGAGGGTGGTGTGAGGGGACACTAGATAATGGGTGCTGGTGACGGTGGAGGGTGGTGTGAGGGGACACTAGATAATGGGTGCTGGTGACGGTGGAGGATGGTGTGAGGGGACACTAGATAATGGGTGCTGGTGACGGTGGAGGATGGTGTGAGGGGACACTAAATAATGGGTGCTGGTGACGGTGGAGGGTGGTATGAGGAGACACTAGATAATGGGTGCTGGTGACGGTGGAGGGTGGTGTGAGGGGATACTAGATAATGGGTGCTGGTGACGGTGGAGGGTGGTATGAGGAGACACTAGATAATGGGTGCTGGTGACGGTGGAGGATGGTGTGAGGGGACACTAGATAATGGGTGCTGGTGACGGTGGAGGATGGTGTGAGGGGACACTAGATAATGGGTGCTGGTGACGGTGGAGGGTGGTGTGACGGGACACTAGATAATGGGTGCTGGTGACGGTCGAGGGTGGTGTGAGGGGACACTAGATAATGGGTGCTGGTGACGGTGGAGGGTGGTATGAGGAGACACTAGATAATGGGTGCTGGTGACGGTGGAGGATGGTGTGAGGGGACACTAGATAATGGGTGCTGGTGACGGTGGAGGATGGTGTGAGGGGACACTAGATAATGGGTGCTGGTGACGGTGGAGGGTGGTGTGACGGGACACTAGATAATGGGTGCTGGTGACGGTCGAGGGTGGTGTGAGGGGACACTAGATAATGGGTGCTGGTGACGGTGGAGGGTGGTGTGAGGGGACACTAGATAATGGGTGTTGGTGACGGTGGAGGGTGGTGTGAGGGGACACTAGATAATGGGAGCTGGTGACGGTGGAGAGTGGTGTGAGGGGACACTAGATAATGGGTGCTGGTGACGGTGGAGGGTGGTGTGAGGGGACACTAGATAATGGGAGCTGGTGACGGTGGAGAGTGGTGTGAGGGGACACTAGATAATGGGTGCTGGTGCCGGTGGAGGGTGGTGTGAGGGGACACTAGATAATGGGAGCTGGTGACGGTGGAGGATGGTGTGAGGGGACACTAGATAATGGGTGCTGGTGCCGGTGGAGGGTGGTGTGAGGGGACACTAGATAATGGGTGCTGGTGACGGTGGAGGGTGGTGTGAGGGGACACTAGATAATGGGTGCTGGTGACGGTGGAGGGTGGTGTGAGGGGACACTAGATAATGGGAGCTGGTGACGGTGGAGAGTGGTGTGAGGGGACACTAGATAATGGGTGCTGGTGACGGTGGAGGGTGGTGTGAGGGGACACAAGATAATGATAGCTGGTGACGGTGGAGAGTGGTGTGAGGGGACACTAGATAATGGGTGCTGGTGACGGTGGAGGGTGGTGTGAGGGGACACAAGATAATGGGAGCTGGTGACGGTGGAGGGTGGTGTGAGGGGACACTAGATAATGGGTGCTGGTGACGGTGGAGGGTGGTGTGATTGGACACAAGATAATGGGTGCTGGTGACGGTGGAGGGTGGTGTGAGGGGACACTAGATAATGGGTGCTGGTGACGGTGGAGGGTGGTGTGAGGGGACACTAGATAATGGGTGCTGGTGACGGT
>NC_091307.1:38173110-38233110 GCF_038502225.1 Cherax quadricarinatus
TGAGTGAGGTTTGCAGTCTTTGGCCACCTAGCCTATACTCGGTCTGTGGTCTTCTGTGCCCTTCCCCTATCTTCATGACTTTGCATTTGGCAGGATTAAATTCGAGAAGCCATTTGCTGGACCAGGTGTCCAGTCTGTCCAGGTCTCTTTGAAGTCCTGCCTGGTCCTCATCAGATTTAATTCTCCACATTAACTTCACATCATCTGCAAACAGGGACACTTCTGAGTCTAACCCTTCTGCCATGTCGTTCACATATACCAAAAATAGCACTGGTCCTAGGACCGACCCCTGTGGGACCCCGCTCGTCACATGTGCCCACTGTGATACATCATTACGTACCATGACTCGTTGTTGTCTCACTGTCAGGTATTCTCTGATCCATTGTAGTGCCCTTCCTGTTATATGCGCCTGATGCTCTAGCTTCTGCACTAATCTCTTGTGAGGAACTGTGTCAAAGGCCTTCTTGCAGTCCAAGAAGATGCAATCAACCCACCCCTCTCTCTCGTGTCTTACTTCTGTTATTTTATCATAAAACTCCAGAAGGTTTGTGACACAGGATTTGCCTTCCATGAATCCGTGCTGGTTGGCATTTATACTCTTGTTCCGTTCCAGGTGCTCCACCACTCTCCTCCTGATAATCTTCTCTATAATTTTGCATACTATACACGTCAATGACACAGGTCTATAGTTTAGTGCCTCTTTTCTGTCTCCTTTTTTAAAAATGGGAACTACATTTGCCGTCTTCCATACCTCAGGTAGTTGCCCAGTTTCCAGGGACGTGTTGAAGATTGTGGTAAGTGGCACGCACAACATATCTGCTCCCTCTCTAAGGACCCACGGGGAGATGTTGTCCGGTCCCATTGCCTTTGAGGTATCGATGTCCCTTAGCAGTTTCTTCACCTCCTCCTCATCTGTATGTATGTCGTCCAACACTTGTTGGTGTATTCCTTGCTGGTGTCCCCATCTGGTCTGTCCCCCCAGAGTCCTTCCTGACTCTACTGTAAATACTTCCTTAAATCTCGTGTTGAGCTCCTCACATACCTCTTCATCGTTTCTTGTGAGTTCTCCACCTTCTTTCCTCAGCCTTATCACCTGGTCCTTGACTGTTGTCTTCCTCCTAATGTGGCTATACAGCAGTTTCGGGTCAGATTTGACTTTCGATGCTATGTCGTTTTCATACTGTCGCTGGGCCTCCCTCCTTATCTGTGCATACTCGTTTCTGGCTCTTCTACTAATCTCCTTGTTTTCCTGGTTCCTATGCCTCCTGTACCTTTTCCATTCTCTGTTGCACTTAGTTTTTGCCTCCCTACACCTTCGGGTAAACCAAGGACTCGTTTTGGTCTTCATATTATTTCTGTTTCCCTTGGGAACAAAACTTTCCTCTGCCTCCTTGCACTTTGTTGCCACATATTCCATCATCTCGTTTACTGATTTTCCTACCATTTCTCTGTCCCACTGAACCTCCTGCAGGAAGTTTCTCATACCTGTGTAGTCCCCCCTTTTATAGTTTGGCCTGACCCCTTCAGTTCCTGTTACCTTCTCCACTTGTAACTCTACTATATAATCAAAACTCAGCACCACATGATCGCTAGCTCCAAGGGGCCTCTCGTAAGTGATGTCCTCAATGTCTGAACTGCTCAGGGTGAACACAAGATCCAGTCTTGCTGGCTCATCCTCCCCTCTCTCTCTGGTTGTGTCCCTGACATGTTGATGCATGAGGTTTTCAAGTACCACATCCATCATCTTGGCTCTCCATGTTTCGGGACCCCCATGTGGCTCCAGGTTTTCCCAGTCGATCTCCCTGTGGTTGAAATCGCCCATTACCAGTAACTTTGCTCTGCTCGAGTGAGCTCTTCTTGCCACCTCAGCCAGTGTGTCCACCATCACCCTGTTGTTTTCTTCGTACTCCTCTCTTGGCCTCCTGCAGTTCTGTGGTGGGTTATACATCACTCCAATGACTACTTTATGTTCTCCGGACTGAATTGTACCTACAATGTAGTCTCTTTCTCCAATCATGTCCATGCCTTCCATTTCCTCAAATCCCCATCGGTGTTTTATGAGCAGTGCAACCCCTCCTCCCCCTCTACTCCTTCTATCTTTCCTCAGGATCTGATATCCCATTGGGAAGATTGTGTCTGTTATTGTCTCAGCGAGTTTTGTTTCTGTGACTGCTATGATGTCTGGGGATTTTTCACTGATTCTTTCGATCAACTCCTCATGTTTATTCGTTATTCCATCCGCGTTTGTGTACCAAACTTTCAGTTTCTTTTCTATCATTGTGGTCATGCAAGAATATTGGGGTTGGGGGAGCGACAGCCTTGGTGGGGGCCTATATGGGGCTGTGGTGTAGGTGGGGTTTGTGTTGATGGGGGTGGGGTCAGAATGCCCATAAGGGACAGCTGTTGGGGTGAGGTTTGCGATATGGGGGTTGGTGGCAGAGGGAACAGTGAGTGGGTTGTAGTATAGGTTGCTCAGTTGCGTTGGGAATGTCGTGGTTGGAGTCTTTTGGTGGGAGATTCTGTGGGGTGTGTTTGCCCTTCCTCCTGTGTCTGGGTCCTGCTCATCTTCGTCATTGCCTCTCGTTCCTCCTTGCGTCTCTGTACCCTCTCTTTCAGTGTAGTCCTTTCGTCTTGTGTTCTGTCGCGGTCGAGGTATACTCTCTGGTACCCCTCTTTGTCCCTCAGTCTTGCTTTCTCTTGCAGAATCCTGGTTCGAACTGATTCTTCCTTGAAAATTACTTTGACAGGCCGTATCCTTCCACTCGCAAACCACCCAATTCTCTGAAAATTTGACACCTGGGTCATATCGCCCTCACCTATTGTTTTCATGATGCCTTCAATCATTTTTTTCTCCTCCTGTTTTATTTCTTCAAAGTTGTCCCCCTTGGCTTCTTGGAGCCCGTACACAAAAACTGACCTCGCCCTTTCCTCCTCCCACTGAGTCTCCATCTGCTTCCTCTGAGGCATTTTATTTCCTTCCATTGACATGTTCTTGCCTTCAGTCCCTGTCATATCTGGAACTTCTATTCTCAGTGAACTGTCTTTCATGACCAGCTGTCCCTTGCTACTGCAGTTGGCTGTTAGAATCTCTGCATATATCATACCTTCATTGTCTTCGGACCTATCATTTGATCTTAGTGTGCTCCTCGTCTTTTCCCTGGCCCCACGTGAGTCTGATAAGGCCTTCGCGTACGGTATGTCTCCGTTGTTGCCTACCGTCCCCTTGTCTGCGCCTGATGTCACATCTGAATTGTCATTTGTCTCTCTAATCTGTTTCAGGCTTTGCAGTTTCTCTTCTAAGCACTGTATCCTAGCTTCTGCTGCTAAGACCTGTACTTCCCACTTCCTGCACTCCTCAGCTATGTGTGTGTGTGTGTGTGTGTGTGTGTGTGTGTGTGTGTGTGTGTGTGTGTGTGTGTGTGTGTGAGTTGTGTGTGTGTGTGTGTGTGTGTGTGTATGCGTGTGTGTGTGTGTGTGTGTGTGTGTGTGTGTGTGTGTGTATGTGTATGTATGTGTGTGTGTGCGTGTGTGTGTTTATGTGTATGTGTGTGTGTTTGTGTGTGTTTGTGTGTTTGTGTGTATGTGTGTGAGTGTGTGTGTGTGTGTGTGTGCGTGTGTGTGTGTGTGTGTGTGTGTGGGTGTGGGTGGGGAGCGCGCATGTGTGATTCTGTAGGTTGGTGGGTGGTCGGCGGTGCATGGAAAACTGTGAGTGGGTGGGTTGGTGGGTGGGTTGGTGGGTGTGTTGGTGGGCTAGCTAGGTGCGGATGTGTGAGCAGGGTGAGTGGGTGGGTTGGTGGTTAATAATGTTGCAAGGAAGCAGCTTTAAGGTGTCTGCAACAGTGTTCTCAACAATTATTTGACTTTTACTGTATATATAAACCACCATGACATCTGCAACACACACACACACACTCACACACACACACACACACACACACACACACACACACACACACACACACACACACACACACTCACACACAAATACATCACGCAGGATCTATATACAGTTTTAAGAAGAGGTACGATAAAGCTCATGAAACGGGGGGAGAGTGGACTTAGTAACGGCCAGTGAAGAGGCGGTGCAGGAGCTATTAATCGACCCTTGTAAATACAAATAGGTGAGTGCACACATAAACACATACACACAAACACACAAAATGATGGATGTGGTATTGGAAAACCTCATGCATCAACATGTTAGAGATACTACCAGAAAGAGAGGTGAGGATGACCCAGCAAGACTAGACCTGGTATTCACGTTGAGTAGTTCAGACATCAAGGAGATCACATACGAAAGGCCCCTTGGAGCTAGTGATCATGTGGTACTCTGCTTGTGATTACATAGTTGAGTTACAAGTGGAGAGAGTAGCAGGAATAAGACGGGAAAAACCAAACTACAAAAGGGGGTGACTACACAGGCACGAGGAACTTCCTGCAAGACGTTCAGTGGGAGAGAGAACTGGCAGGAAAACCAGTAAAAGAAATGATAGACTATGTGACAACAAAATGCAAGGAGGCAAAAGAAAAGTTTGTTCCCAAGGGAAACAGAAATAATGGCAATACCAGAACGAGTCCTTGGTTCACCCAAAGGTGTAGAGAGGCAAAAACTAAGTGCACTAGAGAATGGAAAATGTACAGAAGAGAATGGACCCAGGAAAATAAAGAGATTAGCCGAAGAGCCAGAAACGAAAATGCACAGATAAGAAGGGAGGCTCGACGACAATACGAAAACGACATAGCATCAAGAATCAAGTCTGACCCGAAGCTGCTGTATAGGCATATCAGGAAGAAAACAACAGTCAAGGACCAGGTAATGAGGCTGAGGAAGGAAGTGGAGAGCTCACATGAAACGACCAAGAGGTATGTGAGGAGCTCAACATGAGATTTAAAGAAGTATTTACAGTGGAGACAGGAAGGACTCCAGGAATTCAGAATAGGGAGGTACACCAACAAGTACTGGATGAAATACACACAACCAAGGAGGAGGTGGAGAAGCTGCTATGTGAACTTAATACCCCAAAGGCAGTGGGACCAGACATCTCTTCGTGGGTCCTTAGAGAGGGAGCAGAGATGCTGTGTGTGCCACTAACAAATATCTTTAACACATCTAATGAAACTGGGTAACCTTAGGTATATAAGATGGCAAATGTAGCCCCAATTTTTAAGAAAGGAGACAGACACAAGGCATTAAACTACAGACCTGTGTCACTGACGTGAATAGTATGCAAAGTCATGGAGAAGATCATCAGGAGAGTGGTGGAACACTTAGAAAGATACATGCTTATAAACGACAAGCAGCACAGTTTCAGGGAAGGAAAATCCTGTGTCACAAACCTACTGCAGTTTTATGACAAGGTAACGGAAGTAAGACACGAGAGAGAGGGGTGGATAGACTGCATTTTCTTAGACTGTAAGAAGGCCTTCGATACAGTTCCTCACAAGAAGTTAATGAAAAAGCTAGAGGATCAGGCATGCATAACAGGCAAGGCACTGCAATGGATCAGAGAATATCTGACAGGGAGGCAACAACGAGTCATGGTACGTGACAAGTAGTCAGAATGGGCCCTTGTGACGAGTGGGGTTCCACAGGGGTCAGTCCTAGGACCTGTGCTCTTTTTGGTATGTGTGAATGACATAACAGAAGTGTTCCTGTTTGCAGATGATGTGAAGTTAATGAGAAGAATTAAATCGGTCACTATCACATCTGCGGGGAAAATATTAGGATGGATAATGAGAACTTTAAAACAAGGGATGCCTAGCCAATGTTGATCCTTTTTAAGTCACTTGTTCTCTTGGCTGGAATACTGCTGTACACTAACAACTCTATACAAAGCAGGTGAAATGACAGATCTGAAGAATGTAGAGAGAACCTTCACTGCACATATTAGTTCAGCCAAGCACCTTACTGGGAACGTTTGAAATCCCTTTACCTGTACTCCTTGGAACGCAAGCGAGAAAGATGCATCATAAAATAAACCTGGAAAATTCTAAAGGGACTGGTCCCAAATCTGCAAAGAGAAATCACTCCCCACGAAAACAAAAGACTAAGCAGACAGCGCAACTTCTTTCCCATTGAAAAGCAGAGGGACCATGAGTAAACGAAGAAAGAACACAAATGTTCGGGGCCCAAGACTGTTCAACAACCTCCCATCAGACATAAGGGAAATTACCAAATGACCCCTGGCTACCTTCAAGAGGGAACGGGATAAATACCTATAGTCAGTGAACGATCACTGGGCTGTGCTTCGTACTCTCGATTGCGTGTGGCCAGCAGTAATAATCTGGTTGATCAGGCCCTGATCCCAGCGGGAGGTCTGGTCGAGGACTGGGCTACGAGAGAGTTGAACCCCGGAACAACCTATAAATAGACTCCGAGTAGCAGTCGAAACTAGAGAGATTCTAGCTGGAGAGTGTTGCGAGGCTCGACGCCCCCTTAGCCCGGTTCATGACCAGTAGTTATAGTTAATACAATACCTAATTACTTCTCCCCCCTCTCTATTAGCTTCCCTTGCTTGATACTGAAAGGTTCTTGATCTGGGGAGTTGGAGTTACTCTTCTTTCCTTGGATCACTTCTAATTTCGTTCCATTGCCAAGGTTCTCTATGAACCTTGTAGGTTTAAAGCCACACCTGTTAATTTAATAATAATAATAATAATAATAATAATAATAATAATAATTAATTCCCTGCACTAACAACTTGTGTGACGCCTTGCGTTGTGACACTTGAAACTGGGACGCCTTGAATTATGACACCTGGGGTTGCGACCCCTGGAGTCTCTGCCGCCGCCGCCGCGGATGTCTGTCAGACTAACGGAACACAGCGCTCAACATCTGACAGTCGCCGGGCGACAGTGGACGTACTCTCCGCACAGTAGCAAGTCCCGTTGGTGACTACTCAAGCGCCCCGAAGCATGGCCGCCCCAGCGTCGCCAGGACGCCGGGCGCCGGGCGCCGGGCGCCGGGTATTGGAGGTCGACAAGTTCCTCCACCACTGGAAGACATCAAGACCCGTACCTTCCACCACCGCCACAACATCAAATGTTGAGACATAACTGGAAGTTGAAAGCTCAGACGAGTCATAGGGATGTTAGGAATTATTTCTTTAACCTTTGAGCTGTCAGGAAGTGAAACAATCTAGAGTGAAGTACTTGCACTTCCACTACATTAGTACCTGCACAACACTAGTAAGTGCACAATACTAGTACCTGCATCTGCACAATATTAGTACCTGCACATGTATAACTCTAGTACCTGCACTACGCCAGTACCTGCACTACACTAGTACCTGTACAACACTAGTACCTGCACAACACTAGCACCTGCACAACACTAGTACCTGCCCAACACTAATACCTGCACAACACTAGTACCTGCACAACACTAGTACCTGCCCAACACTAATACCTGCACAACACTAGTACCTGCCCAACACTAATACCTGCACAACACTAGTACCTGCACAACACTAGTACCTGCACAACACTTGTTCTTTCCTACCTGTCAGGTATTCTCTGACCCATTGCAGTACCTACCCTGTTAGTCCTGCCTGATCCTCTAGCTTTTGCACTAATCTCTTGTGTGGAACTGTGTCGATAGCCTTCTTACAGTCCAAGAAAATGCAGTCTACCCACCTCTCTCTCTCTCTCTCTCTTTCTCTCTCTCTCTCTCTTCTCTCTGTCTCTCTCTCTCTCTCTCTCTCTCTCTCTCTCTCTCTCTCTCTCTCTCTCTCTCTCTCTCTCTCTCTCTCTCTCTCTCTCTCTCTCTCTCTCTCTCTCTCTTGTCTTCTGTCACCTTGTCATAAAATTGCAGTAGGTTTGTGATACAGGATTTCCCTTCCCAGAAGACGTGCTGGTTATCGTATATAAGTTCATTCCTTTCTATTTGCTCCACCATTCTTCTAATAAGCTTCTGCATGACTTTACATGCTATAAATGTCAGGGAGACTGGTCTGTAGTTTAATGCTGCCTATCTATCTCCTTTCTTAAAAATTGTGACCACATTTGTTGTCTTCCACACTTTAGGTAGTTCGGTAGATGTGTGGAAGATTGTTGTTAATGGCGAACACAGTGCCTATGCTCCTCTCAGGATCCACGGAGAGATGTTGTCCGGTCCCACCGCCTTTGAGGTATCTACTTCACTTAGCAGTCTCTTCACCTCTTCCTCGGTTGTGTGTAGCGTTTTCAGCACTTGTTGGTGTACCCTAACATTCTGCTTCACTGGAGTCCTTTCTGTCTCCACTGAAAATACTTGTGTTGAGTTCTTCACATACTTCATCGTTTCTTGTGATCTTCCCTCCTTCCTTCCTTCCTTCCTCAGCCTGATTACTTGGTCCTTGTTGTTTTCCTCTTGAGGTGGCTGAAGAAAAGTTTTGGTTCAGATTTGGTTTTCGATGCTATGTCATTTTCGTTTTGCCGCTGGGCCTTCCTCCTTATCCATGCATATTCGTTTCTGGCTCGTCGACTAATCTCCTTATTTTCCTGGTGCTTTCTCTTCTATACTTTTTCCATTCTCTAGTACACTTAATATTGGCCTCTCTACACCTTTGGGTGAACCAAGGGGCTCGTTCTGGTCTTCCCATTGTTTCTGTTGCCCTTTGGTATGAAACTCTATCCTGCCTCCTTGCATTTTGTGTTTCACATATTATGTAAATTCATTTACTGTTTTTTCCACCAGTTCTCTTACCCATTATACCTCGTGCAGAAAGTTCCTCATGCCTATTTAGTCCCCTCTTTTGTAATTTGGCTTCTCACATCTTACTCGTGCTGCTTCACTCCCGAAGCTCAGTAAAACATGAGCACTAGCTCCAAAAAGCCTTTCATATGTGACGTCCCCAATGCCTAAACTGCTCAAGATGAATAAGAAGTTCAGCCTTGCTTTATCATCCTCTCCTTTCTCTCTGGTAGTGTCCCTAACATGTTGATACATGAGATTTTCCAGTACCACCTCCATCATCTTAGCTCTCCACGTTTCTGGTCTCCCGTGTGGCTCCAGGTTTTCCCAGCCAGTCTCCTTGTGACTGAAATCACCCACAACTATTAACTTTGCCCTGCTCATGGCAAAATGCATCAACCATTGCTCGGTTGCTGTCATCAAACTCTTATCTTGGCGTCCTGCTATTCAGTGGTAGCTTGCACATCACTGCAATCACCACCTTGGGACCCCCAGTCTGAAGTATTCCTACTATGCAGTCCCATGCTTCATTTCTATCCACTCTTTCCAACTCCTGAAAACTCCACTGGTTCTTGATGAACAGTGCAACTCATTCTCCCCCTCTGTTCTCTCTATCTTTCCTCAGGATCCAGATGGGAATATCGCATCTGTTATCATTCCCATGAGCTTGGTTTCTGTGATTGCGATGATGATTCCATCGTGCCGCTCCTCACACTTATTCATTATTCTGTGTGTTGGTGTACTATACCATCAGCTTCTTTTCCAAAACTATTCTTGGGGGTATGTGGAAGTTTGGGAAGTGGGAGACTTGGCAGTATACTATGGGAGGTTGCTGTGTAGGTGAGGTTTGTGCTGGGGGGTGGGAACTATAGGTGCTCAATGTGTTGTTTTGGGGGGTTAATTTGTTTGGGGTGTTCTGTAGGTGGTTGGGTTTTCTGGTCCTCCTGACTCTGTGTGCTCCTTCCTGTCTCTAGCCTTGTCTCTCTTTCTTGTCTCTTGCATCTTTCTATCCCCTTAGCTTTTGTCATTCTGTTCTCATTCTGTCTTGGACAGGGTACACTTGCATGTATTTTGTTGTTTCCTTTAGCCATGACTTCTGCTGCAGGATCCTGTTTCACAATGTTTCTGTCCTGAAAATAAATGTCACTGAGACTGGTATCGAGTATTCCCCTATTCTCTAAAAATTTATGAGCTCAATCATGTTCTCCTCACCTGTTTGTTTGATAGGTGTCCCGCAGCTCGATCACTAGCGCACTCAGCTCACACACTGAGGTCCGGAGGTCGAATACCCGGTACGGCTGGAAACCATTAAGACGTGTTTCCATGAGACACCTGTTGTCCATGTTCACCCATCAGTATAAAATGGGCACCTGGGTGTTAGTCGACTGGTGTGGGTCGCATCCTGGGGCAAAACTGACCTAATTTGCCCAAAATGCTCAGCATAACAAGGGGCTTTCCATATAGTAGTATGTCATCGATGTCAGCTAGACCTGTATATATTGTACATGTACTTGCAGAAATAAATATATTATATTATTATATTATTATGATATTTTCATTCTCTTTTTCCTCTCCCAATCGTCTTCACATGTCCTCCCCGCTTCTGCCTCCTGAAGCCCATGGTGTGTGCAAGCGTTTGTATGAGTGAATGTGAGTAAATATGTAGTGTGTAACTGTGTGTATGTATGTATGTAATGTGTGTATGTAGTGTGCAACAGTGTTTGTGTATGTGTGTATATGTGTACGTGTGTGTACTGGCATACAGTAAACTTTATTTTCTTATTTGGATCTTTTAGATTTTCCCACAAAAGCAACTAGTCTACTATTCACGGTGCAACCCATATCCATAATGTGGACGGTAACATAAGAGAATAAGGATACAATAAAGGCCTAGGAATTAGGTCCTAAATGAATTAACAGGAGTATACACAGATTTATATCTAGAGTGTACTTATCTGTTGCAAGGAAATTTAGGAAACCTGCTTAATGTATTTGGTATCTCATTTGTATTAATAAGATATTTTGACATATCATTTAAGTTATTATACTGTCTGTCTCTATATTACTCAATAAATGGACAATTAAGCACCCAAAGTTCAAGATAATGACCATAGGGCTGTCTTTATATGTGCATTCAGTTTGATCATCATGTGTATGTCTGCCAAGCTGCAGGAGGTACTTGCAACCAAGCCTAAGCCTGATTACTACAAAATCAATCAGTCTGTTCACATTGCAAGTTGCTCCATAAACGTACGTATCTTCATTCATGTTATCGTAGTGGGTTATAGATCTAATCAGGCTTCTAACTGCATTCTTGTAACAATCAATTTAATCAACTTCGCTCCTAATATTATTTCTAATGCTAGACAGAGATTACACCAGCGTTATATTCTAGAGCTTCCTTCAGGTACTTTTCTTGGGTCCTGCCACTTTTGGAATATCACGAACATATGCATTAAAAAAAATATGAAGAATTTCAGATTTACGTTCTTGAAATCTAATTTGTAAAGAAGTAAACTATTACCTTCTTTATCACCCCTCCTAACTTCCTCCATCATCCCTCCTAACTTCCTCCATCATCCCTCCTAACTTCCTCCATCATCCCTCCTAACTTCCTCCATCATCCCTCCTAACTTCCTCCATCATCCCTCCTAACTTCCTCCATCATCCCTCCTAACTTCCTCCATCATCCCTCCTAACTTCCTCCATCATCCCTCCTAACTTCCTCCATCATCCCTCCTAACTTCCTCCATCATCCCTCCTAACTTCCTCCATCATCCCTCCTAACTTCCTCCATCATCCCTCCTAACTTCCTCCATCATCCCTCCTAACTTCCTCCATCATCCCTCCTAACTTCCTCCATCATCCCTCCTAACTTCCTCCATCATCCCTCCTAACTTCCTCCATCATCCCTCCTAACTTCCTCCATCATCCCTCCTAACTTCCTCCATCATCCCTCCTAACTTCCTCCATCATCCCTCCTAACTTCCTCCATCATCCCTCCTAACTTCCTCCATCATCCCTCCTAACTTCCTCCATCATCCCTCCTAACTTCCTCCATCACTCCTTACTTCCTCCATCATCCCTCCTAACTTCCTCCATCATCCCTCCTAACTTCCTCCATCATCCCTCCTAACTTCCTCCATCACTCCTAACTTCCTCCATCATCCCTCCTAAGTTCCTCCATCACTCCTAACTTCCTCCATCATCCCTCCTAACTTCCTCCATCACTCCTAACTTCCTCCATCATCCCTCCTAACTTCCTCCATCACTCCTAACTTCCTCCATCATCCCTCCTAACTTCCTCCATCACTCCTAACTTCCTCCATCATCCCTCCTAACTTCCTCCATCACTCCTAACTTCCTCCATCATCCCTCCTAACTTCCTCCATCACTCCTTACTTCCTCCATCATCCCTCCTAACTTCCTCCATCACTCCTTACTTCCTCCATCATCCCTCCTAACTTCCTCCATCACTCCTTACTTCCTCCATCATCCCTCCTAACTTCCTCCATCACTCCTTACTTCCTCCATCATCCCTCCTAACTTCCTCCATCACTCCTTACTTCCTCCATCATCCCTCCTAACTTCCTCCATCACTCCTTACTTCCTCCATCATCCCTCCTAACTTCCTCCATCACTCCTTACTTCCTCCATCATCCCTCCTAACTTCCTCCATCACTCCTTACTTCCTCCATCATCCCTCCTAACTTCCTCCATCACTCCTTACTTCCTCCATCATCCCTCCTAACTTCCTCCATCACTCCTAACTTCCTCCATCATCCCTCCTAACTTCCTCCATCACTCCTTACTTCCTCCATCATCCCTCCTAACTTCCTCCATCATCCCTCCTAACTTCCTCCATCATCCCTCCTAACTTCCTCCATCATCCCTCCTAACTTCCTCCATCATCCCTCCTAACTTCCTCCATCATCCCTCCTAACTTCCTCCATCATCCCTCCTAACTTCCTCCATCATCCCTCCTTACTTCCTCCATCATCCCTCCTAACTTCCTCCATCACTCCTAACTTCCTCCATCATCCCTCCTAACTTCCTCCATCACTCCTTACTTCCTCCATCATCCCTCCTAACTTCCTCCATCACTCCTTACTTCCTCCATCATCCCTCCTAACTTCCTCCATCACTCCTTACTTCCTCCATCATCCCTCCTAACTTCCTCCATCACTCCTTACTTCCTCCATCATCCCTCCTAACTTCCTCCATCACTCCTAACTTCCTCCATCATCCCTCCTAACTTCCTCCATCACTCCTAACTTCCTCCATCATCCCTCCTAACTTCCTCCATCACTCCTTACTTCCTCCATCATCCCTCCTAACTTCCTCCATCACTCCTAACTTCCTCCATCATCCCTCCTAACTTCCTCCATCACTCCTTACTTCCTCCATCATCCCTCCTAACTTCCTCCATCACTCCTTACTTCCTCCATCATCCCTCCTAACTTCCTCCATCACTCCTTACTTCCTCCATCATCCCTCCTAACTTCCTCCATCACTCCTTACTTCCTCCATCATCCCTCCTAACTTCCTCCATCACCCCTTACTTCCTCCATCATCCCTCCTAACTTCCTCCATCACTCCTTACTTCCTCCATCATCCCTCCTAACTTCCTCCATCACTCCTTACTTCCTTCATCATCCCTCCTAACTTCCTCCATCACTCCTTACTTCCTCCATCATCCCTCCTAACTTCCTCCATCACTCCTAACTTCCTCCATCATCCCTCCTAACTTCCTCCATCACTCCTTACTTCCTCCATCATCCCTCCTTACTTCCTCCATCACTCCTTACTTCCTCCATCATCCCTCCTAACTTCCTCCATCACTCCTTACTTCCTCCATAATCCCTCCTAACTTCCTCCATCACTCCTTACTTCCTCCATCATCCCTCCTAACTTCCTCCATCACTCCTTACTTCCTCCATCATCCCTCCTAACTTCCTCCATCACCCCTTACTTCCTCCATCATCCCTCCTAACTTCGTCCATCACTCCTAACTTCCTCCATCATCCCTCCTAACTTCCTCCATCACTCCTCCTTACTTCCTCCATCATCCCTCCTAACTTCCTCCATCACTCCTTACTTCCTCCATCATCCCTCCTAACTTCCTCCATCACTCCTTACTTTCTCCATCATCCCTCCTAACTTCCTCCATCACTCCTTACTTCCTCCATCATCCCTCTTAACTTCCTCCATCACTCCTTACTTCATCATCCCTCCTAACTTCTTCCATCACTCCTTACTTCCTCCATCACCCCTCCTTACTTCCTCCATCACCTCACCTTACTTCCTCCATCACTCCTAACCTAACCTAAATTTAGCAGTAATGACCACTGCGGCTACCTGGCCACCTAGTCAACACTAGTCAACACTCACCTGGCCGCGTAGAGTCAGCACCGACTACTACTCGCCTGGCAGCAGCAGTAATATCCACTGCTGCTACCTGGGCACCTAGTCAACACTGGCCACCACTCACCTGGAGGCAGCAGTCATGACCACTGAGGCTACCTGGCCACCTAGAGTCAACACTGGCCACCACTCACCTGGAGGTAGCAGTGATGACCACTGCGGCTACTTGGCTACCCCTAGTCAACACTGGAGGGCGCCGACCACGCCAGCTTCAACAGTTACCCGAGGCTCAAGAGCTAATTAGCAGACGTCTGAGTGGTGCGAAGATGTGGGAGGTATTGCAACCCCTGAATGGGTCACAATGTATGTTAATGTATATATCTCAATTTTAATATATACTACCTGTTCATATAATTTTATATTGCTGATACTTGCGATATTAGCTAAATCGTAAATATATTGCTTTATATTATAATTTGACTTAGCTATATTATTAGGTAGGATGTAACATTTACACATTATTTTGTGCTCATTGCTCGAGAGTATTGAGTAGCTGCCCGTGAGTCGGCAAACTACCGCCTCGCTTGTTTCTCTGCCGGCTTCTCTGTAGTTGCTGGGCAGAAGCAGTCCATGGGAGAGTCACGTGACCAGGGTGGCGTGATCACACCTGAGTGAGGAAAATGCCTTGCCTTCCTCTCACTCTCGGTCTGGTTGGTAGTTCTGTGTAACTCTGTTCACAGAGCATAGCCTAGACTTAGTGATTTTCGACGTTTTACTGAGGTTGTGTGTTGCACTGACACGAAGATATCTCAGGTGCCGAGCTGTAGCTTTTCTCTTTGCTTTTGGGCTGAGAGGTACTGCTGCACACACGTTCCTGCGCAGCTTGATTTTCTCAAGATGGCGCAGTATGCAAGGAGGCATGTAAACACTGTGTGCATTGAGTTAGTGTAGGGTGTAGTTACACCTCAGTCTGCACAAGTGATTCTACCTGCGATTATCCATGAAACATATGGTGTTGCGGATCAAGATCTGTACGGTGTGTTGCTCAACAGGGCCTTCTGGATATTCGTCAAGTTACGATCGACAGAAGAGTATGAACGACTGGTGGAAAAGTATCAAGATGGTTGTGTGGATGTCAACTCGGCAGTATGAGTTTGTCTCATTGATGTGTCGAGGCACTATACTTGGGTGAAGGTACATAATGTGCCTTTTGAGGCTGACGAGGTGGACCTATGGAATGTTTTTGAACAATATGGCACTGCATCTGGTGATGGCAGGTACTTGGGCAGATGGGGCATACACAAGCTTGCCAGAGGGTACATTCAACCTGAAGATGACATTGAGGCATTCAGTCCCATCGTATATCATCCTAGAAGACTTCTAGACACAAGTAATGGTGTATTATGCAGGGCAGCGCAAGACTTGCAGGCTATGTGGAGCTTATGACCATATGGTGGCCCAGTGTGGGAGATAGCAGTGATGAGAGGAGGCAGGCAGAGGGACAGAGCAGGGGCCTGACCCAAAGACAGGGGCCTGTCGGCGAGACACCTGTACGTGCCCATGGTTCTTCCTGGAGCGAGGGGGTGGAGAGAGAGTTACCGACGGTGGGGTCGAGCCCGTCAATGCTTGTAGGCTCTATGGCTTCTGCTTTGGTGGACGGGGAGACCGAGCTGAGTGGCGAGGAATGGGTGGAGGATGCAGTTCTGGAGCAGTTGACGGACAGGCTTTTCGAGATGACAAGTGTTGAGGACGATGTAAGGTTGGTGGTGGGACCAGGGGAGCGTGATGAAGCGAGGAGAGGCAGTCAGCTGACTGCGGATGGTGACCGTGGTCGAGGTGGCGGCAGAGATACTTTGTGAGGCATCTACCGAGTTGGACATGGATGCAGAGAGTGTTTGGCGAAAGAGGGCAGCAATGCAATCTGACTCGGATGATGTCTTGAACCCGGCGCAGAGGCAGGGGAAGAAACCATGGGTGGAAGTGGTGTGTGGAGGCACCACAGGTGTGTCCGGTCAGGTGTTGGACCGGGGGGAAACCGCGCTCTCAGTGGAGAGCATGGTGGGAAAAGTCGACATGCTGGTAATGCGCCTTTGAAAGGAGTTGCAGGGCAGCGTGTAAAACCCTTAAAGAAGGTTTCAGGTGTATGACTGTAAATGTAAATGGGATGTGTACAGATGTAAAGTGTCTGTGGCTCCAGAGGTTTTTAAGGCATTATGCCATAGATGTAGTGTTTGTGCAGGAACATAATTTTAAGGTTGGCTGGGATTTGAAAGTGGATGGTTATCGTGTGTTTGTGGCATATTCCGAATAATTGAAGGGAGAGGTTGGGATCCTGATTCAGGAGACGAGCCCGTTTGTTGTTATTAGATGTGAGGGAGGGGAAGGGGGCAGGGTACTCTGGGTATATGAGTGGTGGAGGGATGAGCGACTGGCAGTGGTTTGTGTGCATGCACCGGCAGAGCATGATGTACGGGTGAAGAATGAGTTTGTGCATGATGTTTTGATTTATTATTTGCGATCCCTTCCCCCAGTAGCCATCGTGGGCGGTGACTGGAAGTGTGTGGTATGTAGAAGGGATGTGGAGCCACGGAGGGTGGGGTGTTTTTTGGTAGGACTAGGGGATCTTTTGTGGGGCCTGGGGTTGAGGGATGTTTTTGGAGGTGGGGATTTCATGGTTGAGCACACGTTTCATAGACGGGGTTACGAGGTCAGGCTAGATAGGTTATATGTAACGAGGAGTGTGCAGGTGATGTGCGTGCATATGGTGGATGCTGTATACTCAGATCATAGAGCTGTTTATGCAGACTTGACTTGGGCCAGCTTGCCTAAGAGGTATCCAGGGTATTGGAAGCTAAATGTGAGACTTCTTGGGGTGGAGGAGGCAGGGTTGGATTTTGGGACAACGTGGGTGGATTTGTGGGGAGAGGGTAGGGGTGTGGGTGACTTATTGGGGTGGTGGGATGGGGTAGCTAAGGAGACGATCCAGCAGTTTTACGTGTGATGGGGAAGATGGGGAAAGTGTGAGGGTTGGATGACATATGGGCTGCAACAGTATTTCGAGAGTCAGTTGCAGGGTTGTTATGAGAGGGGAGTGCAGGCTGGGATGTATTCCATGGAGGAAATCGAATTGTTAAAGGGGCGAATTCGAGATCTGCAGAATAACAGATTTGATGCAGTGAGAGTGCAGGGTGGATTGGAAGAGGCAGTGTGGGGTGATCAACCATTGGCCTGTGTGTTACGGGGACAGAGGCGGCACCGTATGGCTATGGAGATTGATAGGTTGGTGGTACATGAGGACTTAGGTGGGTATGGGGCGGGACAGGAGTTACAAACAATGGAAGCAATGAGTGATTACGTGGATAGGTGGTTTGGAAGTTATTTACTGAGTGCAGGGGTGGATGTGGGGGCTTTTGGGGGGTTGGGGGAGAGTGTATCTTGTGTGCTAAGTGGCAGTGATTACATGGCATTGGAGGGGATATTGAAGAAGGGGAGGTGTAGAGGGCCTTGGAGGGGATGGCATGAGGTAAGGCATGGGGTTTGGATGGCTTGCCCTGTGAGTTCTGTGTGAGCCATTGGAGTGTTTTGAAGACCTTCTTAGTGAAACTGATGAATACAATGAAAAGAGAGAGGAGGATGGGTGGGTTGCAGGGGACTGCAGTTGTAGTTTTAGTGCCAAAAGGTGAGCGACCACACACGGTGCAGGACTTTAGGGCAATGTCATTGCTGTGTGCTGATTATAAGATTTTTGCAAAAATTCTGGGAAATAGGTGGAAGTGTGTGGTGGATAGAGCGGTTGTGAAAGGACAATATGGAGTGACTGGGAGGACGATGTATGACGGGCATGGTATTATAAAGGATTTTGCGGAAGAGTTGAGAGGGGAGAATGAGGAGTGGGGTGTCTTAGCGTTAGATTGGCAGGCGGTGTATGATAGTGTGGAACATGAGGCGTTGTGGTACATATTAAGGAGGCAGGGTTTCGGGGAGGAGGTGGTGCATTGGGCAGAGACCTAGTACAAAGGGGTGGGAGTGCATGTACAAGTAAATGGGAAGCTGGGGGAGTGGGTATCCTTGGGTCGGGATATCAGGCAGGTTTGTCCCCCGTCTCAATTGTTGTTTGCCTGTCTACAAGACCCGTTCTATAGAGCGGTGGGAGCGTGTATGAGGGTGGATAGGGGAGTCGGGAAATGGAGAGCAGGAAATAATAGGGTACGTGGATGACACGACGATTCTCGTGAGGACGCTGGGGAGTTTACATGTGGTAGAGGATGTTATTGATAGTTTTGTGGGGGTTACCAGTTTAAGAGTGAATTTGGAGAAATCGAAATTGCTGGTCTTAGGAGACTGGGTGGGGAGAGAGAGTTGGGGATGGGATGTACATTGGAATATGGTGGACAGGATAAAGGTGTGTGGGATAGTGTATATGGGTAGTGTGAGAGAGGCGAGGATAGTTAATTCTGGACTTGTTGTGGATCAGGTGGTGGGGCAATTTGATGGGTTACGACCAACACATTTGACAATGCATCAGCGTGCAATAGTTGTGAATGTGTTCCTATATTGTAAAGTCTGGCACGTGGCAGCTGTGTATCCGTTAGCAGGTCTGGATGTTACGAGGCTGTTAAGGAAGGTTTTCTGGTTTCTGTGGGGTTCAGGGTGTGAATGGTTTGGTAGTGGTGTGGTTATGCTTCCCGTCAATAGAGGGGGGTTGGGGTTAATAGATTTATGACTAAAAGCCAAGTGTATTTATTTAAAGTGGGGGTTTTGCCGCGTGAGGGGACGTCAGGGAAAGGGCATAAATGATTCATATGAGGAAGTGCGAATGTGGTGGGGAGGGTCGGAGGTGAGGGTGTGTGAGGATGTGTTGTGGGTATTGATGTATGTTTGGGAACCTACTAAACTTTGGGTGAGTATTTTAGTGCGTGCAGTAGGGGTGAAGGTGGTCGCGAAGGCTGAGGGTATTTACCCAGTGTATGCATGGGGGGATATATGGGAGAGGTTATCAACGTTGATGCCAGTGCGACCTAAGGTGCAGAAGGTATTGTTCCATTTTCTCCATGGTATACTGCCGTCAGGCGCTGTGCTTAGGGAAAGAAGGTTGATGGTGGAGGGCGAGTGTCAGGTGTGTGGGGATAGGGAGACGGCATTTCATGTGGTGTATTTTTGAGACAATTTAGGGAGTATCAGGGAATGGATGGGTAAGGTTCTGGGGAGGGTGAGGGGGAGGGATATAGGTATTGAGGGCGTTAAGTCTGGATGTGGGTGGAGTAGAGGCGTCTGTGCAGTGTGCAATAACGTATATAATCACGGATTTTGTTTTTGTATCTTGGGTGATGAGAGGGAATGGGGATGGGGAAGTGCGCAAGATGGTGTTGGCAGCGACCATATATAGAACCCTGAGTTGTAATAGGGGGATTTATGGGAGTAGCTGGGACCAGGCTTTTCCAGAGGGGTATCGTAGTATGAATGTGAGAGCGTTGTTAGCTTTGTGAATGGGGGGGGTGAGGTTCAGGGGATGGAACGGGCTCATCTCTGGGGTTGGGTATGCACAGGAGGTGTGTTGCTGTGGTATCAGTGTGATGCGTGGTTGTGGTGGTTGTGTGAGAGGATATGGTAGTGCATATAAGGAGAAAGTTGTTCCTCCCTAGGAATGGGTGGCAAGGTAATCTATAGGAGCATGTGATCTAATGAGTTTTCTGTTTTTGGTTTTGTGTGGATTGCATGGTCTATAGTGTATGTCACATAAATGTGCCCTGAAATAGATTTGTTTTGCTCATTGTGATGTTAAATGTTTGGGATGTATTAATGGAACCATGATGCAAATTGTAAGTTATTGTGTTGGCTACATATTGTTAGTTGTACGTATGTATATGTATAGCTGTGTATGTGAGTGTTTGTATATGTATATATATTTTTTTTTTTTTAACAAGTTGGTCGTCTCCCACCGAGGCAGGGTGACCCAAAAAAGAAAGGAAATCCCCAAAAAGAAAATACTTTCATTATTCAACACTTTCACCACACTCACACATTATCACTGCCTTTGCAGAGGTGCTCAGAATACAACAGTTTAGAAGCATATACGTATAAAGATACACAACATATCCCTCCAAACTGCAAATATCCCAAACCACTCCTTTAAAGTGCAGGCATTGTACTTCCCATTTCCAGGACTCAAGTCTGACTATAAGAAAATAACCGGTTTCCCTGAATCCCTTCACTAAATATTACCCTCCTCACACTCCAACAGATCGTCAGGTCCCAAGTATCATTCGTCTCCATTCACTCCTATCTAACACGCTCATGCACGCTTGCTGGAAGTCCAAGCCCCTCGCCCACAAAACCTCCTTTACCCCCTCTTTCCAACCCTTTCGAGGACGACCCCTACCCCTCTTTCCTTCCTCTATAGATTTATATGCTTTCCATGTCATTCTACTTTGATCCATTCTCTCTAAATGACCAAACCACCTCAACAACCCCTCTTCAGCCCTCTGACTAATACTTTTATTAACTCCACACCTTCTCCGAATTTCCACACTCCGAATTTTCTGCATGATATTTACACCACACATTGCCCTTAGACAGGACATCTCCACTGCCTCCAACCGTCTCCTCGCTGCTGCATTTACCACCCAAGCTTCACACCCATATAAGAGTGTTGGTACTACTATACTTTCATACATTCCCTTCTTTGCCTCCATAGATAACGTTTTTTGACTCCACATATACCTCAATGCACCACTCACCTTTTTTCCCTCATCAATTCTATGATTAACCTCATCCTTCATAAACCCATCCGCCGACACGTCAACTCCCAAGTATCTGAAAACATTCACTTCTTCCATACTCCTCCTCCCCAATTTGATATCCAATTTTTCTTTATCTAAATCATTTGATACCCTCATCACCATACTCTTTTCTATGTTCACTTTCAACTTTCTACCTTTACACACATTCCCAAACTCATCCACTAACCTTTGCAATTTTTCTTTAGAATCTCCCATAAGCACAGTATCATCAGCAAAAAGTAACTGTGTCAATTCCCATTTTGAATTTGATTCCCCATAATTTAATCCCACCCCTCTCCCGAACACCCTAGCATTTACTTCTTTTACAACCCCATCTATAAATATATTAAACAACCATGGTGACATTACACATCCCTGTCTAAGACCTACTTTTACCGGGAAGTATTCTCCTTCTCTTCTACACACCCTAACCTGAGCCTCACTATCCTCATAAAAGCTCTTTACAGCATTTAGTAATTTACCACCTATTCCATAAACTTGCAACATCTGCCACATTGCTCCTCTATCCACTCTATCATATGCCTTTTCTAAATCCATAAATGCAATAAAAACTTCCCTACCTTTATCTAAATACTGTTCACATATATGCTTCAATGTAAACACTTGATCTACACATCCCCTACCCACTCTGAAGCCTCCTTGCTCATCCGCAATTCTACATTCTGTCTTACCTCTAATTCTTTCAATTATAACTCTACCATATACTTTTCCTGGTATACTCAGTAAACTTATTCCTCTATAATTTTTACAATCTCTTTTGTCCCCTTTCCCTTTATATAAAGGGACTATACATGCTCTCCGCCAATCCCTAGGTACCTTCCCCTCTTTCATACATTTATTAAACAAAAGTACCAACCACTCCAACACTATGTCCCCCCCTGCTTTTAACATTTCTGTCATGATCCCATCAGTTCCAGCTGCTTTACCCCCTTTCATTCTACGTAATGCCTCACGTACCTCCACCACACTTACATTCTGCTCTTGTTCACTCCTAAAAGATGGTATACCTCCCTGGCCAGTGCATGAAATTACCGCCTCCCTTTCTTCTTCAACATTTAAAAGTTCCTCAAAATATTCTCGCCATCTACCTAATACCTCCCTCTCCCCATCTACTAACTCCCCTACTCTGTTTTTAACGGGCAAATCCATACTTTCCCTAGGCTTTCTTAACTTGTTTAACTCACTCCAAAAATTTTTCTTATTTTCATTAAAATTTCTTGACAGTGCCTCTCCCACTCTTTCATCTGCTCTCCTTTTGCACTCTCTCACCACTCTCTTCACCTTTCTTTTAATCTCCATATACACTGCTCTTCTTATAACACTTCTGCTTTGTAAAAACCTCTCGTAAGCTACCTTTTTCTCTTTTATCACACCCTTTACTTCATCATTCCACCAATCACTCCTCTTTCCTCCTGCCCCCACCCTCCTATAACCACAAACTTCTGCCCCACATTCTAATACTGCATTTTTAAAACTATTCCAACCCTCTTCAACCCCCCCGCTAATCTTTGCACTAGCCCACCTTTCTGCCAATAGTCGCTTATATCTCGCCCGAACTTCCTCCTCCCTTAGTTTATACACTTTCACCTCCCTCTTACTTGTTGTTGCCACCTTCCTCTTTTCCCATCTACCTCTTATTCTAACTGTAGCTACAACTAAATAATGATCTGATATATCAGTTGCCCCTCTATAAACATGTACATCCTGGAGCCTACCCATCAACCTTTTATCCACCAATACATAATCTAACAAACTACTTTCATTACGTGCTACATCATACCTTGTATATTTATTTATCCTCTTTTTCATAAAATATGTATTACTTATTACCAAATTTCTTTCTACACATAGCTCAATTAAAGGCTCCCCATTTACATTTACCCCTGGCACCCCAAATTTACCTACTACTCCCTCCATAACATTTTTACCCACTTTAGCATTGAAATCCCCAACCACCATTACTCTCACACTAGATTCAAAACTACCCACGCATTCACTCAACATTTCCTAGAATCTCTCTCTCTCCTCTACACTTCTCTCTTCTCCAGGTGCATATACGCTTACTATAACCCACTTTTCACATCCAATCTTTATTTTACTCCACATAATCCTTGAATTTATGCATTTGTAGTCCCTCTTTTCCTGCCATAGCTTATCCTTCAACATTATTGCTACTCCTTCTTTAGCTCTAACTCTATTTGAAACCCCTGACCTAATCCCATTTATTCCTCTCCACTGAAACTCATCCACCCCCTTCAGCTTTGTTTCACTTAAAGCCAGGACATCCAGTTTCTTCACATTCATAACATCCACAATCATCTCTTTCTTATCATCTGCACAACATCCACACACATTCAAACTTCCCACTTTGACAATTTTCTTCTTCTTATTCTTTTTAGTAATCTTTACAGGAAAAGGGGTTACTAGCCCATTGTTCCCGGCATTTTAGTTGACTTTTACAACACGCATGGCTTACGGAGGAAAGATTCTTATTCCACTTCCCCATGGATATAAAAGGAAAAGTAATAAGACCAAGAACTATTAAGATAAAATCAAAGAAAACTCAGATGAGTGTGTATAAATAAACATGTACATGTATGTATGTATATATATATATATATATATATATATATGTATATATATATATATATATATATATATATATATATATATATATATATATATATATATATATATATATATATATATATATATATATATATATATATATATGTGGAACAATGGGTAGGGGTATGGGAGGTGTGATATGGCTACAGTCAGTGGTATGTGTGTTTATGTGAACCTGTTTTTGTATTTGGGTATTGCATCTGAAGTTGTAATTTACAGTTTGTTTCTTGGCTTCAGTGAGCTTATGTATAGCATATGTATACACTGTTAGATATTTTAAATAAAATATAAAAAAAAAATTTGTTTTGGTATTTGTGCACCGTCGCAGTCGCGGATTTTATGATGAACTTAGATTCAGTATTATGGGAGTTTTGTGACTTTTGTGGAGGATCTTCAGATGGTCCCCACTTAGGGTCGTTATAAGAAGAAGAACATAAGAACGAAGGAACACTGCAGAAGGCCTACTGGCCCATGCGAGGCAGGTCCAAGTCTCCTACCGGCTTAAGCCAATGCACCCAACCTAGTCAGGTCAGGTCACATTGACTTAAGGGAGGAACACGGCAACCGGCCTGGTAGCACAAGCTATCAGGTCTAACTCACACCCACCCACATCCACTCATGTATTTATCCAACCTATTTTTAAAGCTACACAACGTTCTGGCCTCTATAACTGTACTCGGGAGTTTGTTCCACTCATCCACAACTCTATTACCAAACCAGTACTTTCCTATATCCTTCCTGAATCTGATTTTTTCCAACTTAAAACCATTGCTGCGAGTCCTGTCTAGGCTAGATATTTTCAGCACACTATTTACATCCCCTTTATTTATTCCTGTCTTCCATTTATACACCTCAATCATATCCCCCCTAATTCTACGTCTTTCTAGAGAGTGCAGATTCAGGGCCCTTAGTCTATCCTCATAGGGAAGGTTTCTGATACATGGGATCAACTTTGTCATCCTCCTTTGTACATTTTCCAGAGAATTTATATCCATCCTGTAATACGGTGACCAAAACTGTGCAGCATAATCTAAATGAGGCCTAACCAAGGATGTATAGAGTTGAAGAACAACCTGAGGACTCCTATTATTTATGCTTCTTGATATGAAGCCAAGGATTCTATTAGCTTTATTGCGAACACTTATGCACTGTTGTCTTGGTTTCAAATTACTGCTAACCAGAACTCCTAAATCTTTTTCGCAATCCGTAATATTAAGATCTACATTATTTAGTTTATATGTGGCATGGTTATTGTCCTGTCCAACATTTAGAACTTTGCATTTGTCTATATTAAACTGCATCTGCCACTTCTCCGACCACTGCATCAGTCTATTCAAATCTTCCTGGAGTGCTCGAATGTCCTCGTCAGAATGAATTCGACGGCCTATTTTGGTGTCATCGGCAAACTTGCCGATGTCGCTCTTTATGCCCTCATCTATGTCATTTAAGTAGATTGTGAACAGCAGGGGGCCCAACACTGACCCCTGTGGAACACCGCTCGTAACGCTTCCCCACTCTGATTTCTCCCCATTTATGCAAACTCTCTGCTGCCTATTTGTCAACCTATTCTATGTGCTTTAATTTTCCTCAATAGTCTCTGATGTGGGACCCTGTCAAAAGCCTTACTGAAGTCCATATACACAATATCATATTCATTACCATGATCTACCTCCTCAAATACCTTAGTGAAAAAAGTTAATAAATTCGTAAGGCAGGAACGCCCCTTTGTAAAACCATGCTGAGATTCGTTGATTAATTTATGCTTTTCAAGGTGGCTACGAACTGCCTCGGCAATTATTGATTCCATAAATTTTCCCACTATGGAGGTTAGGCTTATTGGTCTATAGTTCGAAGCTAAGGACCTGTCACCTATTTTGAAAATAGGTATCACATTTGCCATTTTCCACTTATCTGGCACCATGCCAGTTTGTAGTGATATGTTGAAAAGATTAGCCAAAGGTGTCCTAAGCTCCTCTTTACATTCCTTTACAACCCTTGCATACAGTTCATCAGGGCCTGGGGATTTGTTAGGTTTTAATTTATCTATTTGCCTAAGGACCATGTCACTTGTGACCCTAATCGTGCACAGTTTATTATCGTCCTGTTCTACATAATTTATCATTACTGGAATATCGCTGGTATCCTCCTGTGTAAAAACTGAGAGGAAGTATGTGTTAAAAATTCTACACATTTCCTTATCACTGTCAGTGAGCTGACCCGAGGAACTTTTGAGTGGGTCTATCTTGTCCCTGATCTTACTTCTGTATACCTGAAAGAATCCTTTTGGGTTAGTCTTCGATTCTCTTGCAACTTTAACCTCATAATCTCTTTTTGCTTTTCTAATTCCCTTTTTTATTTCTCTCTTTAACTGAATATATCGATTTCTTAATTGCCCCTCTCCTCTTTTGATTTGCCTATATATGCCTCTCTTTTGACCAATCAGATATTTTAATCTATTGTTCATCCATTTAGGATCATTTTTGTTTGATCTGATTTCCCTATTTGGAACATAATTTGACTGAGCAGCTAGAACTATGCCCTGGAAAGCATCATACCGGCAACCATCACCACCTACGTGACCCTTAGTCAGGTCATTCCAGTTCAGCCCACCTAAGTAATTTTTCAGTCCTGTGAAATCAGCCAAGCGAAAGTCAGGGACGGAGACTTGATTGCCATTATTAGGGGAATTCCATGATATATTAAAACTGAGTGATTTGTGATCACTTTCCCCAAGCTCATCATTAACCTCAAGATTATTAATTAGTGTTTCCCTACTGGCAAGAACCAAGTCAAGGAGGTTATTTCCCCTAGTAGGCTCTGTCACAAACTGTTTTAAAAAACAATCCTGGATCGTATCAAGAAAGTCACCTGACTCTAAATTTCCTGTCAAATTGCTCCAGTCAATCTGTCTATAGTTGAAATCTCCCATTAGCACAACATTTTCGTATGTAGATGCCTTACTAATTTCGTCCCATAGAAGCTTAATGCACTCCCTATCAAGATTTGGGGCCCTGTAAATCACACCCAAAATTAGTTTTTCTCGGCCCTCGAGAAGCTGTAACCAAACAGATTCAGTGGCTGACGCTTCTAATTTAATATCTTGTCTAACACAACAATTTAAATTGTCTCTGACATACATCGCTACTCCACCACCTTTCCTGTTGACCCTGTCAGTGTGGAATATTTTATAGCCTTGTATGTGACATTCAGAGGGCATCTCTCTATCTTTCAGATTGAGCCAGGTCTCTGTTATAGCAATAATATCTATGTTTCCTGCACTTGCAATTAATCTTAGCTCATCTATCTTATTTCTTACACTCCTGCTATTAGTATAGTAAACCTTAAGGAAGCTAGTCCCTTGCTGCCCTCTGCTGTCCCCCTTTGTTTGCTGAACTGATCTATTGTCTTTATTTATAACTTCATGCTGAATGCCTTTTATACATTTACTGTTTCCAACCCTAGTGTTGCAACCTGCTTGTTTCCCACACACACCCATACCTCTATCTTCCATCAGTTTAAAATCATAGGCATTTCACCAATGGCCTTCTCAATCGAGTCTGCAAGTGCTACCACCCTTGCCCCAGAGAGATGTACCCCATCCCTTGCATACATATCATGTTTGCCATAAAAGTTGTTCCAGTTGTCAATGAATGGGATTGCAAGTTCCTTGCAGTATCTGTCTAGCCAGCAATTTACACCAATTGCCCTAGACAACCATTCATTTCCTACTCCCCTTCTAGGCAAGATGCTACATATGATTGGGATCCCTCCCTTAGACTTAATGAAATCTATAGCTGACCTGTACTTATCTAGCAGCTCTTCTCTCCTACCCTTCCCAATATCATTTCCACCAGCACTGAGACAGATAATGGGCTTGTTCCCATTACCTGACATGATATTATCCAGCCTGTTGACTATGTCCCCAACACCAGCTCCAGGGAAGCACACTCTATCTCTCATCTTCTTATTCCTATTACAAAAAGCACGGTCAATATATCTTACCTGAGAGTCACCAACCACAAGAATGCGCTTACCTCCATTAGCAGGGGCAGTAGTACCCTTACCTTCACTGGCCACTGAAGTACATTCATCCTGAAGAACAGAGAAGCGATTTCCTACCTTCAGATCTTCACTCTTAACTTTCCTTACTCTGATGCGCCTCCCATTACTGTGAACCACTCGCCACTTGTAGCAGGTGCTGGGCTGCACCTCACTGCTGGTAGCCGTTGCTACCTCCCCAACTACAGCCTCCTCACAGCGAGAGACAGACTGCACCTCACTGCTAGAAGCCTCATTCCCCACAACTCCAGCCACCTCACACTCTCTCCCAGACCCATTGAGGTGGACCTTCAGCCTCCTAATCTCCTCCTGGAGAAGCAAGACCTCCTCCTTCAACTCTCCAACCTCAATTTTTAAAACACTGCAGAAGCAAGCCATGCTTTGTAACCGTCCACGCTAATCCCCAAAGCAGCTCAGGGTCTGTGACCTCACGTGACGACTGACCACTGACCACTGACGACTGACCACTGACCACTGTTATCTCCTTTTTCCTGATTCTGAGTTGCTGCTGCTTGTTATATTTGTGTTCGGCGAATCGGTCGTCTTACTGTTCAAGCAAGCTGTTCTGATTACCAGGTTGGTCAAGAAGTTATTTTATATGAGGACTTTCAGTCAGTCACTGGTCGAGTCTAGTCGAGTCTTGAGACACAGCGAACTTCTTAAAGCACATACATACATACACATATACACGTATACTCACTTGTATATATTAGTATTAAGGTTCTTAAATACTGACAATGTACCAGACGGTAATTAAGAGCCATAATGATATGTGTCTTCAGCACAATAATATTGTGTACGAGAGAAGTGTAGGAATTTATATCCTATATTATATTAAATTAATTTACTTTGATTTTGTCCACCTTAAAATTAATTTCTTCAGTTAGTAACCTACCAGATGTGATCCTGAAGCACTACTGAATCTTATTATTAACTTCTAATGGATAATTGGACCAGGATACTGACTACCTGTTATAAAAACCCAGTAACAGGCTGAATGCTAGGACAGACCTTTCTAGTATTCACTAGAGATCTTTATGCTTATTAGATATCGCGTTTTTTGTAACAGGAGGCCGCCGGGATGTGGGAGGCCGCCGGGATATGGGAGGCCGCCTGAGTCTTGGAGGCTGCAGAGATGTAGGAGGCCGCCGGGATATACAAGGCTGCAGAAATGTGGGATAAAGATGTGTATGTAGGTGTGGTATTCTCAGATGGACAGGAGGTTAAAGTAGGTGTCGGATACTGAGATGGAACGTGTTTAGGCAAGTGTGAGAGACCAGGATGCAGGATAAAAATGTGTATTCAGGTGTGAGGATCCTAAAATGCAGGAAAAGACAGATGTGGGTAGGTGTGGGAGGCTTCAGAGATATGGGACACCGATGAGTTATAGCCAGGATAATGCTGGTGAGTTCCAAAATGTTTTAAAATTTACTGAGATGAAATCAAATGGAAATTTGCAACAGAGGATTCTCTGATAGCACACACACAAAAGTACTCTGGTAATTTTAAGGCCGTTAACTAAAAAGAAATGACTGAAAGCATGAAAAGATAACAATGTTTTCTACAGTCAAAGTAATTCTCGTTGTCACAGGAAAGCCAAACATCAAGTTATGTCGAACTATGTTTAATATGTTGCTCGTCTACAGGGCCCACCTTGCACGGCACTTTCCTAGGATATCTTGATGTATATGACACATGGAATTACTATGCGGCAGAAGTATGCTGAAGAGCACGCTACAGTTGGCAACCCTCTCCACAACATGCACCTGTTAATTACCCAGCAACCCAACATGGCAAGGAGACCAACATGACACGAGCGTCAATGTGGCAGGGGTACCAACATGGTCCATGCATCAACAAAACTCAACGTCCTTGTACTTGGCATGGAGAAGAGTGAGCATCTCCTGGAAGTTCTTAACTCCATGGTGAACTTTAGCATACTGCACCAGGGCAAACACAGAGTTTAATGAGGTGAAGCTGACAGTGAACCTGGGCCCATTATGGACTAGACAGAGCTCCAGGAAAGCACATGCCAGGGTGTTGTGGGTATGGCTTGTGAGCCCAAAAAAAATCCGGCACTGGAGTGTAAAGGGAAGGTGGAGACGTCTGGAGTTGAGGAGGCCAGAGAGCGGGGAAGAGCGTGTGTATGGTGGTGAAGGTGATTAGTCTGCAAGAAGATGCAGAGAACATGAGAAAGTTTAGAGAGGAAATGTATTAATGTAGACATGTATATGCAATTAATTACATCACTTTCTTTATATACATTCCAACTGAACATTACATTAGAGAAAAACATTACTAATAGTAACACCGAATTGCCTATACAAGTAAATGCATGAATAAATAATTTGTATACTTTTACACGTTTCAGTTAATTCAGCAAGTGCATGCGTATAACATGCATTTAAGACATATATATTTCTAACAGAGAGGATGTTTGAACGTTCAGCATCACTCCGTCTCTTGCTGGTTCTCCATACATACTTGAACATCACCATCGAATGACCCACCAAGGAGGTAAATTATTTTTGCCCTTCCACTTCTGGAAGTGCAGATACCGTACTTTTAACCTCCTGGAGCCTAGTCCGGCTAGCCGGGTTTCTTATAACATTTCGTATTATGTGTGTGTTTACTCGTCTTTTTGTGGAGGAAGGGGTCGATTAGTAGCTCCTAGCCCAGCCTCATCGCTGGACGTTACTAGGCCCATTCTCTCCCTGCTCCAAGAGCTTTATCGTACCTGTTCTTAAAGTTGTGTATGAATCCTGCCTCCACTACATCACTCTTCTGAGTTTTTCACTTCCTGACAACTGTATGACAGAAGAAATACTTCCTAACATCGCCGTGATTCATCTGAGATTTCAACTTCCTGTTGTGACCCATTGTTACTGTGTCCCTCCTCTGAAACATTCTGTCCCTATCCACCTTGTGTGTGTATGTGTGTGTGTGTGGGTGTGTGGGTGTACTCACCTAATTGTGGTTGCAGGGGTCGAGACTCAGCTCCTGGCCCCGCCTCTTCACCGACAGCTACTAGGTCCTTTCTCCCCCTGCTCCATGAGCTTTATCATACCTCGTCTTAAAACTATGTATAGTTCCTGCCTCCACTACATCGCTTGCCAGACTATTCCACTTCCTAACTACTCTCTGACTGAAGAAATAATTCCTAACATCCCTTTGACTCATCTGAGTCTTCAGCTTCCAATTGTGACCCCTTGTTTCTGTGTCCCATCTCTGGAACATCCTGTCTCTGTCCACCTTGTCTATTCCACGCAGTATTTTGTATGTCATTATCATGTCTCCCCTGACCCTCCTGTCCTCCAGTGTCGTCAGACCGATTTCCCTTAACCTTTCTTCACAGAACATTCCCCTTAGCTCTGGAACTAACCTTGTTGCAAACCTTTGCACTTTCTCTAATTTCTTGAAGTGTTTGACCAGGTGTGGGTTTCAAACTGGTGCTGCGTACTCCAGTATGGGCCTGACGTACACAGTGTATAAAGTCTTGAACGATTCCTTACTGAGGTACCGGAACGCTATTCTCAGGTTTGCCAAGCGCCCATATACTGCAGCAGTTATCTGGTTAATGTGTGCTTCTGGCGATGTACTCGGTATTTTACTCACTCCTCGGTCTTTCTCCTTGAGTGAGGTTTGCAGCCTTTAGCCTCCTAGCCTATACTCTGTTTGCGGTCTTCTTTGCCCTCCTCCGATCTTCATGACTTTGCATTTGGCGGGGTTAAATGCTGGGAGCCAGTTTCTGGACCACATATCTAGCCTGTCCAGGTCTCTTTGTAGACCTATCTGGTCCGCGTCTGATTTAATTCTCCTCATTAACTTCACGTCATCTGCAAACAGGGACACTTCCGAGTCTATCCCTTCCGTCATGTAGGTCACATATACCAAGAATAGCACTGGTCCCGGGACTGACGCCTGTGGGACCCCGCTCGTCACTGGCGCCCACTGTTGCCTCCCTATTAGATATTCTCTGATCCATTGCAGTGCCCTTCCTGTTATACGTGCCTGTTCCTCTAGCTTCTGTACTAATCTCTTGTGAGGAACTGTGTCGAAGGCCTTCTTGCAGTCCAAGAAAATGCAATCAACCCACCCCTCCCTCTAATTTCTTACTTCAGTTACCTTGTCATAAAACTCTAGTAGGTTTGTGACGCAGGATTTGCCTTCCATGAACCCTTGCTGGCTGTCGTTTATAATCTTGTTCCGCTCCAGGTGCTCCACCACTCTCCTCCTGATAATCTTTTCCAAGACTTTGCATACTATACATGTCAGTGACACTGGTCTATAATTTAATGCTTCATTTCTGTCTCCCTTCTTAAAGATGGGGACTACATCTGCCTTCTTCCATACTTCAGGTAGTTGCCCAGTTTCAAGGGAAGTGTTGAAGATTTTAGTTAGTGGCACTCGTAGTGTCCCTGCTCCCTCTCTAAGGACCCACAGAGAGATGTCCGGTCCCACCGCCTTTGAGGTATCAAGGTCACTTAGGAGCTTCTCCACCTCCTCCTCAGTTGTGTGTAATTCATCCAACACTTGTTGGTATATCCCTTGTTGCTGTACGCCACTGTTTTGTCTTCCCGTTGTCCCTTCAGCCTCCACAGTAAATACTTCCTGAAATATCATGTTGAGCTCCTCACATACCTACTGGTCGTTTCTTGTGAGCTCCCCACCTTCTTTCCTCAGCCTGATTACCTGGTCCTTGGCTGTTGTCTTCCTCATGATGTGGCTGTAGAGTAGTTATGTTATGTTATTTTCATACTGCCGCTGCGCTTCCCTCCTTATCTGTGTGTGTGTGTGTGTGTGTGTGTGTGTGTGTGTGTGTGTGTGTGTGTGTGTGTGTGTGTGTGTGTGTGTGTGTGTGTGTGTGTGTGTGTGTACTTACCTAATTGTGGTTGCAGGGGTCGAGACTAAGCTCCTGGCCCCCGTCTGAGTCTTCAGCTTCCAATTGTGACCCCTTGTTTCTGTGTCCCATTTCTGGAACATCCTGTCTCAGTCCACCTTGTCTATTCCACGCAATATTTTGTATGTCGTTATCACGTCTCCCCTGACCCTCCTGTCCTCCAGTATCGTCAGACCGATTTCCCTTAACCTATCTTCATAGGACATTCCCCTTAGCTCTGGAACTAGCCTTGTTGCAAACCTTTGCACTTTTTCTTGACGTGTTTGACCAGGTGTGGGTTCCAAACTGGTGCTGCGTACTCCAGTATAAAGTCTTGAACGATTCCTTACTGAGGTGTGTGTGTGATTGTGTGTGTACTTACCTAATTGTGGTTGCAGGGGTCGAGACTCAGCTCCTGGCCCCGCCTCTTCACTGATCGCTACTAGGTCCTCTCCCTCTCTGCTTCCTGAGCTGTATCATACCTCTTCTTAAAACTATGTATGGTTCCTGCCTCCACTACTTCACTTGCTAGGCTATTCCACTTCCTGACAACTCTATGACTGAAGAAATACTTCCTAACGTCCCTGTGACTCGTCTGAGTCTTCAGCTTCCAGTTGTGACCCCTTGTCCCTGTGTCCCCTCTCTGGAACATCCTATCTCTGTCCACCTTGTCTATTCCCCGCAGTATCTTGTATGTCGTTATCATGTCTCCCCTGACCCTTCTGTCCTCCAGTGTCGTCAGTCCGATCTCCCTCAACCTTTCCTCGTACGGCATTCCCTTGAGCTCTGGGACTAGCCTTGTTGCAAACCTTTGTACTTTCTCTAAATTCTTGACGTGCTTGACCAGGTGTGGGTTCCAGACTGGTGCTGCATACTCCAGTATTGGCCTAACATACACAGTGTACAGTGTCTTGAACGATTCCTTATTAAGGTATCGGAACGCTATTCTCAGGTTTGCCAGGCGCCCGTATGCTGCAGCAGTTATTTGGTTGATGTGTGCCTCCGGTGATGTGCTCGGTGTTATGGTCACCCCAAGGTCTTTCTCCCTGAGTGAGGTCTGTAGTCTTTGTCCACCTAGCCTATACTCTGTGTGTGTGTGTGTGTGTGTGTGTGTGTGTGTGTGTGTGTGTGTGTGTGTGTGTGTGTGTGTGTGTGTGTGTGTGTGTGTGTGTGTGTGTGTACTCACCTAGTTGTACTCACCTAGTTGAGGTTGCGGGGGTCGAGTCCGAGCTCCTGGCCCCGCCTCTTCACTGATCGCTACTAGGTCACTCTCCCTGAGCCGTGAGCTTTATCATACCTCTGCTTAAAGCTATGTATGGATCCTGCCTCCACTACATCGCTTCCCAAACTATTCCACTTACTGACTACTCTGTGGCTGAAGAAATACTTCCTAACATCCCTGTGATTCATTTGTGTCTTCAGCTTCCAACTGTGTCCCCTTGTTACTGTGTCCAATCTCTGGAACATCCTGTCTTTGTCCACCTTGTCAATTCCTCTCAGTATTTTATATGTCGTTATCATGTCCCCCTATCTCTCCTGTCCTCCAGTGTCGTCAGGTTGATTTCCCTTAACCTCTCCTCGTAGGACATACCTCTTAGCTCTTGGACTAGTCTTGTTGCAAACCTTTGCACTTTCTCTAGTTTCTTTACGTGCTTGGCTAGGTGTGGGTTCCAAACTGGTGCCGCATACTCCAATATGGGCCTAACGTACACGGTGTACAGGGTCCTGAATGATTCCTTATTAAGATGTCGGAATGCTGTTCTGAGGTTTACTAGGCGCCCATATGCTGCAGCAGTTATTTGGTTGATGTGCGCTTCAGGAGATGTGCCTGGTGTTATACTCACCCCAAGATCTTTTTCCTTGAGTGAGGTTTGTAGTCTCTGGCCCACTAGACTGTACTCCGTCTGCGGTCTTCTTTGCCCTTCCCCAATCTTCATGACTTTGCACTTGGTGGGATTGAACTCCAGGAGCCAATTGCTGGACCAGGTCTGCAGCCTGTCCAGATCCCTTTGTAGTTCTGCCTGGTCTTCGATCGAGTGAATTCTTCTCATCAACTTCACGTCATCTGCAAACAGGGACACCTCAGAGTCTATTCCTTCCGTCATGTCGTTCACGAATACCAGAAACAGCACTGGTCCTAGGACTGACCCCTGTGGGACCCCGCTGGTCACAGGTGCCCACTCTGACACCTCGCCACGTACCATGACTCGCTGCTGTCTTCCTGACAAGTATTCCCTGATCCATTGTAGTGCCTTCCCAGTTATCCCTGCTTGGTCCTCCAGTTTTTGCACCAATCTCTTGTGTGGAACTGTGTCAAACGCCTTCTTGCAGTCCAAGAAAATGCAATCCACCCACCCCTCTCTCTTGTGTCTTACTGCTGTCACCATGTCATAGAACTCCAGTAGGTTTGTGACACAGGATTTCCCGTCCCTGAAACCATGTTGGCTGCTGTTAATGAGATCGTTCCTTTCTAGGTGTTCCACCACTCTTCTCCTGATAATCTTCTCCATGATTTTGCATACTATACATGTCAGTGACACTGGTCTGTAGTTTAATGCTTCATGTCTGTCTCCTTTTTTAAAGATTGGGACTACATTTGCTGTCTTCCATGCCTCAGGCAATCTCCCTGTTTTGATAGATGTATTGAATATTGTTGTTAGGGGTACACATAGCGCCTCTGCTCCCTCTCTCAATACCCATGGGGAGATGTTATCTGGCCCCATTGCCTTTGAGGTATCTAGCTCACTCAGAAGCCTCTTCACTTCTTCCTCGGTTGTGTGCACTGTGTCCAGCACACGGTGGTGTGCCCCACCTCTCCGTCTTTCTGGAGCTCCTTCTGTCTCCTCTGTGAACACTTCTTTGAATCTCTTGTTGAGTTCCTCACATACTTCACGGTCATTTCTTGTTGTCTCTCCTCCTTCCTTCCTTAGCCTGATTACCTGGTCCTTGACTGTTGTTTTCCTCCTGATGTGGCTGTACAACAGTTTCGGGTCAGATTTGGCTTTCGCTGCTATGTCGTTTTCATATTGTCTTTGGGCCTCCCTTCTTATCTGTGCATATTCGTTTCTGGCTCTACGACTGCTCTCCTTATTCTCCTGGGTCCTTTGCCTTCTATATTTCTTCCATTCCCTAGCACACTTGGTTTTTGCCTCCCTGCACCTTTGGGTAAACCATGGGCTCATCCTGGCTTTTTCATTATTTCTGTTACCCTTGGGTACAAACCTCTCCTCAGCCTCCTTGCATTTTGTTGCTACATATTCCATCATCTCATTAACTGGCTTCCCTGCCAGTTCTCTGTCCCACTGAACCCCGTTCAGGTAGTTCCTCATTCCTGTGTAGTCCCCTTTCTTGTAGTTTGGCTTCATTCGTCCTGGCCTTCCTGCTTCTCCCTCCACTTGTAGCTCTACTGTGTATTCGAAGCTTAAAACCACATGGTCACTGGCCCCAAGGGGTCTTTCATATGTGATGTCCTCGATATCTGCACTACTCAAGGTGAATACTAAGTCCAGCCTTGCTGGTTCATCCTCTCCTCTCTCTCTTGTAGTGTCTCTTACGTGTTGGCACATGAAGTTTTCCAGTACCACCTCCATCATCTTAGCCCTCCATGTATCTTGGCCCTCATGTGGGTCCAAGTTCTCCCAATCGATCTCCTTGTGGTTAAAGTCACCCATGATCAGGAGCTTTGCCCTGCATGCATGAGCTCTTCTGGCCACTCTAGCCAGTGTGTCAACAATCGCTCTATTGCTCTCGTCATACTCTTGCCTTGGCCTCCTGCTGTTCTGTGGTGGGTTATACCTCACTGCTATTACCACCTTGGGACCTCCAGAGTGAAGCGTTCCCGCTATGTAATCACTTTCTTCTCCGCTGTCTCCTCTCTCCAGCTCATCAGCAATGCCACTCCTCTACCCCCCCCCCCCTGTTCCCTCTGTCTTTCCTCAGGATTTGGTATCCCGTTGGAAAGATGGCATCTGTTATCATACCTGTAAGCTTGGTTTCTGTGAGAGCTATGATGTCCGGTGATGCTTCTTTGACTCTTTCATGCCACTCCTCCCACTTATTTGTTATTCCATCAGCGTTTGTGTACCATACCTTCAGTTTCCTTTCCAACACTGTGGTTTGTGTGTGTGTATGTGTGTGTGTGTGTAAAATAACACAGAGGGTAGGGGGAAGGGTCGCAAACAGTCCAGGATGCTTCCCACACTTTATTGGCACATCCAATTCCGTGTGTGACTGTGACGTAACACTGCCTGGCGAAATGTTGCCATTAAGTCTGCGCCTTGAATATGCCGGGAGTTAGCACCAGCTTTGTTTCTTTTTTTTTATCGTGGCGGCTACGAAGAAGAGGCCCAGAGCACGCGCCTACAGAAGAGCAAAGGCCAAGAACATACGTTTAACAAAGAGGAAATACAAAGAACATTCGATTGGAGAAGTGGAAATACGATGAACATATGTAATAAATAATAGTCCTCAGGTTGTTCTTCAACTCTATATATTTTTGGTTAGGTCTCATTTAGATTATGCTGCACAGTATTAAAGATTGGATATTAATGTACTGGAAAACGTACAAAGGAGGATGACAAAGTTGATCCCATGTATCAGAAATCTTCCCTATGAGGATAGACTGAGGGCCCTGAATCTGCACTCTCTAGAAAGGCGTAGAATTAGGGGGGATATGATTGAGGTGTATAAATGGAAAACGGAAATAAATAAAGGGGATGTAAATAACGTGCTGAAAATATCCAGCGTGTGTGTGTGTGTGTGTGTGTGTGTGTGTGTGTGTGTGTGTGTGTGTGTGTGTGTGTGTGTGTGTGTGTGTGTGTGTGTGTGTATGTTTGTGTGTGGGTGTTTGTAGGTGAGTTTAAGAATATGCATTAGTTGGACTTACTGGTAATATATGCATTATTATGTTCACACGTGAACGACCCGTCAAATCCTTCTAGCCGCTTCTTTCCACTCTGATCTAACATACTCCCACTTACCTACTGGATGATCAAGACTTCTATTTCGTAAAACGTTTCATAACTTCCATTCCTTGCTGGGACGACCCCTACATCTGCTTCCATCCACTTGATCAACCCATCTTCTCTATATTATCACATAATTAATAAACTTCTGCTCTGCTCCAAGAATTATACATTAATACTGTTAACTTCTTATTCTCTGCATAATACTTACATCACACTTAGATCTCATTTTCTTCCCTCTGCTAGCTACAAAATTCAAAGATATTGCACAAATAACCCGCAGATAGGAGAGAGACGCTTATGACGACGTTTTGGTCCGAGTTGGACCATTTACAAGTCACACTGACACAAGAGAGTGAGGGACCCGGTATATATATAGTCCCTCTGGCTCTATCACCTCTTTTCTTAGTTTGATTGTAAATGGTCCAAGTCAGACCGAAACGTCGTCATCAGCTCTTCTCTCCTATGTGAAGGTTATTTGTATATTCCTCCAGGTTAGATAAGATTCGTTAGGAAACAGAGCAAGTGTTTCCTGACGCAGGTCTCAGTCATATGATGGCCCGCCGCTGGAATTTTTGGTCACATAACCGAGGCTTTCTGCTGGCTTACTGATCCGCCCCTTTAAAAAATATTGTTTTAATTACTATCATTAGATTATTATTATAACGCTACTGTGCCGCCTTTGTTTTCTTCAGAGATGTAGCCTCGCACCCGTGTAAAGTGTAACGACTGCCTTGACTCTGGCTCCTCTTGTACATTCCCCATTTTTCTCATCTATTCCTCTACTTCACATCGACAGTCTCCTGAACACTGCCGTTACTTTCTCTTCCTTACCTACACTGCAATTCACTCCTCTTCCCTACATACATGTGCAGACACATTCATCCCAAACACCTGAACACATCAACTCCACTCATAATGGTTTCTTCCCATCTGTAGTTTAATTGTTCATTACCTACCATGAATTTTTGTTACGTTTCCTTATCCTTAACTTTCATTTTTTTGTTTCGCAAATCCCACTGAAACTCCTGAGATAGCTTGTGTATTGTAAGCTAAGTTAGCCACTGAAGCTACGATTAGAGTACTCAGAGGAGATAATCAAAATGTACGATACTCCTGCGTAGTATCAAGGTGGTACCAGACCAAGTTTGATACGGGAGGACACATGACAACTCAATTTCAACAGACCAGTGAGATTCTGCGAAGGTTTCTGGAATGCATTGGTATTTAATATGTGAACACAGCTAGCGCAGCTACTGAAATACAGATAGTTGAGCGAAAGTAATGAATACAACTAATTGAACACAGCAAGGAGAGCACAACCAGGTAAGCACAACTAGGCGAACACAGAGTGAGCACAGCCAAGTGAGCACCACCAGATGAGCACGCAGAAGGAAGAGCATGTAGCGGGCCACCCACGAGAACACGACTCGGTGCTAAACAACCCCTTCCCCTGCCGCTATCCCCGCTCTAACCCCCTCCCTCCATCTATCCTTGGCGCCCAGAATGGTAATATCGGCGCCTGGTTGCCTTACCTGGCCACCACCCACCACACCCGCCACCCCGTGCTCACCTCTGGGCGCCAGGCCACGGACAGACCACCTTCGACACCTGCGTAGGAACTACCCCATGGATAGGCAACTAATAGGGTGATGTATCTGGCTGTACTAGGGTGAGGTGGGCTGAGGTTACGCGTATTTGAATTGTATGATAGAGAGGATTCCGGAACGGGGTGGAACTGCTCTTGATCCGAGGAACTGGAGCTTCCTTGCTTTTAATTTCTATTTAATTTCCTCCCAGTCTCCGGGCGTTATGTGAGCCCTACGGTTTTTAGCGCTTTCCCAAGAATGTCATAGTTTTTTACAGGATAGTTCTTGGATCTACCACTTTAAACAACCCCCAGCCACTTACCATAGACAACTACCACTTATCCCAACAACTGTCACTTACCCCGACAACTACCACTTACCCTAGAAAACCACCACTTATCCCAGACAACTACCACTTACCCTAGAAAACCACCACTTATCCCAGACAACTACCACTTACACCAAACAACTACCACTTATCCCAGACAACTAACATTTACCCTAGACAACACTTACCCCAGACAAATACCACTTACATTAGACAACTTCCACTTAACCCCGGACAATCACCGCTTACCCCAGACAACTTCCACTTCCACCAGACAGCTACCACTTACCCCAGACAATCAACATTTACCCCAAACAGCTACCACTTACAGCAGACAACTTCCACTTACTCCAGACAACTGTCACCTCAGACAACTACCACTTATCCCAGACAATTGTCACTTACCCTGGACAACTGCCACTTATACTAGAATACTACCACTTACCCCAGACAACTGCCACTTACCTCATACAACTACCACTTACCCCAGACAGCTACCACTTACCCCAGACAACTACCACTTACACCAGACAACTATCACCCTATACAATTGCCACTTACTCTATACAACTGTCACTTACGCCAGACAACTAGCATTTACCCCAGACACCTGCCACTTTCCCCAAACAATTACCACTTACCCCAGACAACTACCACTTACACCAGACAACTATCATTTACTCCAGAAAACTACCACTTACACCAGACAACTACCACTTACCCCAGACAAGTACCACTTACACCAGACAACTATCACTTACACCAGACAACTTCCACTTACCCAAGACAACTACACTTACCCCACACAAGAGCCACTTACCCCCAGACAACTTCCACTTACCCCAGACAACTACCACTTACCCCAGACAACTACCACTTACCCCAGACAACTACCACTTTCCCCAGACAACTACGACTTAACCCACACAACTACCACTTATCCCAGACAACTTACACTTACCCCAGACAACTACCACTTACCCCACACAACTACCACTTACCCCAGACAACTACCACTTACCCCAGACAACTACCACTTACCCCTCACAACTACCACTTACCCCACACAACTACCACTTACCCCACACAACTACCACTTACCCCACACAACTACCACTTACCCCACACAACTACCACTTACCCCACACAACTACCACTTACCCCACACAACTACCACTTACCCAACACAACTACCACTTACCCCAGACAACTACCACTTACCCCAGACAACTACCACTTACCCCAGACAACTACCACTTACCCCACACAACTACCACTTACCCCAGACAACTACCACTTACCCCACACAACTACTACTTACTCCAGACAACTACCACTTACCCCAGACAACTACCACTTACCCCACACAACTACCACTTACCCCAGACAACTACCGCTTGCCCCAGACAACTACCACTTACCCCAGACAACTACCACTTGCCCCACACAACTACCACTTACCTTACACAACTACCACTTACCCCACACAACAGCCACTTACCCCAGACAACTACCACTTACCTCACACAACTACCACTTACCCAACACAACTACCACTTACCCCAGGCAACTACCACTTACCCCACACAACTACCACATACCCAACACAACTACCACTTACCCCAGACAACTACCACTTACCCCACACAACTACCACTTACCCCACACAATTACCACTTACCCAACACAACAGCCACTTACCCCACACAACAACCACTTACCTCCAGACAACTTCCACTTACCCCAGACAACTACCACTTACCCCACACAACATCCACTTACCCCCAGACAACTTCCACTTACCCCAGACAACTACCACTTACCCCACACAACAGCCACTTACCCCCAGACAACTTCCACTTACCCCACACAACTACCACTTACCCCACACAACTACCACTTACCCCACACAACTACCACTTACCCCACACAACAGCCACTTACCCCCAGACAACTTCCACTTACCCCAGACAACTACCACTTACCCCACACAACTACCACTTACCCCAAACAACTACCATTTACCCCACACAACAGCCACTTACCCCACACAACTACCACTTACCCCAGACAACTACCACTTACCCCACACAACTACCACTTACCCCACACAACAGCCACTTACCCCACACAACTACCACTTACCCCACACAACAGCCACTTACCCCCAGACAACTTCCACTTACCCCACACAACTACCACTTGCCCCACACAACAGCCACTTACCCCAAACAACTACCACTTACCCCACACACCAGCCACTTACCCCCAGAAAACTTCCACTTACCCCACACAACTACCACTTACCCCACACAACGGCCACTTACCCCACACAACTACCACTTAACTCACACAACAGCCACTTACCCCACACAACTACCACTTACCCCACACAACAGCCACTTACCCCCAGACAGCTTCCACTTACCCCACACAACTACCACTTACCCCACACAACTACCACTTACCCCACACAACTACCACATACCCCACACAACTACCACTTACCCCATACAACTACCACTTACCCCACACAACTACCACTTACTCCACACAACTACCACTTACCCCACACAACAGCCACTTATCCCACACAACTAACACTTACCACACAACAGCCACTTACCCCCAGACAACTTCCACTTACCCCACACAACTACCACTTACCCCACACAACAGCCACTTACCCCACACAACTACCACTTACACCACACAACAGCCACTTACCCCACACAACTACCACTTACCCCACACAACAGCCACTTACCCCCAGACAACTTCCACTTACCCCACACAACTACCGCTTACCCCACACAACAGCCACTTACCCCACACAACTACCACTTACCCCACACAACTACCACTTACCCCACACAACTACCACTTACCTCAGACAACTACCACTTACCCCACACAACTACCACTTACCCCAGACAACTACCACTTACCCCAGACAACTACCACTTACCCCACACAACTACCACTTACCTCACACAATTACCACTTACCCCAGACAACTACCTCTTACCCCAGACAACTACCACTTACCCCAGACAACTACCACTTAACCCACACAACTACCACTTGCCCCAGACAACTGCCACTTACCCCAGACAACTACCACTTACCCCAGACAACTACCATTTACCCCACACAACTACCACTTACCCCAGACAACTACCACTTACCCCAGACAACTACCACTTACCCCAGACAACTACTACTTACCCCACACAACTACCACTTACCCCACACAACTACCACTTACCCCACACAACTACCACTTTCTCCAGACAACTACCACTTACCCCACACAACTACCACTTACCCCACACAACTACCACTTACCCCACACAACTACCACTTACCCCACACAACTACCACTTACCCCACAAAACTACCACTTACCCCACGCAACTACCACTTACCCCACACTTCTACCACTTACCACACACAACTACCACTTACCCCACACAACTACCACTTACCCCAAACAACTACCACTTACCCCACACAACTACCACTTACCACACACAACTACCACTTACCCCACACAACTACCAATTACCACACACAACTACCACTTACCCAACACAACTACCACTTACCCCACACAACTACCATTTACCACACACACAACTACCACTTACCACACACACAACTACCACTTACCACACACAACTACCACTTACCACACACAACTACCACTTACCACACACAACTACCACTTTCCACATACAACTAGCACTTACCACACACAACTACCACTTACCACACACAACTACCACTTTCCACACACAACTACCACTTACCCCACACAACTACCACTTACCCCACACAACTACCACTTACCACACACAACTACCACTTACACCACACAACTACCACTTACCCCACACAACTACCACTTACCCCACACAACTACCACTTACCCCACACAACTACCACTTACCCCACACAACTACCACTTACCACACACAACTACCACTTACACCACACAACTACCACTTACCCCACACAACTACCACTTACCACACACAACTACCACTTACCCCACACAACTACCACTTACCCCACACAAGTACCACTTACCACACACAACTACCACTTACCCCACACAACTACCACTTACCTAGAAATTTAAAATAACTTCTTTACTATTTTTCAATATAAAATAAAAAATAATAAAAGTGCACGTAAAACAAATAAAATAAACCCATAATAGATAAAACACAAGATATATTACCTCCAAAAATGTTTTCCACGACGGGTATTAAAAAAAGTTCGTGAAATCTACGTCAACATTTTGTCATAAGAATCATCGAGGTCTCGGCAGGTACTCCAGTAAATAATTAAAACCAAGTTTAAAACCATCCAATATAAACACTGGCATATTTGTAAGCTTAACTTCAGTGAACAACACACCAGAAGAATGAAAGTAAAGAAGTGACCGAGGGGTGAAGTCTGTGAAGTTATCGTCTGACACAGCACTGGCGACAAATGGTTTGACAAGTCAGGGCTCTGATCTATAAAAACAAAACTTATATTGTCACACTTACCTTCCTACAGTGACACACACACACACACGCACACACACACACACACGCACACACACACACACACACACACACACACACACACACACACACACACACACACACACACACACACACACACACACACACACACACATAAAAGGGTGGACTACACATGTATGAGGAACTTCCTGCAGGAGGTTCAGTGGGACAGAGAACTGGTAGGAAAGTCAGTAAACGAGATGATCGAATATGTATCAACAAAATGCAAGGAGAAAGAGGAAAGATTTGCTCCCAAAAGCAATAGAGATAATGGAAAGACCAAAGCAAGTCCCTGGTTTACCAGAAGGTGTAGGGAGGCAAAAACTAAGTGCATTAGAGAATGGAAAAGATACAGGAGGCAAAGGACCCAGAAAAATAAAGAGATTAGTTGAAGAGCCAGAAACGAGTATCGAAAGTCAAGTCTGACACGAAACTATTGCATAGCCACATTAGCAGGAAGACAACAGTCAAAGACCAGGTGATCAGGCTGAGGAAAGAAGGTGGGGAACTCACAAGAAACGATCAAGATGTATGTGAGGAGCTCAACATGAAATTTAAAGAAGCATTTACAGTGGAGACAGGAAGGACTCTGTGAGGACAGACCAGATGGGGACACCAGCAAGGAATACACCAACAAGTGTTGGACGACATACATACAGATGAGAAGGAGGTGAAGAAACTGCTAAGGGACATCGATACCTCAAAGGCAATGGGACCGGACAACATCTCCCCGTGGGTCCTTAGAGAGGGAGCAGATACGCTGTGTGTGCCATTAACCACAATCTTCAAGACATCTCTTGAAACTGGGGAACTACCTGAGGTATGGAAGACTGCAAATGTAGTTCCCATTTTTAAAAAAGGAGACAGAAAAGAGGCACTAAACTATAGACCTGTGTCACTGACGTGTATAGTATGCAAAGTCAAGGAGAAGATTATCAGGAGGAGAGTGGTGGAGCACCTGGAATGGAACAAGAGTATAAAAGCCAACCAGCACGGATTTATGGAAGGCAAATCCTGTGTCACAAACCTTCTAGAGTTTTATGATAAAATAGCAGAAGTAAGACACGAGAGAGAGGGGTGGGTTGATTGCATCTTCTTGGACTGCAAGAAGGCCTTTGACACAGTTCCTCACAAGAGATTAGTGCAGAAGCTAGAGGATCAGGCGCGTATAACAGGAAGGGCACTGCAAAGGATCAGAGAATACCTGACAGGGAGGCAACAACGAGTCATGGTACATGATGAGGTATCACAGTGGACACCTGTGACGAGCGGGGTCCCACAGGGGTCGGTCCTAGTACCAGTGCTATTTTTGGTATATGTGAATGACGTGATGGAAGGGATAGACTCAGAAGTGTCCCTGTTTGCAGATAATGTGAAGTTAATGAGGAGAATTAAATCAGATGAGGATCAGGCAGGACTTCAGAGAGACCTGGAAAGACTGGACACCTTGTCCAGCAACTGGCTTCTCGATTAAGCCCGCCAAATGCAAGCTCAGGAAGATCGGGGAAGGGCACAGAAGACCACAGACGGAGTATAGGCTACGTGGCCAAAGACTGCAAACCTCGCTCAAGGAAAAAGATCTTGGGGTGAGTATAACACCGAGCACGTCTCCGGAAGCACACATCAACCAGATAACTGCTGCAGCATATGGGCGCCTGGCAAACCTGAGAACAGCGTTCCGATACCTTAGTAAGGAATCGTTCAAGACACTGTACACCGTGTATGTCAGGCCCATACTGGAGTATGCATGACGTGTTTGGAACCCACACTTGATCAGCACGTCAAGAAATTAGAGAAAGTGCAAAGGTTTGCGTCAAGGTTAATTCCAGAGCTAAGGGGAACGTCCCATGAAGAAAGGTTAAGGGAAATCGGCCTGACGACACTGGAGGACAGGAGGGTTAGAGAAGACATGATAACGACATACAAAATACTGCGTGAAATAGACAAGATGGACAAATACAGGATGATCTAAAGAGGGGACACAGAAACAAAGGGTCACAATTGGAAGTTGAAGACCCAGATGAGTCAAAGGGATGTTAGGAAGTATTTCTTCAGTCATAGAGTTGTCAGGAAGTGGAATAGTCTAGGAAGTGAGGTAGTGGAGGCAGGAACCATACATAGCTTTAAGATGAGGTAAGATAAAGCTCATGGAGCAGGGAGAGAGAGGACCTAGTAGCACTCGGTGAAGAGGCATTTCCAGGAGCTGAGTCTCCACCCCTGCAACCACAATTAGGTGAATACACACATGCTAAAACATACGAACCGATTTATAATTATATTACTGGAAAGTGTGAGGATTCCAACCTATTCAAATAGTTCACATCACCACCTTCAGATGCAGCAATATATATATATATATATATATATATATATATATATATATATATATATATATATATATATATATATATATATATATATATATATATATACATATATATATATATATTTCAACAAGTCGGCCGTCTCCCACCTAGGCAGGGTGACCCAAAAAGAAAGAAAATCCCCAAAAGCAAAATACTTTCATCATCACTCAACACTTTCACCACACTCACACATAATCACTGTTTTTGCAGATGTGCTCAGAATACAATAGTTTAGAAGTATATACGTATAAAAATACACAATATATCCCTCCAAACTGTCAATATCCTAAATCCCTCCTTTAGAGTGCAGGCATTGTACTTCCCATTTCCTGGACTCAAGTCCGGTTATATAAAATAACCGGTTTCCCTGAATCCCTTCGCTCGTCAGATCCCAAATACCATTTGTCTCCATTCACTCCTATCTAACACGCTCACGCACGCTTGCTGGAAGTCCAAACCCCTCGCCCACAACACCTCCTTTACCCCCTCCATCCAACCTTTTCGAGGACGACCTCTACCCCGTCTTCCTTCTCCTACAGATTTATATGCTCTCCATGTCATTCTACTTTGATCCATTCTCTCTAAATGACCAAACCACCTCAACAACCCCTCTTCAGCCCTCTGACTAATACTTTTATTAACTCCACACCTTCTCCGAATTTCCACACTCCGAATTTTCTGCCTAATATTTACATCACACATTGCCCTTAGACAGGACATCTCCACTGCCTCCAACCGCCTCCTCGCTGCTGCATTTACCACCCAAGCTTCACACACATATAAGAGTGTTGGTACTACTATACTTTCATACATTCCCTTCTTTGCCTCCATAGATAACATTTTTTGCCTTCACATATACCTCAATGCACCACTCACCTTTTTTCCTTCATCATTTCCATGATTAACCTCATCCTTTATAAATCCATCCGCCGACACGTCAACTCCAAAATATCTGAAAACATTCACTTCTTCCACACTCCTCCTCCCCAATTTGATATCCAATTTTTCTTTATTTAAATCATTTGATACTCTCATCACCTTACTCTTTTCTATGTTCACTTTCAACTTTCTACCTTTGCACACACTCCCAAATTCGTCCACTAACCTTTGTAATTTTTCTTTAGAATCTCCCATAAACACAGTATCATCAGCAAAAAGTTACTGTGTCACTTCCCATTTTGTATTTAATTCCTCATAATTTAATCCCACCCCTCTCCCGAGCACCCTAGCATTTACTTCTCTTACAACCCCATCTATAAATATATTAAACAACCATGGTGACATTACACATCCCTGTCTAAGACCTACTTTTACCGTGAAGTATTCTCCCTCTCTTCTACACACCCTAACCTGAGCCTCACTATCCTCACAAAAACTCTTTACAGCATTTAGTAACTTACCACCTATTCCATATACTTGCAACATCTGCCACATTGCTTCCTTATCCACTCTATCATATGCCTTTTCTAAATCAATAAATGCAATAAAATCTTCCCTACCTTTATCTAAATACTGTTCACATATATGCTTCAATGTAAACACTTGATCTACACATCCCCTACCCACTCTAAAGCCTAATTGCTCATCCGCAATTCTACATTCTGTCTTACCTCTAATTATTTCAGTAATAACCCTACCGTACACTTTTCCTGGTATACTCAGTAAACTTATTCCTCTATAATTTTTACAATATCTTTTGTCCCCCTTCCCTTTATATAAAGGGACTATACATGCTCTCCGCCAATCCCTAGGTACCTTCCCCTCTCTGATACATTTATTAAACAAAAATACCAACCACTCCAAGACTATGTCCCCCCATCCCCTGCTTTAACATTTCTGTCATGATCCCGTCAGTTCCAGCTGCTTTACCCCCTTTCATCCTACGTAATGCCTCACGCACTGCCCCACACTCACATCCTGCTCTTCTTCACTCCTAAAAGATGGTATACCTCCCTGGCCAGTGCATAAAATTACCGCTTCCCTTTCTTCGTCGACATTTAAAAGTTCCTCAAAATATTCTCACCATCTACCCAGTACCCCCATCTCCCCATCTACTAACTCCCTTACTCTGTTTTTAACTGACAAATCCATTTCTTCCCTAGGCTTTCTTAACTTGTTTAACTCAGTCCAAAAATTTTTCTTATTTTCATTAAAATTTCTTGACAGTGCCTCTCCCACTCTATCATCTGCTCTCCTTTTGCACTCTCTCACCACTCTCTTCACCTTTCTTTTACTCTCCATATACTCTGCTCTTCTTATAACACTTCAGCTTTGTAAAAACCTTTCATAAGCTAACTTTTTCTCTTTTATCACACCTTTTACTTCATCATTCCACCAATCACTCCTCTTTCCTCCTGCACCCACCCTCCTATAACCACAAACTTCTGCCCCACATTCTAATACTGCATTTTTAAAACTATTCCAACCCTCTTCAACCCCCCCACTACCCATACCTGCACCAGCCCACCTTTCTGCCCATAGTTGCTTATATTTCACCCGAACTTCCTCCTCCCTTAGTTTATACACTTTCACCTCCCTCTTACTTGTTGTTGCCATTTTCCTCTTATCCCATCTACTTCTTACTCTAACTGTAGCTACAACTAGATAATGATCCGATATATCAGTTGCCCCTCTATAAACATGTACATCCTGGAGCCTACCCATCAACCTTTTATCCATCAATACATGATCTATTAAACTACTTTCATTACGTGCTATATCATACCTTGTATATTTATTTATCCTCTTTTTCATAAAGTATATATTTCTTATTACCAAACATCTTTCTACACATTGCTCAATTAAAGGCTCCCCATTTTCATTTACCCCTGGCACCCCAAATTTACCTACTACTCCCTCCACAACATTTTTACCCACTTTAGCATTAAAATCCCCAACCACAAGTACTCTCACACTTGGTTCAAAACTCCCCACGCATTCACTCAACATTTCACAAAATCCCTCTCTCTCGTCTATACTTCTCTCTTCCCCAGGTGCATATACGCTTACTGTAACCCACTTCTCACATCCAACCTTTATTTTACTCCACATAATCCTTGAATTAATACATTTATAGTCCCTCTTTTCCTGCCATAGCTTATCCTTCAACATTATTGCTACTCCCTCTTTAGCTCTAACTCTGTTAAAAACCCCTAACCTATTCCCATTTAATTATCTCCACTGAACCCCCCCCCTTCAGCTTTGTTTCACTTAAAGCCAGGACATCCAGCTTCTTCTCATTCATAACATCCACAATCATCTCTTTCTTATCATTCGCACAACATCCACGTACATTCAGACTTCCCACTTTGACAATTTTCTTCTTATTATTCTTTTTAGTAATTATTACAGGAAAAGGGGTTACTAGCTCATTGTTCCCTGCACTTTAGTTGACTTTTACAACACGCATGGCTTACGGAGGAAAAATTCTTATTCCACTTCCCCTTGGATATAAAAGGAAAAGTAATAAGAACAAGGACTAAGATAAAATCAACGAAAACTCAGATGAGTGTGTATAAATAAATGTGTACATGTATGTGTAGTGTGACCTAAATGTAAGTAGAAGTAGGAAGACGTACTTGTAATCTTGCATATTTATGAGACAGACAAAAGACACCAGGAATCCTACCATCATGTAAAATAATTACAGGCTTTCATTTTACACTCACTTGGCAGGACGGTAGTACCTCCCTGGGTGGTTGCTGTCTACCAACCTACTATACATACATACATATATATATATATATATATATATATATATATATATATATATATATATATATATATATATATATATATATATATATATGAGAGTGAGAAAGAGAGAGAATGCAAAAATTTTAGGGGAATAAGTCTGTTGAGTATACCTGGTAAAGAGTATGGTAGAGTTATTATTGAAAGGCTTAAGAGTAAGACGGAGAGCAGCATAGAAGATGAACAAGGAGGCTTTAGGATGGTTAGGGGGTGTGTAGACCAAGTGACTGCAGTGTAACTTATATGTGAATAGTTTTTAGATAAGGGTAAAGAGGTTTTTGTGGCATTTATGGATTTGTATGACAGGGAGGATAGGGGCAGATGTTGCAAATGTATGGAATAGAAGGTAGGTTATTGAAAGCGGTGACAAGTTTTTACGAGGATAGAGAGGCACGGGTTAGAGTATATAGGAGAGAGGGAGAATATTTCCCAGTAAAAGCCGGCCTTAGACAAGGACGTGTGATGTCAACATGGTTGTTCAATATATTTATAGAGAAGTGAATGCTCGGGCGTTCGCAAGAGTGTGGGGCTGAAGGATAAAGAATCTAACACAAAGTGAGAGTTATCACAGTTGCTCTTTACTGATGACACTTTTGGGAGATTCTGAAGAGAAGTTGCAGAGGTTGGTGGATGAATTTAGTAGGGTATGTAAAAGAAGAAAATTAAAAGTGAATATAGGAAAGAGTAAGGTTATGAGGATAACAAAAAAAATAGGTAACGAAAGATTGAATATCAGATTGGACTGAGGGGCTATGGAGGACATGAATATATTGAGATATTTAGAAGTGGATGTGTCAGCAGAAGGGTCTATGAAAGATAAGGTGAATCATAGAATTAACAAGGGGAAAAGGTAAGTGGTGCACTGAGGAGCCTGTGGAGACAAAGAACTTTGTAAATGGAAGCAAAGAGGAATATGTGTGAGAGACTAGTTATACCATCACTCTTACATGGGTGTGAGGCATGGGTGGTGAATGTTGCAACAAGAAGGCTGGAGGCAGTGGAGATGTTGTGTCTGAGGACAATGAGTGGTGTGAATATAATGCAGAAAATTCGTACTTTGAAAATTAGGAGGATGTGCGAGATAACCAAAATTATTATCGAGAGGGCTTGTTGAGGTGGTTTGGACATGAAGAGAGAATGGAACAAAATAGAACGATTTCGAGAGTGTATAAATCTGTAGTGGAAGGAAGGCGGGGTAGAGGTCGGCCTAGGTAAGGTTGGAGGGAGGGGATAAAGGAGGTTTTGTGTGCGAGGAGCTTGGACTTCCAGCAAGCATGTGTGAGCGTGTTAGACAGGAGCGAATGGAGACAAATGGATTTTAGGTCTTGACGTGCTATTATTATTATTAAAGATTAGCCGGTATTCTCCCGGCCCGGGCCTTTTCCAAGTGGTGGCCCGGTCTTGGCTCCCTCTTCAGGGAGTGTCTGAGACCGAAGTCTCCCATGGGAGGAGGCACATGTACCTCCTCATCTTTGGGACCAACTGTCCCCAGGCCTAGCCAAAAGCTAGGCCTCTCTGGTCTGCCATCCCCGCCACAAGGGGACTCCTTGATGTGCTGTTGGAGTGTGAGCAGGGTAATATTTGTGAAGAGATTCAGGGAAACCGGAAGACCTGACTTGAGTCCTGGAGATGGGAAGTACAGTGCCTGCACTCTGAAAAAGGGGTGTTAATGTTGCAGTTTATATAACTGTAGTGTAAGTGCACCTCTGGCAAGACAGTGACGGAGTGAATGATGATGAAAGTCTTTTACGGGTCACCCTGCCTTGGTGGGAAACGGCCGATATGTTAATATATATATATATATATATATATATATATATATATATATATATATATATATATATATATATATATATATATATATATATATATATATATATATATATATATATATATATATATATATATATATATATATATATATATATATATATATATATATATATATATATATATATATATATATAATGTCGTGCCGAATAGGCAGATCTCGCGATCTTGGCTTAAATAGCAACGCTCATCTTGCCATATAGGACAAGTGAAAATTTGTGTATGCAATAATATCGCCAAAATCATTCTGAACCTAACGAAAAAAATATGTTTGATTGTGTTTGTTTAGTACTAAATTATTGTAAACGTATTTAAAATATATTTAGTTGGGTTAGGCTAAAATAAATTGCTCTTGTTTTAATAAGGTTAGGTAAATTTTCTAAGATTCTTTTGGAGCAAAATTAAAAAAATTTAAATTAATATTAATGAAAAAGATATATCTTTAAACGTATAAGAGAAAATTTCAGAAACGACTTAATTTTAAATGAGTTCTTGCTAATTGACCAGTTTTACATATTCGGCACGACTGAGGCCCGTATAGGCTGTGCATGCATATATATATATATATATATATATATATATATATATATATATATATATATATATATATATATATATATATATATATATATATATATATATATATATATATATATATATATATATATATATATATATATATATATATATGCAATAAGATCACAGTAAACAGGTGATTTCAAAATATGCAAAACAACCACTCTGAAAGAATAGAGAAATTCCAAGTGCTTTCGTGACTACTCACATTATCATAGTTCCTTGATAATGTGAGTAGTCACGAAAGCACTTGGAATTTCTCTATTCTTTCAGAGTGGTTGTTTTGCATATATATATATATATATATATATATATATATATATATATATATATATGTATATAATATATATCCCTGTTTGATGTACTAGCCTCAGGAGCAGTATTTATATATTATTGTAACCACGAACGCGTGTTATTGATCAATAATAACACTGCGCTAGCCAAGGATTCGAACCCATGTTGTACTGGCCTGCCTCATGGTAAGCGAGAACCTTGGCTAGGGCAGTGTTCTTATTAATCAATACCACTTGTTCGTGGTTACAATAATATATAAATGCTGCTGGTGAGGCTAGTACACCAAACAGGGATGAGAATGAAATTAGCTTAGAAGCTCCCACACCTCCGTATGCCCTCCGGTGGCGACCCAACAGCTAGCTGTGTGCTGGCTGCGCCATTCTTGTAGGGTTGGGTGGTCCTGTGGTTTAAAGCGTCATGTGGTTCTCGCTTACCATGAGGCAGGCCAGTACAACATGGGTTCGAATCCTTGGCTAGCGCAGTGTTGTTATTGATCAATACCATTCGTTCGTGGTTACAATAATATATAAATACTGCTCGTGAGGCTAGTACACCAAACAGGGATATATATATATATATATATATATATATATATATATATATATATATATATATACACAGCCTATACGGGCCTCAGTCACAAAGGAATTAGAGAAGCGTTAAAATTGCAGCAGGTGACAGATTCCTCCAAGCCTAGCTCTGGAGAGGGTGACTCCCTCATTTTGACACTTAGCTTGCACAGTGAAGAACGCTAACATTCACTAGTCACATTACACTGCGACATGACAACTTACCTTGTCCATGAACCAGGTTGGACGGCGACTCAAACCTTGGGATTCCTGTAGCTTTACCAATCCTACTACCCACATATCACGACGGTAAGTGCGTGTTACCAATACTATTGAATGAACATTTACATGTATTGTGGAAAATTGCATTTATCTGAATGTAACTAATTATGTTCACAACAGTAAATGATAACAAAGATAATTATTATTTATCAATGTTACATAGACAAGTAGGAATTTGGGACACCTAGGTCGCAAAAAATGTCCCCCTTCGATACCTACCACTGTCATAACCACAAGTTGCTCTGGACCTATTAATTAAATGAAATATACATACACCAGGAATACTGGTAAATATATAAATTTGTGGACTGTATATTAAAAATTAAAGAATAATTATAGATATACACAATTACCTAACAGAAAGAGAATATCTTAATATCACTCACCAATTTGACTGGAGATTAAGTTGTATCATACTCAGAAAAACCTCACTAACTAAATTTATAAAAACACTGGCCAGAATTATACACAAATCTAGAGAGCTTATCTGAGGTTCACGGAGCTGTCTTGTCCAGTCGTCTGATATCTCAAGTTATGTTAGGTAAGACACATATGCAACAGTTAGGTATCATTATTTTGAAACGTTTCGCCTACACAGTAGGCTTCTTCAGTCGAGTACAGAAAAGTTGATAGAAGCAGAAGATACTTGAAGACGATGTAATCAGTCCATCACCCTTAAAGTTTTGAGGTGGTCAGTCCCTCAGTCTCGAGAAGAGCATTGTTCCGTTGTCTGAAACAATATGAAGTTGAAGTGACAGAATCGGGCCTTATATAGTGCCAGGAGGTGAGACGTAGGTTGATTTGGGAGGGCAGGTCCTTCTCAAACCCAGCCGTTCTCACTAGTAGAGGTTGTCGAAGTAGATGGTCTGTACCAAGATACCCTTGTGTTGCAGTGTCTGACAGAATGAACATTAAAATGGTATAAAATACCGACAGATTGTTAGGTAAGACACATATGCAACAGTTAGGTATCATTATTTTGAAACGTTTCGCCTACACAGTAGGCTTCTTCAGTCGAGTACAGAAGAAGCCTACTGTGTAGGCGAAACGTTTCAAAATAATGATACCTAACTGTTGCATATGTGTCTTACCTAACAATCTGTCGGTATTTTATACCATTTTAATGTTCATCTCAAGTTATGCAGGAATGCACATCCAACAATTTCGCCTCCTATTTGAGAGGTGTCAATCCAATTTTAACCTCTAGAGCACGAAAAATTCTTCCCATTAAATTAACGTTGTATCCAATTCAAAACCAAGATGGCGAGTCTCGTCTGCGCAGACGCAGGCTTTCCGTTTTCTATGACATAAATATTATTAAATACAGTATGGCCATCTATTTACATATAAATACTGAATTTCTGGAAAATATATACAGTATTTTCCACATGTATTTTAATGAGTACTGGCTCTTGTGCAGACCCCCACACACTGGACATCATGGCACACAGAAATACAGCTACACCCAGGAATACATACTGCCCTGTGTAGAACACAGGTAAGTAATCCAGACAACCTGAGGATGGGATGGCAGGTTCCTGGATTGGATTCTACTAATGACTTGATTGGATAATTAACTGACCAGTCATAGACACACACACACAACTCTATTTTCACAATTATCGCACGAATTCGAACGATTCCAAGTTCCATATACAAAGTTAATATAATTAACAAACTGGCTGGCCAGGAATCGAACCCGTGTTATTTTAGCCCGCCTCGTGGGAAGCAAGTCAAAATTCACGACACTTTAACTAGGCATGTTTTCATGATGCGAGGACATACGTGGCCATTGTAAGCTTAGAACGAATTTCCGTCTATTCCCGTTTGAATACCAACTTTCACAAGCAGTTTATGTATTAATGCAACCACGAAACCTAGTTTCGCTAGGTACATGATATTTGGAGGACTACGTGGTCCAGTGGCAGGTTCGATCCCCGGCCAGCCGCAGCTTGTCAGATGCATTAATACCATTTGTTTCGTGGTTGCATTAATAACGAAGTTAATATATTGACTAATTTGTCCACATATAAACTAAACTTAGTTAATGCTATCCTGGTCATACGATGCATCAGCCATTAAATACTGAAGTCGTTCAGAAGAGGTAGACTCAAATATGTATATTTAACATGATTTAACAGGTATGAAAATTTCACGCTATTTTACACAAAATTGGTAGATATGCGTCTTCACACTTGAATTTGACTTTCCATTGGCGAGTGGTAACCAGTAATGGTAAGAGAATCAGAATAAGGAAAGTTAAGAGTGAAGATCTGAAGGTAGGAAATCGCTTCTCTGTTCTTCAGGATGAATGTACTTCAGTGGCCAGTGAAGGTAAGGGTACTACTGCCCCTGCTAACAGAGGTAAGCGCATTCTTGTGGTTGGTGACTCTCAGGTAAGATATATTGACCATGCTTTTTGTAATAGGAATAAGAAGATGAGAGATAGAGTGTACTTCCCTGAAGCTGGTGTTGGGGACATAGTTGACAGGCTGGATAATATCATGTCAGGTAATGGGAACGAGCCCATTATTTGTCCCAGTGCTGGTGGAAATGATGTTGGGAAAGGTAGGAGAGAAGAGCTGCTAGGTAAATACAGGTCAGCTATAGATTTCATTAAGTCTAAGGGAGGGGTCCCAATCATATGTAGCATCTTGCCTAGAAGGGGAGTAGGAAATGAATGGTTGTCTAGGGCAATTGGTGTAAATTGCTGGCTAGACAAATACTGCAAGGAACTTGCAATCCCATTCATTGACAACTGGAACAACTTTATGGCAAACATGATATGTATGCAAGGGATGGGGTACATCTCTCTGGGGCTGGGGTGGTAGCACTTGCAAACTCAATTGAGAAGGCCATTGGTGAAATGCCTATGATTTTAAACTGATAGAAGATAGAGGTATGGGTGTGTGTGGGAAACAAGCAGGTTGCAACACTAGGGTTGGAATCAGTAAATGTATAAAAGGCATTCAGCATGAAGTTATAAATAAAGACAATAGATCAGGTCAGCAAACAAAGGGGGACAGCAGAGGACAGCAAGGGACTAGCTCCCTTAAGGTTTACTATACTAATAGCAGGAGTGTAAAAAATAAGATAGATGAGCTAAGATTAATTGCAAGTGCAGGAAACATAGATATTATTGCTATAACAGAGACCTGGCTCAATCTGAAAGATAGAGAGATGCCCTCTGAATGTCACATACAAGGCTATAAATTATTCCACACTGACAGGGTCAACAGGAAGGGTGGTGGAGTAGCGAAGTATGTCAGAGACAATTTAAATTGTTGTGTTAGACAAGATATAAAAGTAGAAGCGTCAGCCACTGAATCTGTTTGGTTACAGCTTCTCGTGGGCCGAGAAAAACTAATTTTGGGTGTGATTTACAGGGCCCCAAATCTTGAATGGGAGCGCAGTAAACTTCTAAGGGACGAAATTCGTAAGGCATCTACATACGAAAATGTTGTGGTAATGGGAGATTTCAACTACAGACAGATTGATTGGAGCAATTTGACAGGAAATTTAGAGTCAGGTGACTTTCTTGATACGATCCAGGATTGTTTTTTAAAACAGTTTGTGACAGAGCCAACTAGAGGAAATAACCTCCTTGACTTGGTTCTTGCCAGTAAGGAAACACTAATTAATAATCTTGAGGTTAATGATGAGTTTGGGGAAAGTGATCACAAATCACTCAGTTTTAATATATCATGGAATTCCCCTAATAATGGCAATCAAGTCTCCGTCCCTGACTTTCGCTTGGCTGATTTCATAGGACTGAAAAATTATTTAGGTGGGCTGAACTGGAATGACCTGACTAAGGGTCAGGTAGGTGGTGATGGTTGCCGATATGATGCTTTCCAGGGCATAGTTCTAGCTGCTCAGTCAAATTATGTTCCAAATAGGGAAATCAGATCAAACAAAAATGATCCTAAATGGATGAACAATAGATTAAAATATCTGATTGGTCAAAAGAGAGGCATATATAGGCAAATCAAAAGAGGAGAGGGGCAATTAAGAAATAGATATATTCAGTTAAAGAGAGAAATAAAAAAGGGAATTAGAAAAGCAAAAAGAGATTATGAGGTTAAAGTTGCAAGAGAATCGAAGACTAACCCAAAAGGATTCTTTCAGGTATACAGAAGTAAGATCAGGGACAAGATAGGCCCACTCAAAAGTTCCTCGGGTCAGCTCACTGACAGTGATAAGGAAATGTGTAGAATTTTTAACACATACTTCCTCTCAGTTTTTACACAGGAGGATACCAGCGATATTCCAGTAATGATAAATTATGTAGAACAGGACGATAATAAACTGTGCACGATTAGGGTCACAAGTGACATGGTCCTTAGGCAAATAGATAAAACCTAACAAATCCCCAGGCCCTGATGAACTGTATGCAAGGGTTCTAAAGGAATGTAAAGAGGAGCTTAGCACACCTTTGGCTAATCTTTTCAACATATCACTACAAACTGGCATGGTGCCAGATAAGTGGAAAATGGCAAATGTGATACCTATTTTCAAAGCAGGTGACAGGTCCTTAGCTTCGAACTATAGACCAATAAGCCTAACCTCCATAGTGGGAAAATTTATGGAATCAATAATTGCCGAGGCAGTTCGTAGCCACCTTGAAAAGCATAAATTAATCAACGAATCTCAGCATGGTTTTACAAAGGGGCGTTCCTGCCTTACGAATTTATTAACTTTTTTCACTAAGGTATTTGAGGAGGTAGATCATGGTAATGAATATGATATTGTGTATATGGACTTCAGTAAGGCTTTTGACAGGGTCCCACATCAGAGACTATTGAGGAAAATTAAGGCACATGGAATAGGAGGAGAAATTTTTTCCTGGATAGAGGCATGGTTGACAAATAGGCAGCAGAGAGTTTGCATAAATGGGGAGAAATCAGAGTGGGGAAGCGTCACGAGCGGTGTTCCACAGGGGTCAGTGTTGGGCCCCCTGCTGTTCACAATCTACATAAACGACATAGATGAGGGCATAAAGAGCGACATCGGCAAGTTTGCCGATGACACCAAAATAGGCCGTCGAATTCATTCTGACGAGGACATTAGAGCACTCCAGGAAGATTTGAATAGACTGATGCAGTGGTCGGAGAAGTGGCAGATGCAGTTTAATATAGACAAATGCAAAGTTCTAAATGTTGGACAGGACAATAACCATTCCACATATAAACTAAATAATGTAGATCTTAATATTACGGATTGCGAAAAAGATTTAGGAGTTGTGGTTAGCAGTAATCTGAAACCAAGACAACAGTGCATAAGTGTTCGCAATAAAGCTAATAGAATCCTTGGCTTCATATCAAGAAGCATAAATAATAGGAGTCCTCAGGTTGTTCTTCAACTCTATACATCCTTGGTTAGGCCTCATTTAGATTATGCTGCACAGTTTTGGTCACCGTATTACAGAATGGATATAAATACTCTGGAAAATGTACAAAGGAGGATGACAAAGTTGATCCCATGTATCAGAAACCTTCCCTATGAGGATAGACTAAGGGCCCTGAATCTGCACTCTCTAGAAAGACGTAGAATTAGGGGGGATATGATTGAGGTGTATAAATGGAAGACAGGAATAAATAAAGGGGATGTAAATAGTGTGCTGAAAATATCTAGCCTAGACAGGACTCGCAGCAATGGTTTTAAGTTGGAAAAATTCAGATTCAGGAAGGATATAGGAAAGTACTGGTTTGGTAATAGAGTTGTGGATGAGTGGAACAAACTCCCGAGTACCGTTATAGAGGCCAGAACGTTGTGTAGCTTTAAAAATAGGTTGGATAAATACATGATTGGATGTGGGTGGGTGTGAGTTGGACCTGATAGCTTGTGCTACCAGGTCGGTTGCCGTGTTCCTCCCTTAAGTCAATGTGACCTGACCTGACTAGGTTGGGTGCATTGGCTTAAGCCGGTAGGAGACTTGTACCTGCCTCGCATGGGCCAGTAGGCCTTCTGCAGTGTTCCTTCGTTCTTATGTTCTTATGTTCTTATTTGTTTAATGTTTCAAGCTAAATCATCAGTCATTCCAGGAAATTTTGAATGGGTTCTACAACTATGGTCATAGGACACTTGCACATGCCAATTGTTCCAAGAATCTTGGCTTACTTATCATGCACCAGCGTTGAAAATTGGAAGCCCATCGGATGAGGCCTCTTCGTGTTATGAGCAAAATAAAAGCAAAGTTGGAGGGAAAAGAAAAGGAAAACTTCAGGCAACCATATATTTAAAAGCTTCTCCCTTCGGCATACTTAATAATAATAATTTCTTCATCTGAAAGAAATACTTCAGTAAAACATGGCAGATCTAGCTAAACTAAACTTAAAAATATAGAAAACTCGGAGAGTCAATCAGCCCAGAACTTGCTTGTAGTCTGGACTGCTGTGTCCTAGTGCAGCTGGAGGAGCCCAGCGCTAGTTACCGACTGATATTATTTTATTATTCCCTTCTCTCTCT
>NC_091307.1:38238110-38362148 GCF_038502225.1 Cherax quadricarinatus
CATGGTGTCTGGGTTTTGGTGTATTGTTCGAACCACGGTATTGTGACCTTTATTGTTTCAGCCAAGGTACTGTGACCTTTATTGTTCCATCCACAGTATTGCGACCTTTATTGTTCCAGCCATGGTACTGTGACTTTTTTGTTCCAGTCAGGCATTGCTATTTATTTTCTTCCAGTCGCGGTATTGTGACCTTTTTTGTTAAAGTCCAGAAGCTGAAAGTCAACTCCCTCAAGTGACATAGAAGTTGTAACTCAACATCCCTAAGAAGTCCAGCAGCTGGAGGTTAAGCTCAGCACTTTCAAAAACCTTGCGGCTGTACTTTAAAATACTCACGAGACACGAGAACTGATTAACATCCTGATGAGGCACAGGTGCTGCAACTCAACCCAAACACCGTATACATATATATGTGACCCAAATTTTTATATTTAGGACGTCAACTGTTGGAAGAGGTGGAAGCAAGAAGACCAGTGGTCTCCAGACACTGCTGTGTCAGTCACACCATTCAACTCATCTTTACGGAACAAAAGGGAATCTCCAATTGCTATAGAGCATCATTTTAACAATTTATAAATAAAAAGAATAATTAGTCTTCATTTTCTGAATTTGTTGTGGGGTGTAAGATAAGAACTAATGTTTACTAAGTAAGTGTAGAGAACCGGGTCAAAGAAAACGTTCACTGTGGACTGAAGGAGGAACGACTTTTCGATTAAACTTCCGCCATTCTATGTTATTATAAATAATTAACAATGAAAATTCTGTTAAAACAATAATGAGTCTAAAGTAGTAACATATGTAAGATTTAACAAAACATAATTACCAATTACTACTAACTGTGAGGGCAGTCACAAAAAAATTTATGTATGTTACAGCGCTTGAGAGATATTGGCCCCAGATAAGCATAAGAAAATATACAAAAAATAAAAAAAATTTTTATGTTGAGTAATTATTTCCAAGCTAGAATATATATGTAATGTGTATATAAACTCCTAGCTTACCTACAAAAATTCGTTATTTATATAAATTATTTTCACACAATATTTATACATTCTTCGATCGACACCATGCCCAACCCTCCTAGGGTAGGGTAGGTGCCTGAGCCCGAGCCTGCAGCTCATCAGACTGTCATTCCCATTTGCCCCCTTGTGGCGGGGATGGCAGACCAGAGAGGCCTAGCTTGTGGCTAGGCCTGGGGACAGTTGGTCCCAAAGATGAGGAGCTACTTGTGCCTCCTCCCATGGGAGACTTAGGTCTCAGACACTCCCTAAAGAGGGAGCCAAGGTCGGGCCACCACTTGGACAAGGCCCGGGCCGGGAGAATACCGGCGAATCTTTAATAATAATAATAAATAATATACATTCTTGTGTATATCATAATTAATACGCCGTGATTTAGTAATGAAGAAGAAGATGAATGAGGGGATACCACATGAGAGCCGATAATAACAAGAAGCTCAATACGCCTTAAGCCTTATTATTGTTCTTAAATAAATCTAACAAGCTAATACTATAAATCCTGAATAGGAAATTACTTGTGTGTTTTTTTGTATATAAATCGAAGCAACACTGCAGCGCAAGACGTATTCAGAGCGTGGAGTCGGGACAAGTAGGATGACTCACCGACTCACCAGCCGAGCATTGTTCATTGATGTTCTGCTGCACCACTTGAACAAGCTCACCTGCACTACCACTAAAAGCTCACCTGCACTACCACTAAAAGCTCACCTGCACTACCACTACAAGCTCAACTGCACTACTAGCACAAGCTCACCTGCACTACTAGTACAAGCTCACCTGCACTACTATTACAAGCTCACCTGCACAACCACTAAAAGCTCACCTGCACTACCACTACAAGCTCACCTGCACTACCACTACAAGCTCACCTGCACTACCACTACAAGCTCACCTGCACTACCACCACAAGCTCACCTGCACTACGAGCACAAGCTCACCTGCACTACTAGTACAAGCTCACCTGCACTACTAGCACAAGCTCACATTGCCCCACTTGTACAAGCTCACCTGCACTACTAGTACAAGTTCACCTGCACTACTAGAACAAGCTCACCTGCACTACTAGTAAAAGCTCACAAGCACTACCAGTACAAGCTCACCTGCACTACTAGCACAAACTCACTTTGCCCCACTTGCACAACCTCACCTGCACTACTAGCACAAGCTCACATTGCCCCACTTGTACAAGCTCACCTGCACTACTAGTACAAGTTCACCTGCACTACTAGTAAAAGCTCACCTGCATTACTAGTACAAGCTCACCTGCACCACTACTACAAGCTCACTTGCACTACCAGTACAAGCTCACCTGCACTACTAGCACAAGCTCACATTGCCCCACTTGTACAAGCTCACATGCACTACTAGCACAAGCTCACCTGCACTACTAGTACAAGCTCACCTGCACTACTAGTACAAGCTCACCTGCACTTCTAGTACAAGCTCACCTGCACTGCTAGTACAACCTCATCTGCACTACTAGTACAAGCTCACCTGCACTACTAGTACAACCTCATTTGCACTACTAGTACAAGCTCACCTGCACTACTTGTACAAGCTCACCTGCACTACTAGTACAAGCTCACCTACACTACCAGTACAAGCTCACCTGCACTACCAGTACAAGCTCACCTACACTACCAGTACAAGCTCACCTGCACTACTAGCACAAGCTCACATTGCCCCACTTGTACAAGCTCACCTGCATTACTAGTACAAGCTCACCTGCATTACTAGTACAAGCTCACCTTCACTACTAGTACAAGCTCATCTGCACTACTAGCACAAGCTCACCTGCATTACTAGTACAAGCCCACCTGCACTACTAGTAAAAGCTCTCCTGCACTACTTGTACAAGCTCACCTGCACTACAGTACAAGCTCACCTGCACTACGAGCACTACTAGTACAAGCTCACCTGCATTACTAGTACAAGCCCACCTGCACTACTAGTAAAAGCTCACCTGCACTACTTGTACAAGCTCACCTGCACTATAGTACAAGCTCACCTGCACTACTTGTACAAGCTCACCTGCACTACTAGTACAAGCTCACCTGCACTATAGTACAAGCTCACCTGCACTACTTGTACAAGCTCACCTGCACTACTTGTACAAGCTCACCTGCACTACTTGTACAAGCTCACCTGCACTACTTGTACAAGCTCACCTGCACTATAGTACAAGCTCACCTGCACTACTTGTACAAGCTCACCTGCACTACTTGTACAAGCTCACCTGCACTATAGTACAAGCTCACCTGCACTACTTGTACAAGCTCACCTGCACTATAGTACAAGCTCACCTGCACCACTACTACAAGCTCACCTGCACTACCAGTACAAGCTCACCTGCACTACTAGCACAAGCTCACATTGCCCCACTTATACAAGCTCACCTGCATTACTAGTACAAGCTCACCTGCACTACTAGTACAAGCTCACCTGCACGTCTAGTACAAGCTCACCTGCATTACTAGTACAAGCCCACCTGCACTACTAGTAAAAGCTCACCTACACTATTTGTAAAAGCTCACCTGCACTATAGTACAAGCTCACCTGCACTACTTGTACAAGCTCACCTGCACTACTACTAAAAGCTCACCTGCACTACTAGTACAAGCTCACCTGCAATACTAGTACAAGCTCACCTGCATTACTAGTACAAGCCCACCTGCACTACAAGTAAAAGCTCACCTGCACTACTTGTACAAGCTCACCTGCACTATAGTACAAGCTCACCTACACTACTTGTACAAGGTCACTTGCACTACTATTACAAGCTCACCTGCACTACGAGCACAAGCTCATCTGCACTACTAGTACAAGCTCACTTGCACTACTAGTACAAGCTCACCTGCACTACTAGTACAAGCTCACCTGCACTACCAGTACAAGCTCACCTGCACTACTAGCAAAAGCTCACCTGCACTACTAGCACAAGCTCACCTGCTCTACTAGCAAAAGCTCACCTGCACTACTAGTACAAGCTCACCTACACTACTAGTACAAGCTCACCTGCACTACCAGTACAAGCTCACCTGCACTACTAGCATAAGCTGACATTGCCCCGCTTGTACAAGCCCACCTGCACTACTAGCACAAGCTCACCTGCACTACTAGTACAAGCTCAACTGCATTACTAGTACAAGCTCAACTGCACTACTAGCACAAGCTCACCTGCACTACTAGTACAAGCTCACCTGCACTACTATTACAAGCTCACCTGCACTACTAGTACTACCTCACATGCAATACTAGTACAAGCTCACTTGCACTTCTAACACAAGCTCCCCTGCACTACTAGTACAATCTCACCTGTGCTACTAGTACAAGCTCAACTCCACTACAAGCTCAGCACTACTACAAGCTCACCTGCACTACCAGTACAAGCTCACCTGCACTACTAGCACAAGCTCACATTGCCCCACTTGTACAAGCTCACCTGCACTACTAGTACAAGTTCACCTGCACTACTAGTAAAAGCTCACCTGCATTACTAGTACAAGTTCACCTGCACTACTAGTACAACCACCTGCACTACAAGCTCACCTGCTACTACTCACCTGCACACAAGCTCACATTGCCCCACTTGTACAAGCTCACCTGCCCTACTAGCACAAGCTCATATTGCCCCACTTGTATAAGCTCATCTGCACTACTAGCACAAGCTCACCTACACTAATTGCACAAGCTCACCTGCACTACTATTACAAGCTCACCTGCACTACTAGTGCAAGCTCACATTGCCCCACTTGTACAAGCTCACCTGCCCTACTAGCACAAGCTCATATTGCCCCACTTGTATAAGCTCATCTGCACTACTAGCACAAGCTCACCTACACTAATAGCACAAGCTCACCTGCACTACTAGTACAAGCTCACCTGCACTACTAGTACAAGCTCACCTGCACTACTAGTACAAGCTCACCTGCATTACTAGTACAAGCTCACCTGCACTACTAGTACAACCTCATCTGCACTACTAGTACAAGCTCACCTGCACTACTAGTACAAGCTCACCTGCACTACTTGTACAAGCTCACCTGCACTACTAGTACAAGCTCACCTTCACTACCAGTACAAGCTCACCTGCACTACCAGTACAAGCTCACCTGCACTACTAGCACAAGCTCACATTGCCCCACTTGTACAAGCTCACCTGCATTACTAGTACAAGCTCACCTGCATTACTAGTACAAGCTCACCTTCACTACTAGTACAAGCTCATCTGCACTACTAGCACAAGCTCACCTGCATTACTAGTACAAGCCCACCTGCACTACTAGTAAAAGCTCTCCTGCACTACTTGTACAAGCTCACCTGCACTACAGTACAAGCTCACCTGCACTACGAGCACTACTAGTACAAGCTCACCTGCATTACTAGTACAAGCCCACCTGCACTACTAGTAAAAGCTCACCTGCACTACTTGTACAAGCTCACCTGCACTATAGTACAAGCTCACCTACACTACTTGTACAAGCTCACCTGCACTTCTAGTACAAGCTCACCTGCACTACTAGTACAAGCTCACCTGCACTACTAGTACAAGCTCACCGGCATTACTAGTACAAGCCCACTTGCACTACTAGTAAAAGCTCACCTGCACTACTTGTACAAGCTCACCTGCACTATAGTACAAGCTCACCTACAATACTTGTACAAGCTCACCTGCACTACTTATACAAGCTCACCTGCATTACTAATACAAGCTCACCTGCACTACGAGCACAAGCTCATCTGCACTACTAATACAAGCTCACATGCACTACGAGAACAAGCTCACCTGCATTACTAGTACAAGCTCACCTGCACTACCAGTACAAGCTCACCTGCGCTACTAGCAATAGTTCACCAGCACTACTAGCACAAGCTCACCTGCACTACTAGTGCAAGCTCACCTGCACTACTAGTACAAGCTCACCTACACTACTAGTACAAGCTCACCTGCACTTCTAGTACAAGCTCACCTGCATTACTAGTACAAGCTCACCTGCACTACTAGTACAAGCTCACCTGCACTTCTAGTACAAGCTCACCTGCATTACTAGTACAAGCTCACCTGCACTACCAGTACAAGCTCACCTGTACTACCAGTACAAGCTCGCATTGCCCCACTTGTACAAGCTCACCTGCACTACTAGTACAAGCTCACCTGCATTACTAGTACAAGCCCACCTGCACTACTACTAAAAGCTCACCTGCACTACTTGTACAAGCTCACCTGCACTATAGTACAAGCTCACCTGCACTACTAGTACAAGCTCACCTGCACTACTAGTACAAGCTCACCTGCACTACTAGCACAAGCTCACCTGCACTACTACACTAGTACAAGCTCTCACCTGTGCTACTAGTACAAGCTCAACCTCCACTACTAGTACAAGCTCACCTACACTACTAGTGCAAGCTCACCTGCACTACACCTGCACTACTGAGCACAAGCTCACCTGCACTACTAGTACAAGCTCACCTGCACTACTAGTAGAAGCTCACTTGTACTACTAGTACAAGCTCACTTGCACTACTAGTACAAGCTCACCTGCACTACTTGTACAAGCTCACCTGCACTTCTAGTACAAGCTCACCTGCACTGCTAGTACAACCTCATCTGCACTACTAGTACAACCTCACCTGCACTACCAGTACAAGGTCACCTGCACTACTAGTACAAGCTCATCTGCACTAGTACAAGCTCACCTGCACTATTATTACACGCTCACCTGCACTACTAGTACAAGCTCACCTGCACTACTAGTAGAAGCTCACCTGCACTACTAGTACAAGCTCACTTGCACTACTAGTAGAAGCTCACCTGCACTACTAGTACAAGCTCACTTGCACTACTAGTACAAGCTCACCTGCACTACCAGTACAAGCTCACCTGTACTACCAGTACAAGCTCGCATTGCCCCACTTGTACAAGCTCACCTGCACTACTAGTACAAGCTCACCTGCATTACTAGTACAAGCTCACCTGCACTACTAGTACAAGCTCACCTGCACTACTAGTACAAGCTCACCTGCACTACTAGTACAAGCTCACCTGCACTACTAGTACAAGCTCACCTGCACTACTAGTACAAGCTCACCTGCACTACTAGTACAAGCTCACCTGCACTACGAGCACAAGCTCACCTGCACTACTAATACAAGCTCACCTGCACTACGAGCACAAGCTCACCTGCACTACTAGTACAAGCTCACCTGCACTACTAGTACAAGCTCACCTGCACAACTAGTACAAGCTCACTTGCACTACTAGTACAAGCTCACCTGCACTACCAGTACAAGCTCACCTGTACTACCAGTACAAGCTCGCATTGCCCCACTTGTACAAGCTCACCTGCACTACTAGTACAAGCTCACCTGCATTACTACAAGCTCACTTCTAGTACAAGCTCATTACAAGCCCACCTGCACTACTAGTAAAAGCTCACCTGCACCATCTGCACTAGTACAAGCTCACCTGCACTATTATTACACGCTCACCTGCACTACTAGTACAAGCTCACCTGCACTACTAGTAGAAGCTCACCTGCACAACTAGTACAAGCTCACTTGCACTACTAGTACAAGCTCACCTGCACTACCAGTACAAGCTCACCTGTACTACTCACCTGCACTACTAGCACAAGCTCACCTGCACTACTAGCAAAAGCTCACCTGCACTACTAGTACAAGCTCACCTACACTACTAGTACAAGCTCACCTGCACTACCAGTACAAGCTCACCTGCACTACTAGCATAAGCTGACATTGCCCCGCTTGTACAAGCCCACCTGCACTACTAGCACAAGCTCACCTGCACTACTAGTACAAGCTCAACTGCATTACTACAAGCTCACCAGCGCTACTAGTACAAGCTCACCTGCACTACTAGTACAAGCTCACCTGCACTACCAGTACAAGCTCACCTGCACTACTAGCACAAGCTCACATTGCCCGTCTTGTACAAGCTCACCTGCACTACTAGCACAAGCTCACATTGCCCCACTTGTACAAGCTCACCTGCACTACTAACACAAGCTCACCTGCACTACTAGTACAAGCTCACCTGCACTTCTTGTACAAGCTCACCTGCACTTCTAGTACAAGCTCACCTGCACTGCTAGTACAACCTCATCTGCACTACTAGTACAACCTCACCTGCACTACCAGTACAAGGTCACCTGCACTACTAGTACAAGCTCATCTGCACTAGTACAAGCTCACCTGCACTACTAGTACAAGCTCACCTGCACTACTAGTACAAGCTCACCTGCACTTCTAGTACAAGCTCACCTGCACTACTAGTACAAGCTCACCTGCACTACTAGTACAAGCTCACCTGCATTACTAGTACAAGCTCACCTGCACTACTAGTACAAGCTCACCTGCACTTCTAGTACAAGCTCACCTGCATTACTAGTACAAGCCCACCTGCACTACTAGTAAAACCTCACCTGCACTACTTGTACAAGCTCACCTGCACTATAATACAAGCTCACCTGCACTGCTTGTACAAGCTCACCTGCACTTCTAGTACAAGCTCACCTGCACTACTAGTACAAGCTCACCTGCACTACTAGTACAAGCTCACCGGCATTACTAGTACAAGCTCACCTCCAGTACTAGTACAAGCTCACCTGCACTACTAGTAGAAGCTCACCTGCACAACTAGTACAAGCTCACCTCACTACTACAAGCTCACTACTACTACTACAAGCTCACCTGCACCAGTAGTACAAGCTCACCTGCACTACTTGTACAAGCTTACCTGCACTACGAGCACAAGCTCACCTGAACTACTAGCACAAGCTCACCTGCAATACTTTTACAAGTTCACCTGCACTACTAGTACAAGCTCACCTGCACTACTAGTACAAGCTCACCTGCACTACTAGTACAGGTTCACCTGCACTACTAGTACAAGCTCACCTGCACTACAATTACAGGTTCACCTGCACTACTAGTACAGGTTCACCTGCACTTCTAGTACAAGCTCACCTGCACTACGAGCACAAGCTCACGTGCACTACTAATACAATCTCACCCGCACTAGTACTACAAGCTCACCTGCACTACCAGTACAACCTCACCTGCACTACTAGTACAAGCTCACCTGCACTACTTGTACAAGGTCACCTGCACTACTATACAAGCTCACCTGTACAAGCTCATCTGCACTAGTACAAGCTCACCTGCACTATTGTTACACGCTCACCTGCACTACTAGTACAAGCTCACCTGCACTACTAGTAGAAGCTCACCCGCACTACTAGTACAAGCTCACTTGCACTACTAGTACAAGCTCACCTGCACTACTAGTACAAGCTCACCTGCACTACTAGTACAAGCTCACCTGCACTACTAGTACAAGCTCACCTGCACTACTAGTACAAGCTCACCTGCACTACTAGTACAAGCTCACCTGCACTACTAGTACAAGCTCACCTGCATTACTAGTACAAGCCCACCTGCACTACTACTAAAAGCTCACCTGCACTACTTGTACAAGCTCACCTGCACTATAGTACAAGCTCACCTACACTACTTGTACAAGCTCACCTGCACTACTAGTACAAGCTCACCTGCATTACTAATACAAGCTCACCTGCACTACGAGCACAAGCTCATCTGCACTACTAATACAAGCTCACCTGCACTACGAGCACAAGCTCATCTGCACTACTAATACAAGCTCACCTGCACTACGAGCACAAGCTCACCTGCATTACTAGTACAAGCTCACCTGCACTACTAGTGCAAGCTCACCTGCACTACTAGTACAAGCTCACCTACACTACTAGTACAAGCTCACCTGCACTACCAGTACAAGCTCACCTGCACTACTAGCATAAGCTCACATTGCCCCGCTTGTACAAGCTCACCTGCACTACTAGCACAAGCTCACCTGCACTACTAGTACAAGCTCAACTGCATTACTAGTACAAGCTCAACTGCACTACTAGCACAATCTCACCTGCACTACTAGTACAAGCTCACCTGCACTACTAGTACAAGCTCACCTGCACTACTAGTACAACCTCACCTGCAATACTAGTACAAGGTCACCTGCACTACTAGCACAAGCTCCCCTGCACTACTAGTACAATCTCACCTGTGCTACTAGTACAAGCTCAACTCCACTACTAGTTCAAGCTCACCTACACTACTAGTACAAGCTCACCTGCACTACTAGTACAAGCTCACCTGTACTATGAGCACAACCTCACCTGCACTACTAGTACAAGCTCACATTTACTATGAGCACAACCTCACCTGCACTACTAGTACAAGCTCACCTGCACTACTATTACAAGCTCACCTGCACTACTAGTGCAAGCTCACCTGCACTACTAGTACAAGTTCACCTCCACTACTAGTTCAAGCTCACCTACACTACTAATACAAGCTCACCTGCACTACTAGTACAAGCTCACCTGTACTATGAGCACAACCTCACCTGCGCTACTATTACAAGCTCACCTACACTACTAGTGCAAGCTCACCTGCACTACTAGTACAAGTTCACCTGCACTATAGTACAAGCTTACCTGCACTACTAGTACAAGGTCACCTGCACTCTAGTACAAGCTAACCTGCACTTCTAGCACAAGCTCACCTGCACTACTAGTACAAGCTCACCTGCACTACTTGTACAAGCTCACCTGCACTACTAGTACAAGCTCACCTGCACTACTAGTACAAGCTCACCTGCACTACTAGTACAAGCTCACCTGCACTACTAGTACAAGCTCACCTGCACTACTAGTACAAGCTCACCTGCACTACCAGTACAAGCTCACCTGCACTACTAGCACAAGCTCACCTACACTAATTGCACAAGCTCACCTGCACTACTAGTACAAGCTCACCTGCGCTACTAGTACAAGCTCACCTGCACTACTAGTACAAGCTCACCTGCACTACCAGTACAAGCTCACCTGCACTACTAGCACAAGCTCTTATTGCTCCACTTGTACAAGCTCACCTGCACTACTAACACAAGCTCACCTGCACTACTAGTACAAGCTCACCCGCACTACTTGCACAAGCTCACCTGCACTACTAGCACAAGCTCACCTGCACTACTAGTACAAGCTCACCTGCATTACTAGTACAAGCTCACCTGCACTACTAGTACAAGCTCACCTGCACTACCAGTACAAGCTCACCTGCACTACTAGCACAAGCTCACATTGCCCGTCTTGTACAAGCTCACCTGCACTACTAGCACAAGCTCACCTGCATTGCCCCACTACTAGTACAACCTCACTTGCACTACTAGTACAAGCTCACCTGCACTACTAGTACAAGCTCACTCGCACTACTAGCAGAAGCTCACTTGCACTACTAGTACAAGCTCACCTGCACCACTTGTACAAGCTCACCTGCACTACTAGTACAAGCTCACCTGCACCACTACTACAAGCTCACCTGCACTACCAGTAGAAGCTCACCTGCACTACTAGCACAAGCTCACATTGCCCAACTTGTACAAGCTCACCTGCATTACTAGTACAAGCTCACCTGCACTACTAGTACAAGCTCACCTGCACTACTAGTACAAGCTCACCTGCACTTCTAGTACAAGCTCACCTGCACTGCTAGTACAACCTCATCTGCACTACTAGTACAACCTCACCTGCACTACCAGTACAAGGTCACCTGCACTACTAGTACAAGCTCACCTGCACTATTATTACACGCTCACCTGCACTACTAGTACAAGCTCACCTTCACTACTAGTAGAAGCTCACCTGCACAACTAGTACAAGCTCACCTGTACTACAAGCTCAGCACAAGCTTACCTGCACTATAGTACAAGCTCACCTGCACTACTTGTACAAGCTCACCTGCACTACTAGTACAAGCTCACCTGCACTACTAGTACAAGCTCACCTGCACTACGAGTACAAGCTCACCTGCACTACTAGTACAATCTCACCCGCACTAGTACTACAAGCTCACTTGCACTACCAGTACAACCTCAACTGCACTACTAGTACAAGCTCACCTGCACTGCTAGTACAAGCTCACCTGCACTACTAGTACAAGCTCACCTGCACTACCAGTACAACCTCACCTGCACTACTAGTACAACCTCACCTGAACTACCAGCACAAGCTCACCTGCACTACTAGTACAAGCTCACCTGCACTACGAGCACAAGCTCACCTGCACTACTAGTACAAGCTCACCTGCACTACTAGTACAAGCTCACCTGCACTACTAGTACAAGCTCACCTGCACTACTAGTACAAGCTCACCTGCACTACTAGTAGAAGCTCACCTGCACTACTAGTACAAGCTCACCTGCACTACTTGTACAAGCTCACTACTAGTACAAGCTCACCTGCACTACTAGTACAAGCTCACCTGCACACTACTAGTACAATCTCCCCTGCACTACTAGTACAAGCTCACCTGCACTACTAGTACAAGCTCACCTGCACTACTTGTACAAGCTCACCTGCACTACTAGTACAAGCTCTCACACTACTTACAAGCTCACTACTACTAGTACAAGTACAAGCTCACCTGCACTGCTAGTACAAGCTCACCTGCACTACTAGTACAAGCTCACCTGCACTACTAGTAGAAGCTCACCTGCACTACTAGTACAAGCTCAAGTGCACTACGAGCACAAGCTCACCTGCACTACTAGTACAAGCTCCCCTGCACTACTAGTACTAGCTCACCTGCACTACTAGTACAAGCTCACCTTCACTATTAATACAAGTTCACCTGAACTACTAGCACAAGCTCACCTGCAATACTTTTACAAGTTCACCTGCACTACTAGTACAAGCTCACCTGCACTACTAGTACAAGCTCACCTGCACTACTAGTACAAGCTCAGTAGTACAAGCTCACCTGCACTACTAGTACAAGCTCACCTGCACCTACACTACTAGTACAAGCTCACCTGCACTACTAGTACAAGCTCACCTGTACTATGAGCACAACCTCACCTGCACTACTAGTACAAGCTCACCTGCACCACTTGTACAAGCTCACCTGCACTACTAGTACAAGCTCACCTGCACTACTACTACAAGTTCACCTGCACAAGTAGTACAATCTCACCTGCACTGCTAGTACAAGCTCACCTGCACTACTAGTACAAGCTCACCTGCACTACTTGTACAAGCTCACCTGCACTACTAGTACAGGTTCACCTGCACTACTAGTGCAAGCTCATCTGCACTGCTAGTACAAGCTCACCTTCACTACTAGCACAAGCTCACCTGCACTACTAATTCAAGTTCACCTGCACCACTTGTGCAAGCTCACCTGCAGTACTAGTACAAGCTCATCTGCCTCACTTGAACACGCTCACCTGCACTACGAGCACAAGTTCACCTGCACCACTTGTACAAGCTCACCTGCACCACTTGTACAAGCTCACCTGCACCACTTGCACAAGCTCATTTGCACTAGTTGTACAAGCTCACCTACTCCACTAGCACAAGCTCACCTGCAACAGTTGCACAAGCTCACCTGCAACAGTTGCACAAGCTCACCTGCAACAGTTGCACAAGCTCACCTGCAACAGTTGCACAAGCTCACCTGCAACAGTTGCACAAGCTCACCTGCAACAGTTGCACAAGCTCTCCGTTAGAGGGCTATAACCATATACAAGGAGCACTTGACGTTACACAATGAGTTGGCCAATGAGAACTGAGAACTCTGTGTCATCACGAAATTTAGAATACTTAAAGTTTCTTAATACAGTTGTTGCGGAAGTGAAATATTTTTTTGGCACTGTTTTGCCAGAGGAGTGCCGCTACTGCAGGTCAAATCTACAAAGTATCTCCACCGTTAAATACATTTTAGTATCATAGAATAACGTTTTCCTTAAGCCAAATACATCCATCAGTGAGGTGAGTGTAGGTGTTCTGATGTGAAATGAGCAGCATGTTGATTCCACAGAGGTGGCATGTCAGATTTTTAATTATTGTAAAATACATAAAGAATTGTTTATTGATGCATTACATTCCATCAAAGTTAACAGAACAAGTCATTAAAAATGTATTCCCAATTATATGCAAAATATTCTCACTGGAAGTAGAAAATAATTATAAATATTTTAAGCATTTGTTGGCTTTACGTTCACGACTAACAGTGTTGTCTGAAGAATCCTACAGCAATCTCCCATCATGTTGGGATTGAAAGGCCTCTGATAGTGTACCTCCATTGTACCGATATCCTGATGAAACCTTTCACCATGTTCATCACTAACACCACCAAGATTGGATGGAAGTAAGTCCAGGTGTAAATGAAGAAATATTTTATTAAGAGACGTGAAGCATCCCAGTGGTCGAAGCTTCTATCATGTACTGCACTAACTCGGCACAACTGTCTGCTGTGAGTCTTCTTGGGAAGTTCTGGACAACCTGTTGGGAAGCTTCCCATGCAACCAGCTCTAGTGGAGTTAGTTTTGATGATAAGATTGGGTCGGATATCACATGTTGTAAAAGCGTATGCAACAGGCGGGAGGTTAAGCAAATCAGCTTTTCTGTGGAGAGTGAGACTCAGGTTAAGCCATCAGTCCGGCGGTGAAGTACGGTAACCCAAAATTCCCATATGCTTTCTTTTTTCTCTGCTGATAATTATTTGACAGAATTCACATGATGATACCCACAACATCCGACGGTAATGAGAAAAGTTATAGTAACTCTCAGTAACTGAATAACGATCACTAATCAGTCTTTCAAATTTGTTCATTATTGATCAGTGTCGCTCTGATAAATAATGAACAATAATTCAGTGGTAGCGCCTACATCTCATAACCAAAAGACTCGAGTTGAATTCTGGACGAGTGAAACACGTATGCCCCTGTTACCCTCACAGTAAATAGGTACCTGATTGTTAGCCCTCTGTTGTGGGTAGCATCCTGGGGATGAGGTCCAAATGACCCTATTGGAAATAAGGATTAAAATGCAGCTTACGTGTATGATCCTGGGTTCTTAACCTTTAACAATCATTATTTTGAATAAACATTTCTTCTTCTTCTTCTTCTTCTTCTTCTTCTTCTTCTTCTTCTTCTTCTTCTTCTTCTTCTTCTTCTTCTTCTTCTTCTTCTTCTTCTTCTTCTTCCTCTTCTTCTTGTTCGTCTTCTTCAGCTCGGAGTGCAGGCAACTCTCAGACACTGAAGTAGACACAAGAGGTGTGAGGTAATGTTTTGCAATCTTCGTCTCTGCTTAAGTATCTCATGCAATCTCTGTATTTATTAACCAATATCTTGTAGCTTTCAACAGCATTTCTTCATATTGCCTTATTTCTTCCTCAGTGGTATAATAAAGTCTTGGATTAATATACAAACAACGTATCAATACTCACTGAGTATGGAAAACCTATCACATTGTTTTCTCTGACATAACTGAAATTTAACGAAATTAACTTTCATTGTTACTATATTCTGTAAATTGTAAAAGCTGGCACTGGTGTATCGCAGAGCAATGTCAGTTTGTTAGACTCACAGCGGAAAATACCCGAGTCGAGCTCTGTGTTAGGGGAGACGTATGGGCAAGTTGTCTAACACCTACTGTTAGACGGCTGCTGTTGGCCACATTCTGGGGGGGAGGACTTAATGACGTCATGCTTGGAGTTACTGAGTTATCCTGTAAATCTTCTGAGTGGATAATCCAAATATACTGTAGTTTCTTCAACTACAATTCTTTTCGTATAACACGCATATAAAACTTGAATGACTGAAGGGTATCTCCCATCAGAAGCGAAGAAGCGGTAACCTTTGCAACATAAATATTATGCCTAGTCAGACATATTTATAAAATTTATCTTCTCTAGTTTCTTTATATGCTTGATCAGGTGCGGGTTCCATGTTGGCTCCGCATACTCCAAGATGAGCCCAAGGTACGTCGTGTATAATATACTAAATGAATCCTTGTTCAAGCTCTTGACGGCATTTCTTAATTTAACTTCCTTTGCATATGCCGATAGTTATACAGTTTCTGTGTACTTCTCGTGATATGCTTGGTGTAGTCCTTAATCCTGCAGTCTACAGCTCCTTTTTTTCGTTACTTTGCAGGTATTATAACTGAGTTCAAATAGTTATCTTCTTGACAACTTTTGAAGCCTGTTAAAGTCTTCTTAAAGTTTTCCATCCTCTTCGACTGTCGTCTCACTCATTAATGTCATAGAGATCATTTGTATAAACAGTACAGGAACTGGAAGGGTCCACTGAGTGATCCATGGGTGTTTCACTCGTCAACCAATACGCATTTCGATACATTCTTTCGTATCATTTTCCTCTGTTTTCTGTACCTGTGTCCCATATGCACTTAATTACCTTCCCTGCTTCCCCTGCCTCTGCTCAACCTCCTCTTTTTTCTGTTTCCTCGTGGACGAGATTTGTATCTCTAAGCTCATGTTGATTGTCTCTTCAAGGCGCTCAACTTTCTATTTTTCATTGATTTTTCTGGTACCTCATCCAGTATATAAATTAACGAAAATAGTCTATAGTTTAATACTTCCTGTCTATTTCCCTTCTTAAATATCTGGATCGCATTTGTAGTTTTTCAATTGTCCAGCAGCTCCCCGGCACTGCTTCTGGCGCATTTGAATTCCTTGAGAACTCACCTTTTCTCTTTTCGTTGAAATTTCTTCTAATCATCTCTGCTCGTACCTTTCTTTTCCTCCTCCTGGTGTCTTTCCCAGCTTATTCGTCAGTGCCTTTTTGAACCTTCTATTCCATTTTCACATATTCTTATCACTCATTGTTAGTTCACGTCCCTCCTCCTTGAGTCTTTTCTTTAGAATTATTCTCAGAAACATATTGAAATTGCTAAAATAGAGATTGAGAGCCAAAAAAAAAAAAAAATTCTTTTAATCAAGCTATTCCATTAGACCGGACACAAAGTATGGGTATTCCAAACGGGAGGATGATGAAATTAGTCCTGTAGCATGCCACAGCTACATATGTTCGCATCCGGAGTGACATGTTTAGTTGTACTGGTCATGTCATTGATGGCCCAGTAAACTAAAGAGTCTCAGAATTTTGATCCACACCCATTTTTATCTTAAGTGGCTGCAAAATAGCTTAGGCTCTGTTTTAGCCATTGTCTCTGTATCGTTTTCACATTTCATTTGTAATTTCCTTCTTATCATAAGCACAGTTATTCTCAGTTATACTGCTGAGTTTCCTCTTGTTTATCATCCTCCTTTTCCTGTTGTACTGGTCATGTCATTGATGGCCCAGTAAACTAAAGAGTCTCAGAATTTTGATCCACACCCATTTTTATCTTAAGTGGCTGCAAAATAGCTTAGGCTCTGTTTTAGCCATTGTCTCTGTATCGTTTTCACATTTCATTTGTAATTTCCTTCTTATCATAAGCACAGTTATTCTCAGTTATACTGCTGAGTTTCCTCTTGTTTATCATCCTCCTTTTCCTGTTTTCCGTACCATTTTTGCCCTTAGCTTATGTCTCGCTGCTCTTCTATGTAAATTTTGGGCTCTTTGCTTTTTGTATTCCTTCCTCCCTTGCTAATATGAACCTGTCTGTGGCTCCCTGGCATAGCTTAGCAACCTCATTGTCATTGTTTCGCCTTCCAGTTTTTCCTTTTGAGATTAATTCAGGAACTTTCTTTTTCATTTTCCCTAATTTTGTTGCCTTACTCTGTTCTTGCTTCTTTGCATTCCCACATCCACAATATAATCAAACCGAAAGTCCATGTGGTCACTATTTCTCACATGGGAGAGAAGAACAAAACCAGCCTTGCTAGTTCATCTTTCCTTAGTAACCCTGTAGTGTTGTTAGCATGTTGGCTCGTGAAGTGTTCCATTACTGTCTCCTCAGATTCTCTTTCTATGTTTCTGCCTCCAACCTTCCATGTGATTCTTAGTTCTCCCCAGTAAATCTCTTTGTTTTAAAAGTCCCTCATGATGTGAAGTTTTCTCGTTCATTATATTTCCTCTTTGCGCTGCCTCTGTATTATTACTAGATTATTCTCTTACTCATATTTTTTTCATGTTTTCTGTGAGGGACTGATTATTCCGTTACCACTACCTACCTTCCTACTGCTGTCATTTTCTCTGCCAGTCTGAAATCTCCGCTAAAGAAATAATTCATCTCTCTCTCTCTCTCTCTCTCTCTCTCTCTCTCTCTCTCTCTCTCTCTCTCTCTCTCTCTCTCTCTCTCTCTCTCTCTCTCTCTCTCTCTCTCTCTCTCTCTCTCTCTCTCTCTCTCTCTCTCTCTCTCTCTCTCTCTCTCTCTCTCTCTCTCTCTCTCTCTCTCTCTCTCTCTCTCTCTCTCTCTCTCTCTCTCTCTCTCTTTGTCTCTCTCTCTCTTTACCCATTGTTTGACAAGGTTAGGTTAAGGATCCCTAGCTTTATTGACAAGCTATTTACAGGTTAAGGATTCCTAACTTTATTAACAAGCTAAGAGCTGTTACCTACATCAGCTCACTTTAAAGCATTTTTGTTGTTATGAGACATACAAGTAGGGAACAGGATGAAGTTGGAGCCATCTGTGGGCCAGCATTTTCATTTGATCAACTGACTTTATCTGGTTGACATCATTATGCTGTACAAATGTATTCCATACTCGAGTCATCCTGGGGATAAATGATCTCAGATGAAGTGATGTTCTGGAGAAGGGTACAGCCAGAGTGAAGTTGCTGCTTTCTGCCCGTCTTGTGGTATAGAAACTTGCTTCTCGCTGTACTCGAAGTGGATCCAAGTGTGGTACTTTGACAATATTGGCCTTGTACATAACAGTAAGGCCACCCACATCCCTCCTGTGTTGAAGGCTCTGCTGAAATGACAGATCTATCCAGGATGGGTCCAGACGAGAGATGAGACGTCTTGCTCTGATCTCCACTCTGTCAAGCAGTCGCAGATGAGTGGGGGGGATGAGGGGGAGGCAAACCAAGAAAGTGGAGCATACTCAAGATGTGAGAGTACTTGTGCCTCAAACAGAATCTTGTAAACCCTACTGTCAAGCAGATGCGAGATACGGCGAAGTGCTGTAAGCTTCCTGGCTGCTTTGTTTGCAAGATTTGCAACATGGTTCTTCATGGTTAGTTTGGAGTCAAATTTCACCCCAAGGATATCAACTTCTTCCCCACGTACCAACACCCTCCCAGTTGTGTTTTCTACTGCACCGGCATTACCATCATGGTGCCTAGAGACCATCATCATTTGCGTTTTCTCAGGTGCAAATGTTGCTTGCCATCTGTTTCCCAAAGCTGATATAGCTCTTAGCAAGTGATTGATGTAGCTTAGAGCAGCTGGCATTTCTTCTCTTGGATAAGTGAATATCAGTGTACAGTCGTCTGCATATGCATGGGATTCTGGGATGAGATGAAGAAGGTCGTTGAAGTAGACATTCCATAACAATGGTCCCAGCACGCTTCCTTGTGAAACACTTGCCCCAGTAGGATGTCTTGCTGATTCCGTTCCATTGAGAACTACCCTTAGAGATCTACCATGAAGGCAATCACTGAGGAGACATAGCGTAGAGCCTGCAATTCCCAGTGCTTGAAGTTTTGCTTAGAGGGCCTGGTGTCACACCTGGTCGAAAGCACCAGCAATGTCCAGTGCTACCACACAGCTGACACTGGATTTACCCAGTGACTGGTGCCACTTAGTGGAGAGGTTTAACAACAGATCAGCAGCAGTGTAACCTTTCCTGAAGCCATATTGACGATCACAAAGTAGTGAATGGTAGTCAAAAAACTCTGTCATTTGTCTTGAGATTATTGTCTCAAGGATCTTACCAGTGATTGACAGGAGTGACACTGGTCTGTAGTTGCTGATTTCTGCTCTGCTCTTCTTGTTGTCTCTTTTCATAGAGAGGGCCATTTACACTGTACTAGGCAGTGCTGAAAGATGCGAGTTAAAGGTGCTGCCAGCTGGTCTGCACATCTCAGCAATCTTGGGCTCAACTTGTCTGGGCCCACAGCCTTTTCTTGGTCAAGCGATTTAAGAAGGAAATGCACTTCCTCCTGCCTTATTGTCACCACAGACAGTTTTGACACAGTTCTTGCAGCTAGCCAAGGAAGGTCCCTTGCTGGATCAGGAACTTGCATTTTGGTAGCAAAGTGTTCGGCGAAGAGGTCCGCCTTCTCTTGACTACTAGTAGAGGTGGTCCCATCCTGTCGATTTAGAGGTGGAATGAGTTCATCAGGCAGATAACTTTGTCTGTTCCTGACCAGGGACCACCAGGTTTAGGAGCCTACCCTACCTGATGCTAGCTTTCTTTTTGTGTCCACCTCCCATTTAGCAATGCCCCACTTTTGTACGTCACCCATATGCCTACAGGCTTGCCTGTGCAAGTTCCTGTTATAGGTGGTAGGATGTCTCTCATACCTTCGCCATGCTTTGTACTTAGCAGTAGCAGCCTCTCTACAACGAAAGCCAAACCAAGGCTGATCTGTAGGCTTCGTCACATTTTGCCGGTGAGGAATGTGTTCTTGTCGTAGATTAAGGATGTGTCCAGTGAAGGCTTTCACTTGGTTGTCAATATCCCCTTGGAGAAGAGCATTCCAATCGGTGGTGGCGAGCTCAGAGCAAAGAGCTGGCCAATTACCTCTTTCCCATAGCCAGGTTGTAAAAACAGCCTTGTGGTCAGATGATCCAGCGTAGCCGAGGGGTTGACAAGTGACTATACCTTCTGCCAGATCACTCACTACTGGGTCAATGGAGGAGCCAGAGATGTGAGTAGGGAAATCAACAAAGTTTCTCATGTCAAATACTGCAAGAAGGTCATCAAAGTCCCTCTGTATAAGGTATTGGTTGAGGTCATCAACAATTATGATATGTTGACAGTTGTGTTGTAGCAGAAGGGAGTCAATATTTTCCATTAGGAAGTTGATGGGGTCTGCATGTTGCCACTGAGGTCTGTACATTGCACATGCTAGTACAGAAGTACTAGTGTTGTTTATGCAGAGCTTGAAGAACATCATTTCAATATGAGTAGGGATGGCAACATCAATGTGCTGGGCATGAACACTTTTAGAGAAGCACACAGCAACACCACCTCTTTGCCCTTGCCTGTCTCTTCTCATCCATGAGGTGTAGCCAGCAATTCTTGCAAAATTTTCTGGAGTCCTGTCGTCCAAAAATGTTTCAACTACAACTATCATGTCGGGACGTCGAGTGTTCACAAAACTATGTGTGAGCTCTCCAACATTAATAATAAAACCTCTAATGTTGGCCGACAGGATGCTGATAGACTGGCTCCTCATGATGTGGTCAGCTTGAGGTGGTGGGCGTGTAGGGCATGTAAGGTGCCTGCCCTTGAGAGAGATAGGGTACTGAGGCAGCTGCAGAGATGTAGGTCTGTGGTCTTGTATAAGGCACAATACCACCTGCTGGGCTGAGATAGGAGTAGCTGAGTGGGTGACGTGTGAGAGTGTTCACCAATTCAGAGATCCTGCTGGCTTGTTCCGAGAACAGGTCTCTAAACAGGTGATCCTGTCTGTCAAGTTCCCTTTTCTTCCGACACTGGTCCCCCTGATGTCCTTTCTTGTAGCAGTAATTGCACCTGGTATCTCGCAGGCAGTTGTTGGCGGTGTGCCCCTTCCGGTGACAGTGAGAGCACAGCCTAGGTGCCCGGGAGGGTGGACTATGATTTGTTGCAGTCGCAGATGCTTGACAAAGTAGAGAACAGAGCAAGACGTCTCATCTCTCGCCTGGACCCATCCTGGATAGATCTGTCATTTCAGTAGAGCCTTGAACACAGGAGAGATGTGGGTGGCCTTACTGTTATGTACAAGGCCAATATTGTCAAAGTACCACACTTGGATCCACTTCGAGGACAGCGTGAAACAAGCTTTTATGCCACAAGACGGGCAGAAAGCAGCAACTTCACTCTGGCTGTACCCTTCTCCAGAACATCACTCCATCTGAGATCATACATACCCAGGATGACTAGAGTATGGAACACATTTGTACACATTCTCTCTCTCTCTCTCTCTCTCTCTCTCTCTCTCTCTCTCTCTCTCTCTCTCTCTCTCTCTCTCTCTCTCTCTCTCTCTCTCTCTCTCTCTCTCTCTCTCTCTCTCTCTCTCTCGCTAGCTCTGTCTCTTTCTCTCTCTCTCGCTCTCTCTCTCTCGCTCTCTCTCTCACTCTCTCTCCCTCTCTCTCTCTCTCGCTCTCTCTCTCTCTCTCGCTCTCTCTCGCTCTCTCTCTCTCCTCTCTCGCCTCTCTCCTCTCTCTCTCTCTCGCTCTCTCTCTCTCTCTCTCTCTCTCTCTCGCTCTCTCTTTCTTGTTATGTACTATTCCATAGGCGATGACTTATCAGTTATCGTTATTGGGAGCTTCATTTTCACTGACTAGTGTACATCACTACGTCTGATATTCTTATGTTCATCTCACAACTCTAGTTATGTGGCAGACCTTTAATCTTCAATTACATCAATCTTCAGTTGCTTAAGACCCTTAATTGGTTCATGAAGATGATCTACCAAACTATTGGGGATTAGGATCCTGGTGGAGAAGATTACGATGTAGCAGTTAGTGGTAGGATTTGAGGGTTGTGTTTTTAAATAAATGGCGCCAGATAATAACATTTGTGAGACGGAGAGGTGGGACAGAAGTCATGGCAGTCTGGTAATGAGAGGGAGCTAGCCTTCTCTCTGTCCTCTCTACTTCCTGTGCTTTTCCACCATGGTGGCTTGGATAGCTCTTGAATCATGTCTCTTCTTTGACTCAGTTTGCTATTTCCACTTTAATTATTTTCTTTTGTCTCTGATTTAGACTTGATTCTGTCTTCCGCTCCTCCCCCCCCCCTTCCCCTGTTCTTTCTCAAGTCACACCCATCTGTGTTCTCACTCTGTTCTCACTCTGTCTCTGAGTGCAATTTTTTAAACGATTTTTCAGCGTTCACAATTTTGCCTCTTTGTATACCTCACTATCCTCATAAAACTTACTCATTTCCTGCCTCTCTTCCACTTCTACTTGAATTTCATTTACCTCTCTTCCCTTTATTTCTCTTCTCCTGATTATTTTTATTTATTTATCCACAAATCCATATTATAGTCTTCCCAGAGTCAAAATATCCATATTTTTTTCTCTGCTATGTGCTTGTCATCCTCCTTCAGTAGGTCAACATAACTTTGGTTCCTCTCCTCCTCTCTCTCTTCCTCCCCTGCTCTCCTCTACCTGATATTGGTTTCTCACTGTGACTTGTAACTCGCTGATGAGAGAAAGATGGTGAGGGAGAGAGATGAAGAGGCGGAAGAGACGCTAGAGAGAGAAATGTTGTTGAGGGAGAGATGTTGGTGAGGAAGAAATGCTGGTGAGGGAGAGATGCTGGTGAGGGAGAGATGCTGGTTGGGGAGAGATAAAGTTGAGGGAGAGATGCAGGTGAGGGAGAGATGCAGGTGAGGGAGAGACGCAGGTGAGGGAGAGACGCAGGTAAGGGAGAGATGTTGAGTCTCTGCGCACATTAACATTTACCTGCGTATACCTCTGTGCGTAAGTGCGAATGTTAATTATCACCAGTGGGTGTGTGAGTGCGTCAGGAAGAAGGGGTGGAGTGCACTGGGGCGTATATGTTTATTTTGCTGTAGTATCCCTCCTGGGTGGGTTTGTTTGGCTTCGTGATTGCGTGGTTGTGACTCAGCTTGGTAGACTTCCTCAAGCGGGTGACGCCGCCGGTGTGAAAGTTAACGTTTTGGCAAGAGGTCACTTAGGAAACTCCCTCTTCCGTGACATTTAATATCCGCTCATAAAACACGATGGAGATCATGAAATAGGAGAACGCTTCATGAGCACACGATGAATTGCGCTAAAGTATATTGACCTTTTCACGAGATATCATACTTACCTTTGTATACTCTGGCCTACCATAACAAGAGCCACTTCAAATGACCATAGCAAGTAAAACCTACAATATTATATTGCTATAGCGTTCTGTATATTTACACTTCAGCGTGAGTCTTCCATAATTACTGACGCACCATTTTCTGTGATTTTATTTAATGTGAAGATATTTTGATAAAAAATAAAACGTAGATTCATTCATTAGTTGTTGTATTGTGCGCTGTTAAATTTATAGTCGAAGAACTGTTTCTATGCCCGAACTAATTTTAAAGGCCAGATCTGTCTCACATACTGTCACACCCTATGATGTGATCCACAACAGTCTACTATTATCCAGATACCCTCGAGGTCCTTGGTGAGCAGAAGCAGTAGATGTAACGGGAATTATCCAAAGTTTCCACCCATCAAGACAAGGTTAGAAAACACAGTTGACCTTATTTTCACAAATAATGAGGACCTGGTAAGAAACATAAGAATATCATAAACAACTCGGACCACAATCTGATCGAAGTCCAGACTTACATGCACAGGGATCCTGACCGGTAAAATGCATGCAGCTAAGAAGGAGCCTTCACCAAATTCATCTTCAACAAGAACATCAACTGGAATCATGTAAACCATGTCCTAAATGAAACGTGTTGGGAAGATATCTTAAGTAACATGGATTTAAACCAGTACCTTGAAAAGATCAGCTTTCTGGCAGCTGAAGTGTGTTCAAGGTATATTCCCCTAAGAAAAAAGAAGAGAAGAAGTAAACTGGAGAGACAAAGAGAGACGCTCCTTCTGCAAGAGAAGGCGAAGAATCACCGATCTCCTCAAAGGGAGTAGATTATCTGAAACACGGAAGGAAGCACTAACCAGGGAAGTGGAAATATGCTGAGTTTAAATTATATGATTCATACAGGATCCAGGAGAAACAGGAGGAGCTAAATGCGATAAGTGAAATCGAAAGAAATTCAAAATATTTCTTTTCATATGCTAAAAACAAGGCAAAAACCACATCTAGTATCGGGCCCTTACTCAGACAAGATGGAATTTACACAGATGACAACAAAGAAATGAGTGAGTTTTGAAGTCTCAATACGACTCTTGAGTTTAGCGAGCTATTAATGAGTCCAAAGATTGACAAATCAAATTATTTTTTCATAAATGAGCCTCAAAACCTTGTTAATGTATACCAAATTTCTGACATAACCCTAACTCCACTGGACTTTGAAAAAGCCATTGACAACATGCCCATGTACTCAGCCTAGGGCCCAGACTCGTAGAACTCCGTGTTTATTAAGAGCATGATGTGGAGGGGGAGCATAGACAAGGGTGAAATCCCAGCACCAAAAGCAACGGATGTAGCCCACTCTATAAAGGTGGCAGCAGAGTAATAGCTAAGAACTATGGACCAATAGCTCTAACTTCTTACATCATACAAATCTTTGAAAGAGTTCTAAGAAGCATGACTGTAAATCATTTGGATTCCCAACAGCTGCACAATCCATGGCAGCATGGTTTCAGAGCAGGTCGATCCTGCCTCTCACAAATACTGGACCACTATGATATGGTCTTGGATGCACTGGAAGACAAACATAATGCAGATGTAGTATACACAGATTTTGCAAAAGCATTTGACACGTGTGATCATGGAGTAATAGCGCACAAAATGCGCACTAAAGGGATAATTGTCAAAATGGGTAGATGGATCTTCAACTTTCTAACCAATCGAGCACAAAGAGTAGTGGTAAACAGAGTTAATTAAGTCGGAGGCTGCCACAGTGAAAAGCTCTGTTCCACCAGGTACAGTACTTGCCCCCCATCCTGTTCCTCATCCTCATATCAAACATAGACAGTGATGTAAACCATAGCACAGTGTCATCTTTTGCAGACGATACTAGGATCTTCATGAGACTGTCATCCATTAAGGACACGGTAAATCTCCAAGCAGATATAAACCAAGTTTTCCAGTAGGCAAAGGAAAAAAATATAATGTTCAATGAGGAAAAATTTCAACTGTGTTGTGTAAAACTGGAGGAAATAATAACTAGAACTAAGTATACTGCAAACTCTAATCACACAAAAGAACGGAAAAATAGAGTGAAGGACTTTGGAGTGTTAATGTCAGAGGATCTCACCTTCAAGGCACACATCAGTGTAACTATCACATCTGCTAGGAAAATGTTAGGATGAATAAAGAGAGCCTTCAAAATAATGGATGCCAAGCCAGTGGTGATCCTTTTTTTTAATCACTTGTTCTCTCTAGGCTGGAATACTGCTATACAGTAACAGCTCCTTGCAAGGCAAATGAAATCGCAGATCTAAAGAATGTTCAGAAAACGTTTACCGCACATACAAGTTCCGTCAAATACCTTAATCATAATCTACACCTGGAAAATCCTAAAGGGGCTGGTCCCAAATCTTCACACAGAAATCGCTCCCATCGAAAACAAAATACTAGGAAAACAGTGCAAAATACCTTCAGTGAAAAGCACTGGCGTCATTAGTACACTAAGAGACAACACAGTAAGTGTCCGGGGCCCAAGATTGTTCAACAGCCTCCCACCAGGAATAAGGGAAATTACCAGTAGACCCCTGGCTGCCTTCAAGAGGGAGCTGGACAGATACCTAAAATCAGTACCCGATCAGCCGGACTGTGGTTCGTATGTTAGACTACGTGCTGCCAGCAGTAACGGCCTCGTTGATCAGGTCCTGATCCATCTGGAGGTCTGGTCGAGGACAGGGCAGTGGGAGCGTTGACCCCCAGAACACCCTCCAGGTAGACTCCAGGTAGGTAGACACCCAGGACTGAACCTGGGTATTTCGAATGTTCCGAAGTTGCAACAACTCTTACTATGTTACGATCTGTGTAACACTGTGAACACCTTGAAGAGCTAATAAGAACAAACAAGATGTAAAACTTAAGATGTATTCCAGAAAGTTATAAATCTTTCTGACTCCTAAGAGGAGCTTCTAGATCTCCTAACTAGCGTAAACTCCTGTGAAAGAAAGCTGCCGTGACAGGCCTTCACAACACAGCAGACTGCCACACAGCCTGACTGCCACACAGCACAGACTGCCACACAGCACAGACTGCCACACAGCACAGACTGCCACACAGCACAGACTGCTACACAGCACAGACTGCCACACAGCCTGACTGCCACACAGCCTGACTGCCACACAGCCTGACTGCCACACAGCACAGATTGCCACACAGCACAGACTGCCACACAGCACAGACTGCCACACAGCACAGACTGCCACACAGCACAGACTGCCACACAGCACAGACTGCCACACAGCACAGACTGCTACACAGCACAGACTGCCACACAGCCTGACTGCCACACAGCCTGACTGCCACACAGCCTGACTGCCACACAGCACAGACTGCCACACAGCACAGACTGCCACACAGCACAGACTGCCACACAGCACAGACTGCCACACAGCACAGACTGCTACACAGCACAGACTGCCACACAGCCTGACTGCCACACAGCACAGATTGCCACACAGCACAGACTGCCACACAGCACAGACTGCCACACAGCACAGACTGCCACACAGCCTGACTGCCACACAGCACAGACTGCCACACAGCCTGACTGCCACACAGCACAGACTACCACACAGCACAGATTGCCACACAGCACAGATTGCCACACAGCACAGACTGCCACACAGCACAGACTGCCACACAGCACAGACTGCTACACAGCACAGACTGCCACACAGCACAGACTGCCACACAGCACAGACTGCCACACAGCACAGACTGCTACACAGCACAGACTGCCACACAGCACAGACTGCCACACAGCACAGACTGCTACACAGCACAGACTACCACACAGCACAGATTGCCACACAGCACAGACTGCCACACAGCACAGACTGCCACACAGCACAGACTGCCACACAGCACAGACTGCCACACAGCCTGACTGCCACACAGCACAGACTGCCACACAGCACAGACTGCTACACAGCACAGACTACCACACAGCACAGATTGCCACACAGCACAGACTGCCACACAGCACAGACTGCCACACAGCACAGACTGCCACACAGCACAGACTGCCACACAGCACAGACTGCCACGCAGCCTGACTGCCACACAGCACAGACTGCCACACAGCACAGACTGCTACACAGCACAGACTACCACACAGCACAGATTGCCACACAGCACAGACTGCCACACAGCACAGACTGCCACACAGCACAGACTGCCACACAGCACAGACTGCCACACAGCACAGACTGCCACACAGCACAGACTGCCACACAGCACAGACTGCCACACAGCCTGACTGCCACACAGCACAGACTGCCACACAGCACAGACTGCCACACAGCACAGACTACCACACAGCACAGATTGCCACACAGTACAGACTGCCACACAGCACAGACTGCCACACAGCACAGACTGCCACACAGCACAGACTGCCACACAGCACAGACTGCTACACAGCACAGACTACCACACAGCACAGATTGCCACACAGCACAGACTGCCACACAGCACAGACTGCCACACAGCACAGACTGCCACACAGCACAGACTGCCACACAGCACAGACTGCCACACAGCATAGACTGCCACACAGCACAGACTGCCACACAGCACAGACTGCCACACAGCACAGACTGCCACACAGCACAGATTGCCACACAGCACAGACTACCACACAGCACAGACTACCACACAGCACAGACTGCCACACAGCACGGACTGCCACACAGCACAGACTGCCACACAGCACGGACTGCCACACAGCACAGACTGCCACACAGCACAGACTGCCACACAGCACAGACTGCCACACAGCCTGACTGCCACACAGCACAGACTGCCACACAGCACAGACTGCTACACAGCACAGACTACCACACAGCACAGATTGCCACACAGCACAGACTGCCACACAGCACAGACTGCCACACAGCACAGACTGCCACACAGCACAGACTGCCACACAGCACAGACTGCCACACAGCACAGATTGCCACACAGCACAGACTACCACACAGCACAGACTACCACACAGCACAGACTGCCACACAGCACGGACTGCCACACAGCACAGACTGCCACATAGCACGGACTGCCACACAGCACAGACTGCCACACAGCACGGACTGCCACACAGCACAGACTGCCACACAGCACGGACTGCCACACAGCACAGACTGCCACACAGCACAGATTGCCACACAGCACAGACTACCACACAGCACAGACTACCACACAGCACAGACTGCCACACAGCACGGACTGCCACACAGCACAGACTGCCACACAGCACGGACTGCCACACAGCACAGACTGCCACACAGCACGGACTGCCACACAGCACAGACTGCCACACAGCACAGACTGCCACACAGCCTGACTGACACACAGCACAGACTGCCACACAGCACAGACTGCCACACAGAACAGACTGCCACACAGCACAGACTGCCACACAGCACAGACTGCCACACAGCACAGACATGTGTGATCGTTGTGCGCTTCACTGTATGTCTGCTACTGATACTGAAGCCATAGTATTTGCTTCTGGATCGTGTATGCAACTAGAGCGAGGAGGAAAAAAATGTGGATAACAGCTCTGAGGTCTACTGGAAGTTAATTGAGGCTATAACTAGCAGTCAGAAGATTTTCAAATTTTGTTATGAGTGGTGATATTAGCGAACAGCCTCATTCATCCTTACAGTAAACACAGCGTCCAATAAACAGTGCCGTCCATGACACCCGAAATAATTGTTCCACTGTTTAGGTATCACTAAAGTTTGCAATTACATTATCCTTATACAAATACAGATACAAATACAAAATTCATTCCTTTTCTGCTGGATACAGGTAATGTAGTTTTACATATTATCAAATATTGTTAGGCACAAAAGAAAGCCACTGTTATGAGGTGGATTGATTACAGGTGTAATGCCAATAGATATGAGTATAAAGAGACAATATGAAGACCATGTTTAGGTTAGACTGAGTTAAGTTAGGCTTGGTTTAGTTACGTTAGACTGTTGTCTGTCAGTAAAAGTAACATTCAATATTCTTCAGTCAAGTGAAATACCGTTTCACCCATTACTAGCAAGCTCTAATATAGTTCACAAGTAACCCGACTTCGACCATTTACTAAGTCAGGAGGGAGTATATGTAAGCCAGCAGACAGGGACGGGACACGAGAGGTAGTACGAAGAGAAGAAGAGAGGTAGTGGTAGTAGTAGTAGTAGTAGTAGTAGTAGTAGTAGTAGTAGTAGTAGTAGTAGTAGTAGTAGAAGTAGTGGAGTCAGTCAAATACTAAGCAAGAGGAGCACTGCAAGGGAGCTAGGGGCCCACAAGGGAGCTAGGGGCCCACAAGGGAGCTAGGGGCCCACAAGGGAGCTAGGGGCCCACAAGGGAGCTAGGGGCCCACAAAGGGTAGGAACAAGAACACATAGAAAAGAAAAGAAAACCCAAAGGAGAAAGACGGAAGGGAAAGAGGGAGAAAAGGGAAAAAAGAATTAAGTTAAGTCACGGGTGTTCTGAAGGGAGGATTCAACCAGACTGCGACTGTTTACCCTACGTCTAACTTTCACTGTCGCCGTCTGGTTGAATCCTCCCTTTTACTCAACTTTCCTTGTATGAATCTTAGTCGTGGCTTTGTCTCTGTTGATGTCTTCCTTTCCCACTACATTGCAAAATGCTCCAAACTTCAAAACACCCGTTACTTAACCTAATTCTTTTTTCCCCTTCTCCCACTTTCCCTTTCCTCCTTCCTCTTTCTCCTTTGAGTTTTCCTTCTTCTGCCTTGGGTATTTGGCCCATTATTATTATTATTTTTCCTTCCTCTGCGTTCTTGTTCCAACCCTTTGTGGGCCCCTAGCTCCCTTGTGGGTCCCTAGCTCCCTCGTGGATCCCTAGCTCCCTTGTGGGCCCCTAGCTCCCTTGTGGGCCCCTAGCTCCCTTGTGGGCCCCTAGCTCCCTTGCAGTGCCCTTCTTAATATTTGACTGACTCCACTACTACTACTTCTACCTCTACCACTACTTCTAATCTTCCTCTACTACCTCTCTTGTCCCGTCCCTGTCTTCTGGTCTGTATATACTCCCTTCTTCTCTCCTTTCTGTTAGTGTGACTTTGTAAATGGTCCAAGTCGGACCGAAACGTCGTCGTAAGCTCCTCTCTCCTTTGTGCGGGTTATTTGTGTATTGTTCCAGTGCCTCTTTTGTTATTTTTGAAATAGTTCTGTCCTCAGCAGAAGGTACTTCCTGAAGGAGCTTGCTCAGCATAATGTTTCTCTTTACCCATCACTAACCTTTAATTACTTACCTCTACATATTGCCATTACCTCGAGGTTCCGTCGTGCCACATTATTTTTTCTCTTCTAAACGGAATTTTATATTGTTAATGTTCCTGGGAGAAGCGTTCTTAAAATATAAACTTACGTAATCAACAATAATAGGTCAGGTTAAGGAATGCTCAGTGAAGGCTAGGGATCATATCAATGAAACTTCGAAGATCAGGTTAAGGAAGGTTCCGACAACCCCATCATGCATCCATAAGCCGAAACACTTCATCAAACAGGAAAGTTTTCGTAGAAGTGAATTATCTCTTCACTTCAATTTAATCAACACACAACGTGTGTTTTCCTGTACGAAAGACAACAATTTAAAATTACCCATTAATTTTTTTTTATCCCTAAAGGGGACCTTTACTTGGTTGTCATATTTTTTCTTCCTCCAACTTTTGCTCATAACACGAGAATGCCTCATACGATTGGCGTCAAATTCTTTTTCAACAATGGTAAATGTTAAGTAGGTCAAGATTCCAGGAACAATTTGTATGTGCAGGTGCCCTGTGACCAAAGTTATGGAAACCATTACAGCATCCTGGAATGGCTAAGATAACTTACAGAACCCTCAGCGGCTGAACTTCAAACAATAACACAAGAAACCTAATGGTCTAGTGGCTAACGCGACGGGCTGGAGTTTTGAGACTCTATGACCGCGGGTTCAATCCCGGCCGGGGGTATGGTTTAACCTAATTCAACGACGGTGGAGAATGAAATTCTCTCTTGTAGGAGCACATCTGCTAATTTTATTACTAAAATAGTAAATTTTGGTTCCTGTTTAATCACATTCAATAGATTTGAGTCTGTTTCGTGTAAATGGCTTCAGTATTAAATGGCTGATATATCTTATGGCCAATTTAGTTTGTATTTTGAGAAATTTGTCAATGCATTAATTTGTTATATAAAACTTAAAATCGTTTGAATAACGTGTGATAATTTAAGAATGTTTGTTTTGATTGGCTTCAAATTTTAAGTCATAGTGTGTCTTCCAGAAAACAAGATTCGCGGTGCTATTAGTCTCCCTAAGTTCCGATTTGCCAGTCGAATTAAATAAATGGTGATACTGATTTCCACTCAGTAAGGAAAGAATGCCTCAGCTTATCACCTTCAAACTATTAACGATGATGCATTCCATAAGGTAGACGGACACTCTCTAAGTTTACACTGTGTCCGTGCAAATTTTTGCCTCCTCCTCTTCTTCAGGATAGGTGCAGTTTGACTGGAGGTTTCTTCAGTATAAAGTTGGAATTTTAATTAATGTTTTTTACAGATTGGAATCGTTGGATTCAGAGTAATTACTGGAGAATGCCTTTTATGATAGATCTTTTATGAAGGGTTTTATTAAAAAAAAAGAAGTCTGGCTCTCGCTTGGAGCTCTAAATTTTAAATTGCTAATTTCCTCCAAGTCTCTATATTCAGCCTAGCAACTGTAAAAGCCACGAGTGAAACGAGAAAGCTGAAGCCTTGGACAAATACCTAAACTGAGTTCCACGAGTGACGTGTGTCTGAGCCTAAATCTGCGGAGAATCGTCTCAGAGCGATTCCTTTTGAATTAAGATGACCAGACACCTACTTCCTGTCAAACCCTGGGAAACTTGTTGCTCGTCTGTTAAGCCTGCAATTTCTGATACAGAGACCCTTGTCCTATTTTCATTTTCCGCCCGGATTTGGGTAATATTTCCTTCCCGGACTGGGAAGTAGAACTCTGTACAAAGTACGCTGGCAGTAGCAACAGCCACAGCAATAAAGTAATTCCCGGGAAATAGGAGATCATGGTAAAGGGAATTTAATATATGCTGCAGCATGATTTGATCCAGCCCAGCGCTGGTCGGTGGTGATTGTCGTGTCTGGAAGCACCAAAAGCAGACTGCGGCGGGTACCATTTATGTACACACTACAAGAAGGTGGACGCCCTTACTTGGGCTGACTCCCTCCAACATATTCCCACTGTCAATGTTTCGAACACTGTATACTGACGTGCACTTTGAAAAACGTTGCTCAGATTGTCTTGTACGTATAAATATTTAAGTAACGGTTCGCTTATATACGAACCTTTAAGGCCAACCTTCACAAGGCTTTCAACGTCGATGTTTTCGATTAATGTGAACTGCTCAGCACGTTGGGTTTTAAAGTTGCCATTAAGAGCTCACTAGGATGAGCTGAACTCACAGGACTGACGTTCGTACTAGCAGGTTAAATGGCGCTAAATTTTGGAATAAATTCTACCTGATCAGTGAGCATTAGTTGAGCTTTATGATTTATAGTCCTGGAAGCGTGTGTTTTGTCAGCTTTTTTTTTCAAACGTTGATAACATTATTAATTCGCTGCTATTAATACTAACTTAAAGCTACAAACCACTTGGAGGGAGAGAGTATGGAGGAGGTGAATGTATTCAGATATTTAGGAGTGGACTTGTCAGCAGATGGGTCTATGAAGGATAAGGTGAATTGTAGAATTGATGAGGGGAAAAGTTGAGTGGTGCACTTAGGAGTCTGTGGAGACAAAGAACTTTGTCCATTGAAGCAAAGAGGGGGATGTATGAGAGTATAGTTTTACCAACGCTCTTATATGGGTGTGAAGCATGGGTGATGAATGTTGCAGCGAGGAGAAGGCTGGAGGCAGTGGAGATGTCATGTCTGAGGGTAATGTGTGGTGTGAATATAATGCAGAGAATTCGTAGCTTGGAGATTAGGAGAAGTTGTGGGATTACCAAAACTATTATCCAGAGGGCTGAGGAGGGGTTGTTAAGGTGGTTTGGACATGTAGAGAGAATGGAACAAAACAGAATGACTTCGAGAGTGTATAAATCTGTAGTGGAGGGAATGCGGGGTAGGGGTCGGCCTAGGAAAGGTTGGAGGGAGGGGGTAAAGGAGGTTTTGTGTGCGAGAGGCTTGGACTTCTAGCAAGCATGCGTGAGTATATTTGATAGGAGTGAACAGAGACGAATGGCTTTTAATGCTTGACGTGCTGTTGGAGTGTGAACAAAGTAACATTTATGAAGGGGTTCAGGAAAACCGGCAGGCCGGACTTGAGTCCTGGAGATGGGAAGTACAGTGTCTGCACTCTGAAGGAGGGGTGTTAATGTTGCAGTTTCATAACTGTAGTGTAAAGCACCCTTCTGGCAAGACAGTGATGGAGTGAATGATGATGAAAGTTTTCCTTTTTCGGGCCACCCTGCCTTGGTGGGAATCGGCCGATGTGTTAATAAAAAAAAATAATAAACCACTTGTCTACACTCCGACCTAACACGCTTCCACACGACTGCTGGATGCTGAAGCTCCTACTACTTAAAACCTGTGTTCTGTGTGATCTGTTGTGTGTTGTATTCTGTTTGATCTGTTGTGTGTTGTATTCTGTGTGATCTGTTGTGTGTTGTATTCTGTTTGATCTGTTGTGCGCTCTTCTGTGTGATCTGTTGTGTGTTGTTCTGTGTGATCTGTTGCGTGCTATGGTTTGTGTGCTCTCTTATGTGTTGTTCTGTGTGATCTGTTGTGTGTTGTATTCTGTTTGATCTGTTGTGCGCTCTTCTGTGTGATCTGTTGTGTGTTGTTCCGTGTGATCTGTTGTGTGCTGTGGAATGTATGCTCAGTTATGTGTTGTTCCGTGTGATCTGTTGTGTGCTGTGGTCTGTGTGTGCTCTATTGTGTGCTGTTTTGTGTGCTTTGCTGTGTTATGTGTGTGTTCTGCTGTGTGATGTTCTGCATTTGTTCTGTGTTCTGTGTGTTGTGTAGGGTGGTACGTTCCAACCTTTCCCGGGCCGACCCTTATCTCTCTCTCCTTCCACCCCAGATTTATACGCCATCCTGATCATCCTATTTTGCTTCATCCTTTATAAATAAATAACCTACTTCGACAACCCTCCTTTACCCTCTGAAATACATCTCTCGTAGCTACACTCCATCTTCTAATTTTTATATTCCTAATTTTTCTCCATAATATTAACACTGCACATTATTTTCACATGTCATCTTCACCATTTCCAGCCTCCTCCTCCTCCTCCTCCTCCTCCTCCTCCTCCTCCTCCTCCTCCTCCCTGCCATGTTTGAAGACCATGTCTCACATCCATATGCTATTGTTAGTATTGTTATTCAGTGATAATTTTTTTTTTTTTTTGACTATTGAAAAACTTTTTTGTCCTCTTCACAAACGCCTCAGTATCCTACCCACCTTTTTCCCCCTCTCGACTATTCTATGGTTCATCTCTTCTGTCCAAGACCCATCTACCTGCACATCCACGCACAAATATTTATATACATTCACTACCTCCATACTCCGTTCCTCCAGTCTGATATGCAATTTTTCATTGTCTATCCTTTTCTTTGTTATTTTTGCTCTCATTTTGTTCTCTTCTGTTTACTTTTAATTTTCTTTCTTCCACTAGGTTTTTTAACTTGTCTTCAAAATCCGACATAAGTTTTGTTGTGTCATAGGCGAAGAGCAGTTGCGGAAACTCACACTTTGTATTAGATTCATTATCATTTACTCTTGTATTAGATTCATTATCATTCACTCTCACACTCTCCCAAACACCATAGTATTCACTTCTTTTACATAATTATATAAATATATGAAATAACCTAACCTAACCTAAACTTCGTTCTCCTCTACATATTTCTTTTATGTATTTGAAACATCAGCCACATTTTGCCCCTCTCACTCTTATCTATGTACCTTTCATCTATGTACTTCAGTGAAAACACTTGATAGACACATACTTTACGATTACTAAATTTTCCTTGATTCACTGCAATTCTATTTCTGCCTTATCCCTGATTCATTCAGTAACAATTCTGAAACATACTTTACCCGGTATAGTCAACAGTCTTATTCCACTATAATTCTTACACCCTTTTTTTACCCTCTTTTTCCCGTATGCACGGTTTCTGCCAGTCCTTACGTACCGCCCCTTCTTCAATTATCAACTAGAGTCTTAATCACATTGGTCCCATTTGCTTCACCTCCTTTCATTCTACCCAGTTTCTCACTCATTATCCCACACTCACCCTGACTCTTCCTTAATCCTCCCTCTCCCTATTCACCGCATCTTCCCCATGCCTTTTCGACATCCTACTTATTGTCTGTATTCTCTGTACCCTGCCTTTCTTTCAACAGATACTTATACCTCCCGCTAACTGTCCCCTTTACTTCATCTACTTTCACTTCTCTCTTCAACACCAACATTATTCTCCTTGTACTTCATGTGTCTCTTAATCGTACTCTAGCTACCCCTAAGTAAAGATCTGACATATACATCACTCTTCTTCCACTTAAAATAGTCTGTCATATTAATCACTCCTCAAAAACCTTGTACATCCAAAAGTCTACCCAAGAACTTTATCAACTAAAATAGTTTAACACACTGCTCTCTTTCGCACTTCATCATACTTCGTATATTTATTTAATTTCTTTTTCTTCAGTAATATTATCTGTTGGCAAGCCACTTTCTATACATATCTTAATTAGAAGCTCCTCTGTATCATGCTAGCGTGAATAATTTACTGTCAAAATAATTATAATACAATCAAAACAATCTTAAAATCCTTAAGTCGCAGTCCAAACCATATCCGCCAATCAGTCCAAATCATGAATAAAGAAAGTCATAAAAAATTTACGAAAGGGGAAATCTCCTAGCTAGGCTCAAAATGCATTATTGGGGTGTTAAATAAGGCATCGAGCAACTCAAACTCCGCCACGATGGTAACGTGACGAAGTTTGCTTCTGGGACGGAAGAGACAAGAGAATAAGTGAAAATATTTTGGTAGGGTTTTCTAGTGGATTACTTCAGTATAAAATATATCTAATTATTAAAAATAATGAAGTTCATTCTAAAAACTAAAGAAATTAAGGCTACAATTAATAAAATATAATTCGGTATATATGAGTAAGAATGTGTAAGGTTCTAGACTGCGGGAAGACAAGTTAAGAACACTAAAAAAAAAAAAGTCTCCTATTTTTAAAGCTAATTAATTTAACTATGAGACTGTGAAGAACTAACTCTGGAAAACGTATATTAAATATTTAAATTACGCTGCTGACCTTGGTCAGACAAATCCAACTTATAATACTTAGAAGGTATTGTGGATTTTCTGAAGCCCCAACAACTTCAGACAGCTTTAAAAAAAAAAACAGTGGAAATAAGGCACAGCGATAAATCTACATATTGGTATAAACCCATTGTCTGAAAAATATTTATATTTTCCCTGATAAAAGATGTTATCTCAAAGTCTATGGAAATAATTCACTTGTTGAATTTTTTTTAACTAATTTGTTATCTAAGAAATCTTAGGTGCAATATCTGTGACAAGGCATTCAAAAAATAAAAGTCTAAAAATATCTTAGTGACAGAACCTGTATTAAATTACCCTGACCATAACGAGCTCTGTTATGTGAATATACATGTCTATCATGGTAACGTATTGAGGCCTGGATGTCAGCGTTTAGCTGTCAGATCTAGATATTAGTGATCATGGGGCCGTATTCAAACCTATATACTAATGATCATACTGTCGTATGTAGGCCTACATGACAGTAATCATGTAGGCCAACATGCTAGTAATCATAGTGTTGGCGCTGCATAAGGTTCTCAGAAAAGCTTGACCACTCCAACTCTAATCTAGTAAATAAACTATTCCCGCAGATTCTCCGCTAACTCCCTGGTTCTTCTTCACTCCGCTTCACTCTTCTGCCTTGCGTTTAATGGACGGAGGGTCGAGCCTCCATCACTCTACGCCGAATGACCCACACGGGTTTAGTGTCTCCAAGCATTTCAATAAACAAGTCTTTCTTCACCCTACCCTGGTCTCACCTTACCTTACACACACTCTTTTAGTGTTCTTTCTCACCCTCACAGACACAATCTTCCTCTCACAGCCCCATTCTCCTCAGCATAGACCCATTCTTCCCATCACATACCTATTCTCCCTTTCACAGGCCCGTTCTTCCTGTCATAGACCCATTCTCTCCCTTACCCCCCACATTTCCGACCCTTTTTCTCTATCCTTCGTCTCCAACCCATTCTTTCTCCAACTCCCTCACCATGTTCTCTCTCCTCCGCTTCACCTATTCTCTCCCTCGACCTTTCACCCATTATTCCCTACCCCTCTTGCCTCACCCAATATTTTTTATTGACCCGATCTATGATGATACAGATATTCTTGTATAAATTCCATTTCTCTTGAGTAGGTTATCTTGAGAGATGGCAACTCCATCTCTGCTGGAACGAAGCCTTTGAAATTCTCGTAGCTGATCAACCTTGATTGGAATACTTGACGAAGTTCTCTTTCCCTCACAGAAGTCTCCCAGCTCAGGATGACAGATTACAACACTGTGTATATGACTCATCCTGTGTGATGGAATATGACGGAAAAAATACCTGGCTTTTGTTAACGCTTGTGTAACTATATGTCAGAGAAACATAGCTAAAGTTTGTAACTATTACACAGAATAGAGCAGCTAAATAAAAAAGAATTTCTAAACAGTAATAAAAATTTGAGTGAGAGTGAAATTTTTTGTGTTCAGCATTTTTAAATAATGGAAGTAGAGGTATGCTTGTGTTTTCTTTAAGGGGAAAGAGTTGTCTTGTTACTTTTAAAGGGCTCTTGATCCAAGTAAGTTTATTCAGGCATACACAAATACAATTACATAGAATTATCATACATAGCAGCATATGTGTAGAGAACCTGGGATGACCCAAAAAAAAGTCAGACAGAGTGACTTATTTCCATTTGGGTCATTTTACCTTATTATTATAATATAAAGGTTATAATATTTTATTATTCTATAATGAAGATAACATCTTATTATCATACTAAAAAGACTATCTACTACACGAGGGTCATTAAGACTATCTACAATACGAGGGTCATTACTAGGAATAAGGTAAAATTTACACGTATGTTAGCTAAAAAAAATAGAAAATCATTCCCCTCCCTTTCTGTAGCTACATTCATCAGACACCTTTTGGCACTCTTCTTGAACTGGTTCATGCTATGACTGGCTTTGACATGTGAGGGCAGTCTGTTCTATTCCTTTATTGCTGTACAATAAAAGGTGTTTGAAGCTTGGCCACTGACTGTGGGTACTACAAAGTTGTGCTCTCTCCCCCTAGTACTATGATTGCTTTGGTTCCCAACCTTGACAAAATTGACAGCAAGATATTCTGGACATTGTTTGTGAGCAATTTTATAAACATGATTTAGCTTCACTTGTTTTACTCTGTCTTCAACATTCAGCATATCCAACTGCAGTATTTCATTCTGGCCTACATGCTCTCTTGGTCCCAGCCCCAGGATGATTTTGTTCTGGGTGATTTGAAGTCTATCTTTCAGTTTTTTTTTGTCAAGGCAGAGTACCAAGAAGAGCAAGCGTAATCCATATGGGGTCCTGCGAGCCTCAGTAGGTAGACACTGTGCTTGTCTATACAAGAACTTCAGTCTGGCATTCGCTTTCTTTACTACACTGTTCCCTATCAATTCTCCTGACATGCATGGGTCAAAGGGGATTATCAGATATTTTACTGATGAAACCAAAGTGATGGGCTCTCCATTACACTGGACATTAAAATTATTTACCCTTCTCAGTTTATGTTTCGTGCCAAAGAGAATGGCTTCAGTTTTCCCGAGGTGTAATGATAGTTTGTTGTCTACTAACCATTTTCTGCAGGACTCCAGTTCCAGTGTTAAAACATTAGCTATATCTTGTGGGTCTTGACCTGACACAACTCGGCCTCTTAACCCCCCCCCCCCCGTTTACACATACTTGCGTTATGACTGACCTGCCTTGTACATTCTCTCACCCGTACCCCTCACGCAATCTCTCACCCCTACCCCTCACACATTCTCTCACCCCTACCCCTCACACATTCTCTCACCCCTACCCTTCACATATTCTTTCACCCGCACCCCTCACACATTCTCTCACCCGTACCCCTCACGCAATCTCTCACCCCTACCCCTCACACATTCTTTCACCCCTACCCCTCACACATTCTTTCACCCGTACCCCTCACACAATCTCTCACCCCTACCCCTCACACATTCTCTCACCCCTACCCCTCACACCTCCTCTCACCCCTACCCCTCACACATTCTCTTACCCCTCCCCCTCACACATTCTCTCACCCCTACCCCTCACACATTCTCTCACCCCTACCCCTCACACATCCTCTCACCCTCCCTGCTTGACACCTTATGCAGTACACAATGTACTGGCTGTAGTAATATAACTCCCTTTAGCCTGCGAAGCCTAGTGTGTCCATAACCCCCTCCACACCACACCTCCACACCATACTTCCACACCACACCATACCTCCACACCACACCTCCACACCATACCTCCACAACATACCTCCACATCATACCTCCACACCACACCATACTTCCACACCACACCATACCTCCACACCACACCATACCTCCACACCACACCTCCACACCACATCATACCTCCGCACCACACCTCCACACCACACCTCCACACCACACCATACCTCCACACCACACCTCCACACCACACCATAGCTCCACACCACACCTCCACACACCTTCACACAACACTTCCACACCATAACCCACACCACACCTCCACACCACACCATAGCTCCACATCACACCTCCACACACCTTCACACCACACCTCCACACCATACCTCCACACCACACCTCTACACCACACCTCCACACCACACCTCCACACCATGCCTCCACATCACACCTCCACATCACACCTCCACACCACACCTCCACACCACATCTCCACACCATACCTCTACACCACACCTCCACACCACACCTCTACACCACACCTCCACACCACACCTCCACAACATACCTCCACACCACACCTCCACACAACACCTCCACACAAGCCTCCACACCACACCTCCACACCACATCTCCACACCATACCTCTACACCACACCTCCACACCACACCTCTACACCACACCTCCACACCTCCACAACATACCTCCACACCACACCTCCACACCACACCTCCACACCAGCCTCCACACTACACCTCCACACCACATCTCCACAACATACCTCCACACCACAACTCCACACCTCACCTCCACACCAGCCTCCTCACCATAAGTCCACACCACACCTCCACACCACATCTCCACACCACACCTCCACACCATACCTCCACGCCACACCTCCACACCAAACCGCCACACCACACCTCCTCCACACTACACCTCCACACCCTACCTCCACACCACACCTCCACACCAGCCTCCACACCATAATTTCACACCACACCTCCACAGCACATCTCCACACCACACCACTCCATACCTCCACACCACACCACACCTCCACACCACACCTCCACACGATAAGTCCACACCACACCTCCGCAACACACCTCAACACCATACCTCCACACCATACCTCCACACCACACCTCCACACCACGCCTCCACACCACACCCCCACACCACACCTCCACACCACACCTCCACACCACACCTCCACACCACACCCCCACACCACACCTCCACACCACACCTCCACACCACACCTCCATTCCACACCACCACACCACACCTCCACACCATACCTCCACACCACACCTCCACACCATACCTCCACGCCACACCTCCACACCATAAGTCCACACCACACCTCCACACCATAAGTCCACACCACATCTCCACACCATACCTCCACACCACACCTCCACACCATACCTCCACGCCACACCTCCACACCATAAGTCCACACCACACCTCCACACCATAAGTCCACACCACATCTCCACACCATACCTCCACACCACACCTCCACACCATACCTCCACGCCACACCTCCACACCATAAGTCCACACCATACCTCTGTGCATTGTGGGACAGACCTTTTCACTGTAGCAGCCAAGTACCGGCGAACCTCTAATGAATGAACTGTAGCAGCCCATGATTTCACTCAGTTTGGGTTCTATTTGTGGTTATAAGTCTGTTTCGCATGTTTATTGTCACCCCGACGGATAATTACACATGACAGTTTTTATGCTGTCATCATCACTGTCACCCACCATGAAGATTGAGACACTTATGCAACATATGGGAATCTTTATTCAGGAAACGTTTCGCCACACAGTTGCATAAGTGTCTCAATCTTCAACTTGTCGCTTTTTCGAACCATTCATCACAACTGTCAAACACTGCAGCATCATGGGATCTTGTTACAAAGAATTCTTCAACACTTGTCTAACCTTTGGACGAAGACCTACTTCGACTAGTGGATGGTACCACTATGACCCCGCCTCCACCTGCTTCACGTCACCTCACTACAGTATATAAGCCACGTCTACGGCCCTATGCTGTACATTCTACAAGATTGATGGACTGAACACATCGACTCCAGGCTGAGGGACTGATTACCTCAAGCTCTTCCTCTCCTTACGCCTTTCTACTTTGTATTGGACTGATGAAGCCACTGTGTGGCGAAACGTTTCCTGAATAAAGATTCCCATATGTTGCATAAGTGTCTCAATCTCCAAATTGTCGGTTTTTCAAACCATTCATCACATCACCCACCATCATGACTATCACCATCATTCCCACCTGTACCATCACCATCATTCCCACCTTTACCATCACCAAGACTCACCCACCTCCATGATTATCACCCACCATCATGACTATCACCATCATTCCCACCTTTACCATCACCCACCAGAACCACAATGACTGTCACCAGCATCCCACATTTACCATCACCGACGCCCGCTGGAAGTCTCCACCCGGACGCAGGTACACAGTAAGCAAGGCACGAGCATGCATACCTCTGAGACACACAAAAGGTAGGCCCCGCCCACGCCCTGGGGATCAAACAGCACACGGGAGTGTGAGGGGCGGTGAGTGGTGACAGCTGGTCAACATGGCGGACAGAGAGGGCACACACCGGGGCCCACCCACCCACCCATAAGCCTTCAACACTCACACACAATGGTCTCTATCAGCCACACCACGACCTGGCTCTTCCCACTCGCACACACTCACGAACATTTGCCACGACTTGTCTCTTTTCCCTCTTCACACACGCACGAACATTTGCCACTTGTCTCTACGCTGTTTAATGTACGATTTAATTATTTTTCTGAAGGGTCTACCCAAATCACCTATACATGTAGTCTTATGCTGATGACATCATGATTCATACAGTTTATCTAAAGAAAATGAGTGCCCTTCTTAATGACATTCAAACAATGTAATCGACCAGGATTAGTTATATGTTCATCCAAGATTAAGATATTGACAAGCAAACGGCTTGCCCAACCCATTTGTTTGCAGGGTAAACTCATCAGCTACGTTAAATCTTACAGATATCTAGGTGTAGACATTCCCTTCAGTACATCAGCCACACCAAAACTAAATCAGATTTTAAAAGATAGGCTAAATGCTCTCCGAGTTGTTGCTGGCTCCAGTCTCAACTATGATGCCAGTGCATGAATAATGAAAATGATTTATATAGCCAATATTAGAATCTTAACTGATTATGCTGCACGTATATTAATATAAGCTAAAGAAAAAAAATATATCGGCTCATGGAGCCAGGTAAACTCCAGGTAATACAAAATGAAACCCTCAGAATTATTCTTGGCTGTTATAAAACTACCAAGATTCTTTGTATGAGAAGGAATCTTAGTATTCCTAGTGTCAATGCTAGAATAATTGAACTTAACAGAATTGTGAATTTTTTTTACATAATTTTCGTAAATGTATAACATATAAATGAATAATATAATAACTGCATATTAAAATGTGATGCTATTTAAGTGAAGAGGGGTGTCTAACAACCGGGAGAGTGACGCAGACAAGGAAGACGCCATAATGAATTAAATGTGTGAGCACTGGACTGAATTGTGCAATGTAATCAGGCATTCTCAAGGGTCATTTGAAGTACATCGGCCTAAATCCGTAATTTAGGAACTGCTGACATGTTCCTGCTGAAGAATTGGGATAAATAGCTTGGAAAATCTTTACAATTCGGCAACAAGGACAGAAAAATAGAGACTCCAATCCTTTAGTTAAGTGATGCTTACAGTATGTGGAGAAATTTTCTCCAGGAGGGGGGTATCAGCCCCCTTCAGCCCCTTCAGCCCCTTTCAGCCCTGAGGGGCCCAGCCCTCTCAGAAGGGGCAAGCGTCTTGTTTACTGCTACAGTGAGTAATTGATCACAGATGCCTACGAGTATGCGAGGTGGTCAAGTGACCGCTGCTCCTTGCAGTCCTGTGTTGCAAAGTGTAGTTTAATAAGAGACAGTACATCTCTTACTTTAACAGGACAATTAAGGAAAATCCTGCTCCCACTTTATTACCATAGTAAAGATAGTGGACATTGTTGTCTATGCTTAAGACAGCAAGAATCAAACATTCTGCTTTGCTTCATCGAGGAAGTGGCAAGGAAGCAAAAGTACTAGGTCAGCTTTTTCTTTGTGCAAGGGGAGTGATGGCATGGGGCGCTGTGGCGTCTTGAGATTACTTTTGACTCTACTGAGAGTGACACTGACGCCAGGATAACCAACAAAGAACGATCTGTGCGTTAGTGTGAACAAAGTGTCTCATAAAACACAATAAACACTTAAGAGAAGTGTGATCAGCTTCTTTAGTGATAAGATTGTGAACAATAAAGACAAATCTTGTGGAACATAGTGTACCAGTGTGCGTTTCCTAGACTATGGAAGACGTGGACATCCAAGGACACTTCAACTTCTATCAAGTCACCGATATCTGTCGAAGGTGTGAAGAACACCATAGCTCATGCTACAAGAGCAAGGTAGGTTACGAATTTCTTGTCGTACGGGGGACTGCGCAGTTCTTGAGTCACAAGGAGTTTGTAATCAACCTATAGTCGGCAGTAAGGGGCGGACTTTTGAGTCCACACAAGTAAGTTTGTCAGCCATCAGTGAATGAAATATGCTGACATAACACACCCTAGGGGTAATTTATAATCTTACAAATTATAAATCTTTACAGCCCGTTGAGAGATGACTTCGACAGCTTCTCAAGACCTCGTCTGCAGGGGCGGCTGTGCAGGCGATGAGCTGTCTTTCTAAGTTAAGTAAAAACTCTTTAAACTTAGCTGGTAATGCCATTTCTCAAGATATTGGTCGTGCTCGAACCGGATAAAGGCCACACTGTGGTCCAAATATGTTGTACTACAGTGTACAAATAACCTACGAGCCAAGGTCCTTCGAAAAACGCTGTAAAACTAGTGTTTTTCAATTTACATCAGTATAAATGAGTCCCTCCAGACTCAATCACAGAGAATGGGCAGCCAAAAGAAAACGGGCGCTCACCCAGCATTCACCCAAAGAAAACGGGAGCTGGGTGACTCACCCAACAAGAAAACGGGGGATGGCACCCGGCATCCACTGCTCCAATCTCGAAAGCGCTGACCAAGACAACAACAACCCAATTGATGTTCAGTTTGTCTGAGTGTATATGCACATAGTGTTTATAATGTTTATAGACAGAAATTAAGAGACAAGATTGTGTTAAAGTTTGTTTCTTATAGATATACCTGTTATATTAAAGGAACTTATATATAAAGTGTAAGCTTTCAAATATATATTAACAGTGACATTTATATATGTGTAAGTAATATTCATGTGTGATTTACAGTTATACAGTGACATTTATAGTGTATAGTGAATGAAGTGTATAACGTTATTTACGATTAATCATCGTGGTCAGGCTGACACAGCAAACTCAAGCCATAAACACCAGCCATATGTACTGTGTACCCTTCATGGTCACTGACCCTGAGGTTAAGCTTAGTAGGTCAGTAGTGTCTGACTGATTATTGCTGACTTAAGCATAACAAAAACTCAGCTGTTTATAGCAGTACAGTGTTTTTTAAACACTCTAAGTGTGGTGCTGGAATTTTCAGTATACCATTAAAATGGCTTGTTTGAAAACTCAGTTTCAGTCTTTACAGACTAAGATTACACAATTAGAAAATCTAATTTCAGTCTGTATAGGATTAACTCAAGATACAAACATAGATTTTGATGATCTTGAGGTCAAATTCAAATTATTTACACAACGTCTGGAAATAATTAATTCAGACTATACACATTATGAAAATAAATTTCTTGAATCAGATCCATCTGAGGATGAAATTAAAAATGTTTTGGATACTTTTAGTAATCAACAATTAAGGTGGACAGGAGTACAGGCTATCTGCCGCAAAACTCTGTCACAGAGACCTACTGTAACTAGTGGTCAAACACCTGTTACACCTGTAACAACAAGTGTCCCATTACCGAGCTTACCTACATTGTCATTACCTATTTTCCAAGGTCATAATTATGAAGAATTCATTAGTGGGTTTCAATCCATAGTAAATTCACGAACTGACATAGATGAGATTGCTAAGTTCAATTATCTTAAATGTCTTGTGAAGGGAGAACCCTATGAACTGATTAAGTCATTTCCGGTGGTTAAAGGTAATTATCAAATAGCCTTACGTGTCTTAGCAGACAATTACTTTGACGCTGACAAGGCTAGAGTTAAACATGCAGTCTTAATATCAAGCTTGAAGCCACCCAAACATTGTTTTTCAGACTTACAGGCATTTAGAATCACATTAGACAATAGTCTCAGATCTCTAGGTGCTAAATATGACCTAAGACAATGTGATTGGTTTATCAGTGGTATTGTACAAGATAAGCTGTCACCACAAACTATTGAACCATTAAATATTATGTTCAATAAACGCTATTTCACTTGTGAAGAAATTAGCAATGGTTTACAAACAATAGTTTCATGCATGCAAGCAACGAGACAAGATGAAAAATCCACAAATCCCGTGGATAATAAACCTTCAACTCAGTATAAAAAGAGTATACCTACTCCCACTAAACCACAGAATGGGAAATCCCATATAGGCATTTATCAAGCTGTGAATACAACAGACAGTAAACAGACTGTCATACATAAACGTACTCCAAAATGTGTACTTTGTGATGGAACACATTGGGCACAGTATTGTATTCAATACACATCAATGGAGGCACGTAAACAACGTGTTCATCAGCTGAAAAGGTGCATCAAGGGTTTAGGAGAACACAAGGGAGGAAAATGCTCACTGAAGAAGTGTTTTAAATGCAAGGGTATGCATCATACAGCATTATGCCCAAATACTTTCGCTGAACAGCAGCAGACTTCCACAGAATCAGGAAGTCAACAAGCAACATCATTAAATGTGAGAGATAAGTTTAAAGCAACTGCTCTCCCGATAGCTCGAGTTGAGTTATCTAAAAATTACACAAAACCAATGTGCTAACACTATTTGATCAAGGCTCACAAAGGTCCTTCATAAGAAGATCAGTGTTGCAGAAACTGAATAAACAACCCTATGCCAAAATACAGTTAGATATAGCTGGTTTTTTCCACAATTCTGGTAAACAGACATATGACCTAGCCAGAATCACTGTTGGTCTAGGAAACAGGAAAAAGACAGTAGAAGCTGTGGTAGTAGATGATTTGCCTAAGTCTGTGCAGATCCATGGATTAAAAGAAACAGTTGCAGCACTGAAAGCAGCTAAGGTCAAGTTAGCCTGTCCTGACATACAGACGGACACTATTAGTCCAATTGATTTAATCATTGGAAGTGATTATTATCACTGTTTTGTGCAAAATACAGTAAGTAAACATGATGTTCACTTGCTGAAAACAGCAGGAGGCCACATGATATGTGGTCCCATTCCCTCTCAAAGTGGGAAAGAAGCTGATATTGATTCAGTGGAAAATGTACTAGTTACGAGAATAACCGCTGATCATGTACCACAGCAAAAATTATCATTACTGGTAGAAATGAATGAACCAGTTGAAAAGTTGTGGGATTTAGATGCGATAGGTATTGATGTAAATAAACCAAGCCCACAAGAGTCTCAGACTTATAACCAATATTTAGACACTGTCAAATATAAAGATGAACAGTATTGGGTTAGGTTACCATGGAAATTAAATCCACCACATCTGCCTAGCAGTTATCGCATGGCTTTCGGACAGATGAAAGCACAAATACATGAGCTCAGGAAGAATCCAGAGCTACTGACTGTCTATGATAATATCATACAAGAACAGTTGGACAATAAATTCATTGAGGAAATAGTCGAAGATAAGTTGAAGACAGAAGCTCATTATCTCCCGCATCATGGAGTCAGAAAAGATTCTGAAACCACTCCACTACGTGTTGTATACAATTGCAGCGCACGTGCAAATAAAGATGTAGCAAGTCTTAATGACTGTCTGATGACCGGACCCTCACTAACTGAGAAGCTTGGAGACGTGCTTATGAAATTTCGCACAAACCCATATGCCTACACGGCTGATATTTCCAAAGCTTTCTTAAGAGTAGGACTACAAGAAATAGATAGAGATTATACTCGATTCTTGTGGCCTGAAAATCCACATGATCCTCAAAGTCCTGTGAAAACTTATCGTTTCAAATCAGTATTATTTGGTGCAACATCCTCTCCATTCTTACTAGAAGCTACTCTAAATACTCATTTGAAGAAATCTGAAAGTCCCTTCAAAGAAATCTTAAAGAAAAGTTTCTATGTGGACAATCTTCAAGGTACTGTGAATAAAGAGGAGGATTTGAAATCCTTATACAGAGAAGCTAACAAGGAGATGAAAGAAGCAAATATGCCTCTAAGGATGTGGAATACAAATTCAAAGCAATTAAGGGAACTTATCAAAGAAGATTTCCCTGAAGCTGAAATTCCTGATTGCAACAATATGCTGGGACTTAATTGGAACACACAGGAAGATACTTTGAGTCTCAAAAGGGTAAACAATAAATCATGCAGTACACTCACTAAACGTAGTTTACTGTCAGAGGTATCACAATGTTTTGATCCTCTAGGACTCGTCTCACCAATTACCATAAAGGGTAAAATGCTTATGCAAGATGCATGGAAGCTCAAAATTGGATGGGATGAGAACTTGCCTCTAGAAATGAGTCAAGCATGGGATGAAATATCCAAGGAGTTTAAGCAACTTCATCAAATTAAATTTCCCAGACAAATAGGTCAAGAGGGAAACAATTACACATTACATGTGTTCTGTGATGCGTCAACCAGAGGTTATGGCGCTGTAGCTTACATGAGTAATGCTGAAGGAAGTACACTAATTACTTCAAAGGCCAGGGTAACACCCTTGAAGATCAGAACAGTACCACAATTGGAACTGACAGCACTCTATGTAAGTACAAAATTAGCTGTCTATCTCAACAAAGTACTTGATCATCTCACTATTGAAAAAACCGTGATCTGGAGTGATAATGAAGCAGTTCTGAAGTGGTTAAGAAATAATAAGAGTAAGTTGGTCTATGTACAGAACAGAGTAGAGGAAATAAAAGAGATGCAGAGAGATTATCTCTTTCTCCACGTCTCTACCCAAGAGAATCCAGCTGACATGTTGTCACGTGGTGTCCCACTCAAGAAATTTGTGGATAATAAATTATGGCTCCACGGACCGAACTGGCTCTCTAATGAAAATAACTGGCCTCAGCAAAAAGCTCACATTATGCCAGAAGAAACAGTCTGCTTGAACACAGCAGAAATAAGTTGTGTAAATACTGCAGACACAACAGAAATAGTCATTGATGGATCTAAATACTCATCTTTGGGTAAACTCTTAAGAGTTACAGCTCTTGTCCATAAATTCATTAAAGGAATAAAACCTGATTATGAATATCTTGAACCCATTAAATACTGGATGAAACTAATACAGAAAGATGTTTTCTCTACAGAATATAAATTTCTAGAAACACAAGATAAATCCCCAAAGAAACCTGTCATGATTAATTCTTTAGGACTTTATCTCGACTCAGAAAAGATTATAAGATGTCGAGGAAGAATTCATAATTCTTCACTACCTAAAGAAGCCACACATCCAATATTGATCCCCAAGAATCATTGGCTAACAAAACTGATTGTGCAAAACGCCCACAGTAACGTGTTACATGGTGGGGTAGCTGACACACTTTGTCATATACGACAGTCCTACTGGATACCTCAAGGTCGACAAAGTATTACTTGTCGTCACTATGATATGCGAGTATGTCAGTATCCAGGTCCACCTCCATATCCCTCTGAAAGAGTTTGTCATATCACTCCATTTGAGGTGACAGGTGTAGATTACACTGGACCAGTAATTTTAACCAAAACAGTTGACAAAGTTCCCATCAAGGTGTACATCTGTTTGTTCACTTGTGCTACAACTAGAGCAGTACATCTAGAAGTAGCCACTGACATGTCTGCTGAAACCTTTATCAAATTATTCAGAAGGTTTGCAGCCAGAAGGGCATGTCCCAGACTGATGATTTCAGATAATGCAACGAACTTTGTTGCTGGTGCTGCTTATTTAAGCAAGATCTTTGATCAACCAGAAGTGCAACAGATGCTGAATCAACGCAGATGTCGTTGGAGATATATTCCTCCTAAATCTCCATGGCACGGCGGATTTTATGAAAGAATGATCGGCATTGTAAAACGTTGTTTAAGGAAGACTCTTCATCGTCAAAGAATCGACTTAGAAGAATTCTGTACAGTTGTGACTGAAATAGAAAATAGAGTCAACAACAGACCTCTAACTTATGTTACCGATGATCTGGACAATTTAGAAGTGTTAAGTCCATCTCATTTACTCCATGGCAGAAGGCTCGAACCTGTTCCTCCCATGAATGATAAAGAAATCATAGAGGATCCTACTTATTTCGAACCTGAGCAACTCAGACGTAAATTCAAACACCTGAATAAAGTGATTGAACGTTGGGAGAAAATTTGGCGAGAAGACTATCTCACCTCATTGAGAGAACACTTCTATGGAGCTGGTGTTCCTGAAAATCATAAGTCCTGGTGACATAGTGATTATTGACAATGATGGTCCGAGGTCCCAATGGCCACTTGGAAAAATTGTGACCATATATCCTGATGCAAATGGAATCATCAGGACAGTTGATGTTTTGAGCAAAGGTGTAGTGAATAAGCGGACAATAAATAAACTAGTACCGTTAGAATTACACAGTGTTGAAAACAAAATTAGTGATTCTCCAGAAACCACACAGACTAAAGCTGTTCAGAAAAGACAAGCAGCAGTGGTGGCGAGTGAGAAAATCAAATTAATGTTAAGTGATGAATAGTTCACCTGCAGCGAACCTCTGCCGCCCCCCAGTGTGGAGAAATTTTCTCCAGGAGTGGGGTATCAGCCCCCTTCAGCCCCTTCAGCCCCTTTCAGCCCTGAGGGGCCCAGCCCTCTCAGAAGGGGCAAGCGTCTTGTTTACTGCTACAGTGAGTAATTGATCACAGATGCCGTACGAGTATGCGACGTGGTCAAGTGACCGCTGCTCCTTGCAGTCCTGTGTTGCAAAGTGTAGTTTAATAAGAGACAGTACATCTCTTACTTTAGCAGGACAATTAAGGAAAATCCTGCTCCCACTTTATTACCATAGTAAAGATAGTGGACATTGTTGTCTATGCTTAAGACAGCAAGAATCAAACATTCTGCTTTGCTTCATCGAGGAAGTGGCAAGGAAGCAAAAGTACTAGGTCAGCTTTTTCTTTGTGCTAGGGGAGTGATGGCATGGGGTGCTGTGGCATCTTGAGATTACTTTTGACTCTACTGAGAGTGACACTGACGCCAGGATAACCAACAAAGAACGATCTGTGCATTAGTGTGAACAAAGTGTCTCATAAAACACAATAAACACTTAAGAGAAGTGTGATCAGCTTCTTTAGTGATAAGATTGTGAACAATAAAGACAAATCTTGTGGAACATAGTGTACCAGTGTGCGTTTCCTAGACTATGGAAGACGTGGACATCCAAGGACACTTCAGCTTCTATCAAGTCACCGATATCTGTCGAAGGTGTGAAGAACACCATAGCTCACGCTACAAGAGCAAGGTAGGTTACGAATTTCTTGTCGTACGGGGGACTGCGCAGTTCTTGAGTCACAAGGAGTTTGTAATCAACCTATAGTCGGCAGTAAGGGGTGGACTTTTGAGTCCACACAAGTAAGTTTGTCAGCCATCAGTGAATGAAATATGCTGACATAACACCCCCTAGGGGTAATTTATAATCTTACAAATTATAAATCTTTACAGCCCGTTGAGAGATGACTTCGACAGCTTCTCAAGACCTCGTCTGCAGGGGCGGCTGTGCAGGCGATGAGCTGTCTTTCTAAGTTAAGTAAAAACTCTTTAAACTTAGCTGGTAATGCCATTTCTCAACACAGTAGTTCTTGCGTTGGCCATTGTTAATACTAGCTGTACTGGTAACGTTAGGGTGTATACCTGGAGTATACCTGGAGATGGTTTCGGGGGTCAACGCCCCCGCGGCCCGGTCTGCAACCAGGCCTCATGGTGGATCATGGCCTGATCAACCAGGCTGTTACTGCTCGCCACATGCAACCCGACGTATGAACCACAGCCCGGCTGGTCAGGTACTGACTGTAGCTGCATTTAGGTGTGTTTCCAAAAATTAATAATTATGATCCAGTAATTAAATGGTAAGTGGTAATACGAATTTCCTTTCTAAAACACCATTTTAATTTATGTACAAAAATTATAATCTGTGTACCCAGCAAGCCTAATGATGTACAGTCCACTCAACTTTTATTTACCAGAGTAGTTGGTTTTAATATTGTAATTATTTATTTAATGTTAGGTCTAGCTTACAATATTAAATTAATGTTAGGTCTAGCTTCTTGTGGTACTGGTAGGGAGTGGGCATCGAAGGAGTGACAGTTTGGCAACCTATTACAACCCAGGAGCAATAAGGACTGTTATCTTGGGTACAAAGGGGAGCAAGGAGCAGAACAAACGCAGCTGAATGACTTTGATTTATATTTTCCTTCCCGAAGTGCAGTTATAAGTATTTACAAGTATGTACACTATATACAGTTGGAAATTTATGTGTACCACACAATAAATCAAGAGGCAAAGACACAGCCAGGAGACAGAATGGACAACCATGTTCAACCAGCTCTAGAATGGAAATTACAAGGGTGGAAACATGAGTGGTGACCATGCCACCTCCACAGCTGCCAGACCCACCTTCTCATTGGCTGAACCTAGGTAGTGATCTGATGTTGGGGCCCCAACGTCTGACCCTTAGCACCCGGTTTGCTGGTTGGGGAGGTAGCCTTTTAATGAGGGTGTGTACATGTGCCGAATAAAATGTACATACTCTTTGCATGCCACACCCTGACTCCAAGAGGGCTTAGGAATAGGCTTCCACCTCCAAGAGGTAGAAAGTGCCGCCATGGCACTGTATAATGGGACTGCCTTTCCTCTCAACCATCCGACTCTTAGATAGAGCTCAGCTTTATTCGTGACATGAAGCCAAATCCTAAACTTAGAGTGAGACAGCAGACAGTAGGGCTAACATAGGTCCAAGATACCTGCAAACGGTAGCAATGTATCCCCTCACTAAAAAAAACACACACACACCAATAAATTACATAGTATATACCAAAAAAAGGGGGGAAAGAGCATTTTTTCTACCTAAGGTTCCTAACTCATCCTAACCTAAAATATTTTATGCCTTAGATAATGGGTCGGCCAGCGTATTTTCTTTGCCGGCTATATGCATAATTTTAATTGGATAGGGCTACAGCCTGAGACTCCATCTCTTGAGTCTCGTGTTGTGGTTTTTCATTGTTTGGAGATACACCAAAGGGTTGTGGTCACTATAAAATGTGACCGCCTGCGAAGTCTGGCCCACGTAAACAAAGTGCTCCACAGCTAGTACCAGAGCGAGGGCTTTTCTTTCAATTGTAGAGTAGGCCCTCTGGTGCAGCTGGTACTTGGCTGAATAGTAAGCCACAGGCTGCATCTCACCGTCCCTGTCTTGCAAAAGTACTGCACCAACCCCATACTCAGAAGCATCAGCCTGTAATGAAAAAGTTTTGGAAAAGTCTGGAGACGAAAGAATGGGTGCAGTACAAGGTAATTTTTTTGCTTGCATAAAAGCATTTTGACATTCTGGGGTCCAATGAAAGGGAAATTTGTGACTGGTAAGTGAGGTTAGAGGGGGCTACAATATCTGAGAAATTTTTACAGAATCTATAAAATCCTACCATACCTAGGAAACGTTGAAGGGATTTCCTATCATGAGGTACTGGATAATTTTTAATGGCAAGAACTTTAGCAAATTTAGGGGCGACTTTGCCACTACCTGCTTCATGGCCCAAAAAAGTCACAGTAGCCTGGCCAAAGGAAGACTTAGACAAATTAATAGTTAAGTGGAAACTCTGGAAGGTCTCAAAGAGAGCCTCAAGCCTAAGCATGTGATGATCCCAAGTATCAAACACAATAACTATGTCGTCTAGGTAAGCTGTCGTGCCTTCAAGTCCTTAAATAGCCTGATGGATAAGTTTCTGGACTGAAGAGAGTTTTTCATTCCGAAGAGGGTAATTGTATATTGATAATGACCTCCTGGAATTACGAAGGCAGAGGTTTCCTTATCCGTCAAAGGTACCTGATAGTAACCTTTAAGGAGATCTAGCTTGGAAACAAAAGTAGCCTTACTCACAAAATCGATTACGTCATCCAGACGTGGCAGAGGATAAGCATCTGCAATTGTGACCTTGTTCACCTAACGGTAGTCTGTGCACATTCGAAAACCTCCATCAGCTTTTTTAACAAGGATGCACGGTGAAGCCCATGGACTAGATGACTCCTCCACTAACCCATGCTCTAACAGAAATTCTACTTCCTGCTGAAGCAGCCTCTGTTTTTCAGGATTAATTCTGTAGGGGGAGAGTTTAAAAGGTTCAGAGTTTCCCACATTTACGTCATGATATCCTAATGTATATTTTTTTCGGAACATCCGAAAAGATATCACGGTAAGATTGTAAGAGCGCAGTTAAACTTGTTACTTGAGTCTTAGACAGCCCCACCATTAAAGGGCTAGGGTCCTTGAGGAGGACAAAATTTGGAAGCTTGACATTAATTTCAGAAATAGAGTGCAAAGAGTCAGTCATCCTCAGAGGCAGAGGGCAGAGTCATTACTGGGATTTTATCTGGTGATTTCAGTCCCGTAAATCTAGCTTTAAGGTGTGGCCAGGTACCAACACCTTGTCTCCTGGATGGAAGGAGTGAAACTGTGAATTTCTGTCATACCTCTGTTTCATCTATATTTTTGAGCTGCCTTTAAGTTAGCCTTGGCTAACTGACGTGCCACCTGCAACCTTGAAGAAAGGTTGTAGAGTGTTGAGCAAACGTCTTCTCCCATCCATCCTTCCTTGAGCACCCGAAGAGGACATCGTACATTGTGGCCAAAGATCAGCTCAAACGGACTATACCCGGTAGACTCCTGCACTGTGTCCCTTATTGAAAACAGCAACAAAGGTAGTGATTCATCCCAGTCTGTAAGAAAATGCATACAAAGAGTTCTAATAATGGTTTTTAACGTCTGATGGAATCTTTCCTCAGTCCCAAGGCGCCTTGCCTTGGGACTGAGGATGATAGGCAGTGGAAAAGTTGTGAATTATCCCTAGCCTAGTCACTGCTTCCTTAAATGCTTTGGCAATAAAGTTAGTACCCTGATCACTTTGAATAGCTTTAGGAATGCCACAGCAAGAGATGAGCTTGGTTAAAGCTCTAAGGATTGCTTTAGTGTTAATACTGCACGTGGGAATTGCTTCTGGGTATCTAGTTACTCTATCCATAATGGTAAGTAAGTACCGATTCCCAGACTTGGACTTAGGTAGTGGACCTACACAATCTATAATTAACTCTGAAAAAGGTTCTTCATCAGCAGGTATAGGCTGGAGAGGTGCAGGTTTATTGGAATGTCCAGGTTTTCCTACTTGCTGACAGTCTTGGCAACAGCGGATATGATTCTTCACATCCTGCCTTAATTTTGGCCAATAAAATTCTTTTAATATCCTATATAAGGTTTTAGTAATTCCTAAGTGACCTAATGAAGAGTTATGAGCTATATTTAATATTTAAGGTCTAAACTTTGTTGGAACCACTAACCTGTCTGGCTGTTGCCTACCCTCTATCTCCTTACCAGTCTCAGTGCAGATCAGATAGTCATTTTTAAGTTTATATTTGACCAGGTGATCTGAAAAGAATTTACCCATGGCTGCCTGAAAAGCAAAACTCAATGAAGGGTCTTTTTGCTGTTCCTCTCAGAAGGACAGTCCCTTGTGCATGGAAACAGAGACATCTGGCAATCCTGCAACCCTTGAATAGGAAGGCTTGATCTGGGTCTGTTCACTAAATTTACGAGGCCCTGGCCAGTTTTCTTCATAAAACAAATTGGCTATTCTGAGATCAGAATCGTCCAAGAATAGGCTAGCATTCTCACCAGATATCCCTTGGGATTTTGCCCAAGTTATAGCCAACACCGGAGAAGAATTAATCATTATTGGTTCGGGCACGTACTAGAAGTGGTGATATTATTACCCAGTAATAACACGGCATCTTTTATAGGAAATCCATCAGATACACCTGCAGTTAAATATCCAGGGTAATATCTGCACTGTATATATATTTTATGCACAGGGGCAGAAAAAAATTGCTCCTCCAAAAACTTCTAACTTAACAGAGGATTGTAATGAAGTGTGTTCAGAAAGGGGAAGTACTCCCTCTCTTATAAGTGAGCAATATGCTCCAGTATCTCTAAAGGTTCTGACTTCAGTTTTCTTTGAGTCTTCCTGAAGGGATATTTGACTCGTACAATAATAAGGGGCCATTTCTTTCTCTACTTCTTTCAGGGACATGTTACTAGGGACAGTATAAATTTTCCCTAATGATTGGGGTTGATTTGGGCAGTTTGGGCAAATGTGGCCTAATTTAATACAATAAAAGCAAACGACAGGCTTGACCTTAGCTCTCTGTTGACGTTGTAACTGGTGCCGCTCTGGGTACTGTTGTCGGGATACACCATGTTGAGTGGTTTGTCACTCACCAGGTTGACCATTAGTTGAGTAGCATGGCTCACCAGGTGACTTAGTTGGCTGACATCATCGTTCTTCTTCAGGCTGGCACTTCATTCTCCACTTGGGAACTTTTCATTGACGGTCTCTGCTCTTGCCAGGCTGTTGAAAAGAGAGACGGGACTGCTCGAACAAGGAGCGGTTGGTTTCAATAGTATCAGCCAACCTGGCTGCCTCCAATGCAGTGGTCAACACGTGATCCTGCAGAAAGCCTAACCTGTGGTCCAACAGACTCCAGTAGGTTATCCACCATTATGAGTTGGACTAACTCCCCAAAGTTGGTGACCCCACTGGCTTTGTACCACTGGTTAAATATTTTAATCTGTTGCTTTACTAAGTCAACATTAGACTGACCCAGCTGTCGATTATAGACTTGAAACACCTTTCTGTACTTGGCAGGAACACATTGATATGCACTAAGAACCGTGGTGTTCACCACCCGATAGTTACTAAATTCAATGTCATTTAACACTGATGTAAACTCCTGTGCCTTAACGAAAAATGCTGTGTGTACTGCCCTTTGCAAACTAAAATCCGCTATAGTCTGTTTGAATTGCCTCCTCTCCTTCTCTCTATCAAATTCCTCCCTAGCAAAAGTGCATGCTCTTTAGTTTGTTCAAGATTGAGTCTGGCTAACTCAAGTGCCAATGAAGCAGACTCATCCTGAGACAAACTCGACACATCTCTTGCTTCACCTGGCTGCTGGTTTTGCTCAGGTGTATCTCGACCATTGTGCAGAAACCTAAGTGGTGATCTATTAATAGCTCTTGTAGCTGGGGACACGTCAAGCTGGTGTGCCATGTCTGCTTCTGTCTTTAATTTACTGCGAATAACATTACGAAGTTGTGCCACAGTTAGAGTTCTTTGCTAATCAATGCCAATAGATCGAGCAATATGCCAGCAATACTGTAGAGAGAACTTGGGCAGCTTTAGCAGAGTAAACTCAGTCACTAATCGTTGGACTCTTAGAGGTGGCATTTAATCCCCATCCCACTACTTACAACACGCTTAAGCTGCTATGCACAGTACAACTGCAGATTCACGATAGCAAGGCTGACACAAATGCAGAGTATGCCCATACAATAGGAATAGCAAAACCAACTGCAAAATATTCACACAACAGCAAGATTGACCATAGCGAAGCGAGCACAATTGACACGCCAAAGTAGCAAGCTGTTAACCATCACACAATAGCAGGCTGACCATAAAGAAAGAAAAATGCAAAGCTGATACACAAAGCTTCGTAAAACATTGGCAAAGCTGACGTAATGCCAGACAGCAAGCTATACGATGTTACTGCTTCAGCTTCAACTCTACGCTCAACTCCTACTCTAAGTCCAGCTCCAGCTCTCGGACAGGCTACCCATATTACAACCCAGGAACAATAAGGACTGTTATCCTGGGTGTAAAGGGGAGCAAGTAGCAGAACAAACTTAGCTGAATGACTTTAAATTATATTTTCCTTCACTAAATTCAATTATAAGTATTTATAAGTATGTACACTATATATAGTTGGAAATATATGTGTACCACAAGGTAAATCAAGTGGCAAAGACACAGCCAGGAGACAGTGGACTACCGTGTTCAACCAGCTCTAGAATGGAAATGACAAGGGTGGAAATGTGAGTGGTGACCACTGCACCTCCACAATTGCCAGACCCACCTTCTCATTGGCTGAACCTAGGTACTGATCTAACGATGGAGCCCCATCGTCCGACCCTTAGCACCCAGTTCGCTGGTTGGGGAGGTAGCCTTTTAATGAGGGTGTGTACATGCTCCGAATAAAGGGTACATAATCTTTGCCAGCCACAGTGGTAATATGAATTTCCTTTCTAAAACACTATTTTAGTTTATGTACAATAATTATATCTGTGTACCTAGCAAGCCTAATGATATACAGTCCACTCAGCTTTTATTTACCAGAGCAGTTGGTTTTAATATTGTAATTATTAATTTAATGTTAGGTCTTGCTTACAATATTAAATTAATGTTAGGTGTAGCTTTTTGTGGTACTGGAAGGGAGTGGGCATCGAGGGATTGACAGTTTGGCAACTTACTGTGACTAAGTCCCACTTACGTCACCCAAATTACTTGCAGGAAATAATTCAGGTAATGCCCCGTAAACCTCCTGCAGGTTTTATTATATCAATCAAGAACATTTTGCCCGTCCATGAAGGCTTTATTAATTTAGTATCACAAATCCTAAAGCTCTTCCAAAGAAGCTCATCGCAAGTAATCACTTATTTAACTCCTATTGAAAGGGAACTTCTCAAGAAATTTCTTGCCAAACTATTAGCAAGCTGGGACTAGACAAAGTTCACTGGTAAGGGGTAGCATCTGCTTTAGTTGCCACCTCCCTAAATAAGAACTATAACAATCATGTTGAGCAGAGTGTAAGGAATTAATAAATCGACTTTTACATTACGAACTGAATTGTTTGTCATCCTAATGGCACTAAAATTAACTTATGAGAGTGACTTTGTCTCCATCATTACTGATTCTGTCTTCAATGAGTGCACTGGACTCCTGCAACTCTAATATGCTCAATGGAGCATGTTCTGCTGTCATTATCCCCTCCCCTCAAGGAAGGTTCCTTGATGTTCGTAAGTGGCTCTTGATTTAGGGAATTGGATCTGTGCTCCAGTTCGACGAATTAAGCCTGAATGCCTTCCACATCCCCCCCCCCTAGGCGCTGTATAATCCTCCGGGTTTAGCGCTTCCCCTTGATTATAATAATAATAATCTGTTGTCATTATAAAATAAATGAATTATTCCTACGTGATAAAACTAATAAATTTGCCAGAGAAAGTATTTTGAAAAAAAAAAAGTGAATACCACCTAGGTTTATCTGCATTAATCCTTTCTCTGTGGATCCCTTAATATTACCCCTCTGAAGCCAGGGGTGGTCCCGTAATACTACACCAAAATTCTAGCTGCTTCCAATTTTGCGGGATAAAGCTGGTAGGCCTACATATGTGTGTAGTCAGTGCGCCTAGTATAAAAAAAAATCATGCAGCATGCAGAACATGCAACCATGTTTTTGGTGTAAAACAGCGACTTCGCGCCGTATTTCCGTATAGTTTTCATGGTTGTATTCTCAGATTTTTGGTCTCATTTGACAAAATGGAAGATATATTACAGAAATATACATGATTTTGAATGGTAGCTTGAAACTGAGCTCAAAGAATCGGAAATGTTCGATTTTTTGCCAATGTTGTAGAGTAAACTTTAGTATCACAATGCAGCAGTCAGTCGTCACGTGAGGTCACAGACCCTGAGCTGCTTTGGGGATTAGCGTGGACGGTTACAAAGCATGGCTTGCTTCTGCAGTGTTTTAAAAATTGAGGTTGGAGAGTTGAAGGAGGAGGTCTTGCTTCTCCAGGAGGAGATTAGGAGGCTGAAGGACCACCTCAATGGGTCTGGGAGAGAGTGTGAGGTGGCTGGAGTTTTGGGGAATGAGGCTTCTAGCAGTGAGGTGCAGTCTGTCTCTCTCTGTGAGGAGGCTGTAGGTGGGGAGGTAGCAACGGCTACCAGCAGTGAGGTGCAGTCCAGCACCTGCTACAAGTGGCGAGTGGTTCCCAGTAATGGGAGGAGAATCAGAATAAGGAAAGTTAAGATTGAAGATCTAAAGGTAGGAAATCGCTTCTCTGTTCTTCAGGATGAATGTACTTCAGTGGCCAGTGAAGGTAAGGGTACTACTGTCCCTGCTAACAGAGGTAAGCTCATTCTTGTGGTTGGTGACTCTCAGGTAAGATATATTGACCGTGCTTTTTGTAACAGGAATAAGAAGATGAGAGATAGAGTGTGCTTCCCTGGAGCTGGTGTTGGGGACATAGTTAACAGGCTGGATAATATCATGTCAGTGCTGGTGGAAATGATATTGGGAAGGGTAGGAGAGAAGAGCTGCTAGATAAGTACAGGTCAGCTATAGATTTCATTAAGTCTAAGGGAGGGGTCCCAATCATATGTAGCATCTTGCCTAGAAGGGGAGTAGGAAATGAATGGTTGTCTAGGGCAATTGGTGAAAATTGCTGGCTAGACAGATACTGCAAGGAACTTGCAATCCCATTCATTGACAACTGGAACAACTTTTATGGCAAACATGATATGTATGCAATGGATGGGGTGGTAGCACTTGCAAACTCAGTTGAGAAGGCCATTGGTGAAACGCCTATGATTTTAAACTGATAGAAGATAGAGGTATGGGTGTGTGTGGGAAACAAGCAGGTAGCAACACTAGGGTTGGAAACAGTAAATGTATAAAAGGCATTCAGCATGAAGTTATAAATAAAGACAATAGATCAGGTCAGTAAACAAATGGGGACAGCAGAGGGCAGCAAGGGACTAGCTCCCTTAAGGTTTACTATACTAATAGCAGGAGTGTAAGAAATAAGACAGATGAGCTAAGATTAATTGCAAGTGCAGGAAACATAGATATTATTGCTATAACAGAGACCTGGCTCAATCTGAAAGATAGAGAGATGCCCTCTGAATGTCACATACAAGGCTATAAATTATTCCACACTGACAGGGTCAACAGGAAGGGTGGTGGAGTAGCGATGTATGTCAGAGACAATTTAAATTGTTGTGTTAGACAAGATATAAAATTAGAAGAGTCAGCCACTGAATCTGTTTGGTTACAGCTTCTCGATGGCCGAGAAAAACTAATTTTGGGTGTGATTTACAGGGCCCCAAATCTTGATAGGGAGTGCAGTAAACTTCTAAGGGACGAAATTCGTAAGGCATCTACATACGAAAATGTTGTGCTAATGGAAGATTTCAACTATAGACAGATTGACTGGAGCAATTTGACAGGAAATTTAGAGTCAGGTGACTTTCTTGATACGATCCAGGATTGTTTTTTAAAACAGTTTGTGACAGAGCCAACTAGGGGAAATAACCTCCTTGACTTGGTTCTTGCCAGTAGGGAAACACTAATTAATAATCTTGAGGTTAATGATGAGCTTGGGGAAAGTGATCACAAATCACTCAGTTTTAATATATCATGGAATTCCCCTAATAATGGCAATCAAGTCTCTGTCCCTGACTTCCGCTTGGCTGATTTCATAGGACTGAAAAATTACTTAGGTGGGCTGAACTGGAATGACCTGACTAAGGGTCAGGTAGGTGGTGATGGTTGCCGATATGATGCTTTCCAGGGCATAGTTCTAGCTACTCAGTCAAATTATGCTCCAAATAGGGAAATCAGATCAAACAAAAATGATCCTAAATGGATGAACAATAGATTAAAATATCTGATTGGTCAAAAGAGAGGCATATATAGGCAAATCAAAAGAGGAGAAGGGCAATTAAGAAATAGATATATTAAGTTAAAGAGAGAAATGAGAAAGGGAATTAGAAAAGCAAAAAGAGATTATGAGATTAAAGTTGCAAGAGAATCGAAGACTAACCCAAAAGGATTCTTTCAGGTATACAGAAGTAAGATCAGGGACAAGATAGGCCCACTCAAAAGCTCCTCGGGTCAGCTCACGGACAGTGATAAGGAAATGTGTAGAATTTTTAACACATACTTCCTCTCAGTTTTTACACAGGAGGATACCAGCGATATTCCAGAAATGATAAATTATGTAGAACAGGACGATAATAAACTGTGCAAGATTAGGGTCACAAGTGACATGGTCCTTAGGCAAATAGATAAATTAAAACCTAACAAATCCCCAGTCCCTGATGAACTGCCCAGCAACCCAGTGATATGACCCAAACAAACAGTAAAGAAATTACTCTGCAGATCATAAATGACCAAACAAGTGTTATTGTACCAGAGTCAGAAATAAAAGAAGCCAGGTTACTAGGATCCCATGGTAGAAAAGTGTTATGCTTAGATTCCACTCACATGACAGGAAAAAAGACTTAATAATTGCATCTATTAAAGTAAAGAAAGAGGTATACATAAACGAGTGTCTTACCAAAAAACGTCAGAACCTCCTGTATAGAGTCAGAAAACTTAAGCGGGAGAATAATGACACAATACACCAATGCTTCACACGGGATGGGAAAATTCTTGTTAGGAAAAAAAATGTAGGTCAACTGTACACAATAACGAACGAGAATGATCTATCACGATTTCTCAGGGATACTAATCTTACAGAGAATAACTAAACAATGTCCAACCTAAAAGCCTACGTAGTGTAGTGAATGTTTTGCTCCATTATTGTTCAAATTTCATAGTACAATCTCTTAGTAATTAAATAATCAACTACCTCATTATGTGATTTTACTAGTAAGCATAAGTCACCTTATGTAATTTTCTTATTTACTATTGTTTGCTTAAACATTAGCTGAATTGATACTTTCTCTGTCCATATTATTACCTCATATTTTTTAAATACTATCAATTGATATTACTTACTAAAATTAATAATTATCATTTTTACTATAATTTCAATTTACTCTTAACATTTTTGACATTTAATAACCATTACTTGTCTAATTACCTTTACCTGTTTTAATACCACATTTACTATCTTAGAGTACTCTTAATTACCTTGTACTGCCATATAACCTCTAGTATAACTACCAGTGCAATATTGAATGAAATAAACATTACTTTTTCACTTTTTTGTAATCATTATTACTTACTAAAAAATTTATTAAACACCATATTTACTACCAGTCAATTTTACTTTTGTACATTAAACATTATTTTATACTTCCCATAACATTTTGTTGCCAAATTTTCAAGTTTGTATATTCAACTCCAACCTTTATATTATCCTTTGTACCTGTGTACCTGTGTACCTGTGTACCTGTCTACCATCTTACTATCATATTATAACCAAGACATTACCCTTGTTATTTTTTTGCTATTATTCTTTTGGTACTTTAATTGTGAATTATATTTTGTCAATTTAAATCTAGTTATACTCCTGATCTTGTCAACAACCTATACCAGACTCTAGTGCAATTGCAAGTACCATTTCAATTTGTATTTTTATATTATAAGTTTATATTATAATTCCTACTCTAAGATTGTTTTCATATCTTAGTGACTATATTGTGTGTGCAATTAGTGTATTTTTCAATTATATTATTGTTCAAGGCCCTTAACTATCTTTTGCTAACTAGTACCAACTACCTCATATATTTTTTTTTCTACTTTTTTTATTCTTTTGCTACCTTAACTTGCAAATTTTATCTTGTCAATTTAAATCTAGTTATACTCTAATTCTTGTAAACAACTTATATAACACCTTAGTGCAATTACAATTGAGAGTCTTGTGCCTTTTTTATATTATTAGATTAAACTCAGTTGTACTATAGTCAATACCAAATTCATTATATTAGACCATATTGCAATTACTAGTGAGAGACTGGTGCTATTTTTAATTTGTATTGTTATATTATTAGATTAAATCTAGTTGTACTATAGCTCATTCTAGCTCAAAACATAGACTCCACAAAAGTCATTATATTAGACCTTAGTGCAATTATTTGATTACCACTTTATTGTTCACCACAACTTATATTAGTCCCTTTTATATTATAATTTTATATTATAATTCTAACTTTAAAGAATTACCTTTAAAGTACTACCTACTATCATATTCCCAAGCTCCATTATTTGATCATCACTTTATTTGTTCACCACAAATTATTTTAGTCCCTTTTATATTGTCTCCTTTATTTTAGCTTTAAAAAACTACCTTAGCTCATTATTTTTACATCTGTTAAATAATTCAGGTGCTATTTTTTTTAGCTTTAGAATATTTACTTTATTTTTTACTTAATTCTAACTATAGATTCACTACAAATCTTATGATTACAAGCATTGATCCTGATACCAACCTCTTATTTAATGACTTAAAATATTCAAACAGTTACTGTAATTACTACACAGCAGAACAATCAAAGGCACTTCTCAGAGCCAACAACAACATAACTATCTTTAACTACAATATCAGATCTTTAAGCAAGCATTATGATGACCTCCTAGCATTACTAAATTCCTTGCATGCCAATATGTCCATCATTACACTAACTGAAACCTGGCTAAAGCCTGATACTACAGATGTCTATGCCATTCCTGGTTACACAGCCATACACAACTGTAGGCCAGACCAACAAGGGGGTGGCACAGCTATATACTACTCAGACCAACTAGAATGTATCACTAATACTTGCACAAGGGATGAACATGGGGAATATATAATAGCTAAATTCAAATCCAAATACCTACAAAAACCTCTCACAGTGATAAACATCTACAGAGTTCCACAATCAAACATTAGCCAATTTAGTCAAAACCTAGGAAGTATGATAACTGATGCACGCATGAACAAAGATCACTTACTACTCTCAGGTGACTTCAATATAAATTTCCTGCAAGACCAGGACCCACACGTTACTGAATTCACAAACACAATGAGTAACTGCATGTTGCTACCAACAGTAACAAAACCTACAAGAGTTACAGAGACTAGTGTTTCCCTACTTGACCACATCTGGACCAACACCACATCCCCTTTAAAATCAGGCATAATTACAGATAATACCACAGACCACTACCCTACTTTCCTCATAACAACTCTTGGTAAAATACCCGAAGACACTACTGAAGTCACCTTCAGACTTCACAATGAGGCAGCCATTAATAACTTCACAACAGCAGTAACAAACATTGACTGGCACACTGAGCTAGAAATCTATACAGATATTGACGAATGTTTTAATAATTTTCTAAAAAAGACCCAATACCTTTATAACAAGCACTGCCCTAAAAAAACTAAACAGATGACAGCTAAGAGACTGAACAGTCCCTGGCTAACACCCAGCATTCTCAGATCCATAAATACAAAACACCGATATGAAAAACAGTACAGAATGGGTCACATAACCAGAGACCAAACAAAACGTTACTCGTCAATCCTAACCAGCCTGATAAGAAGGGCAAAAAAATTGTATTATGAGAACAGATTATCCAACTTACGAGGTGATATAAAAAAGACCTGGAAGACCCTATCAGAAATTCTGGGAACAAAAAAGATATCACGACATAGCGAAATAAAATTAGCAAAATCAGATGAACCCCAACTCCCACCAACAGAAACAGCAAACAGACTCAATGATTTCTTCTCCACTATAGGTCAAAACCTTGCCAATAAAATCCCAAGCTCAGATACCCCACCAAATGACTACCTCACTGGCAACTACCCGAACACACTGTTCCTAGCTCCGACTAACCCATACGAAGTCTCCCTTATTATCAACGCACTGAAAAACAAGGCAGGAGATTTAAATACCTTACCACCCTTTATATACAAAAAAGTGTCACAAGTACTATCACCAATCATTGCAACACTCTTTAACAAATCCATTGAATCCTCCACCTTCCCTACAGATCTCAAAATAGCAAGGGTCACCCCGATCCATAAAGGAGGAGACCAAACAGAGTTGAATAACTATAGGCCAATATCCAATTTACACCCTCTCTCAAAAATCTTCGAAAAATTAATTCATAAACGAATCTACTCCTACCTCATCTCCCAAAACATTCTCAACCCCTGCCAATTTGGATTCAGGCCTAATAAAAATACTAATGATGCTATTATACACATGCTAGAACATATATACACTGCAATAGAGAAAAAAGAAGTCGCACTGGGGATCTTCATTGACTTACGTAAAGCTTTTGATACAGTTGACCATGACTTGCTCCACGTAAAATTGTCACACTATGGTATTAGAGGGCACTCCCTCAACTACCTCAAGTCATACCTCAGCAACAGAAGCCAGTATGTGTACGCAAATGGGGCAAGCTCTTCCGCACAACCAATTACAGTTGGTGTCCCACAGGGAAGTGTCCTTGGCCCTCTTCTCTTTCTCCTATATATAAATGACCTACCAAATGCTTCGCAATTACTCAAACCCACACTTTTTGCAGATGACACCACATACGTCTTCTCTCACCCGAGCCCAGTCACGCTAGCCAATACTGTAAACACCGAATTACAGAAAATATCTACCTGGATGAGGACTAACAAACTTACACTAAACATTGACAAAACCTACTTCATTCAGTTTGGTAACAGAGCTACAGATGTACCTCTTAACATAACGATAAACAGATCACCTATCACAAAGCTAACAGAGGGAAAATTCCTAGGAATCCACCTCGATAATAGACTCAAATTTCATTCACATATACAACAAATTTCTAAGAAAATTTCCAAGACTGTAGGCATACTATCGAAGATACGGTACTATGTTCCACAGTCAGCCCTCCTGGCCCTTTATCACTCTCTTATTTACCCCTATCTCACCTATGGAATTTGTGCATGGGGCTCAACAACAATTAACCATCTCAGACCACTAATTACCCAACAAAAGGCTGCAGTTAGAATGATAACAGATTCTCACTACAGGCAACACACTCCACCAATATTCAAAACACTCAACCTACTCACCATACAAAACATCCATACTTATTATTGCACCTATTACATACATAGAACACTTTAACTCTGATATTAACCCTCCCCTCAAACATCTCCTTGCCAACCTCAACAGAACACATGACCATAACACAAGGCACAGATCACTCTTTGATGTTCCTCGTGTCCATCTCACGCTATGCAAAAACTCAATGCACATAAAAGGCCCTAAAATCTGGAATTCATTACCTGTAAATATAAAAGAAACACTACCTGTTTATAAATTCAAGTCTCTTCTCAAAGATCACTTACTCACTCAAAACCAAATAAATACTGAATAACTGAACCTTATAAATTGTATATCCTATATGTTACTCACAATTATATCACACAAATGTTAAACCTAGGACCCAATCTAACTTTATTATTTTTTTAAATACACTACCTAACAGAATACTCCATTCGACTGAATGTACAGCAATGCAAGCAACCATATGACCTGTCTTTGTAATACTCATTTGTGCTTTATAGTTATCTGTTTACAATAATGTTTTATCACTGATTTCATCATTGCTTAGTTAATCTTAAGTTAATTTTAAGCCAGCCCGTAATGCTATGCATATAAGTGGCTTTGGCATGCTGTATTTTTTGTACCTCTGTATGTATGCTTAAATTACTAAATAAATAAATAAACTGTGTGCAAGGGTTCTAAAGGAATGTAAAGAGGAGCTTAGCAACCTATGGCTAATCTTTTCAACATATCACTACAAACTGGCATGGTGCCAGATAAATGGAAAATGGCAAATGTGATACCTATTTTCACAGCAGGTGACAGGTCCTTAGCTTCGAACTATAGACCAATAAGCCTAACCTCCATAGTGGGAAAATTTATGGAATCAATAACTGCCGAGGCAGTTTGTAGCCACCTTGAAAAGCATAAATTAATCAACGAATCTCAGCATGGTTTTACAAAGGGGCGTTCCTGCCTTACGAATTTATTAACTTTTTTCACTAAGGTATTTGAGGAGGTAGATCATGGTAATGAATATGATATTGTGTATATGGACTTCAGTAAGGCTTTTGACAGGGTCCCACATCAGAGACTATTGAGAAAAATTAAGGCACATGGAATAGGAGGAGAAATTTTTTCCTGGATAGAGGCATGGTTGACAAATAGGCAGCAGAGAGTTTGCATAAATGGGGAGAAATCAGAGTGGGGAAGCGTCACGAGCGGTGTTCCACAGGGGTCAGTGTTGGGCCCCCTGCTGTTCTCAATCTACATAAACGACATAGATAAGGGCATAAAGAGCGACATCAGCAAGTTTGCCGATGACACCAAAATAGGCCGTCGAATTCATTCTGACGAGGACATTAGAGCACTCCAGGAAGATTTGAATAGACTGATGCAGTGGTCGGAGAAGTGGCAGATGCAGTTTAATATAGACAAATGCAAAGTTCTAAATGTTGGACAGGACAATAACCATGCCACATATAAACTAAATAATGTAGATCTTAATATTACGGATTGCGAAAAAGATTTAGGAGTTCTGGTTAGCAGTAATCTGAAACCAAGACAACAGTGCATAAGTGTTCGCAGTAAAGCTAATAGAATCCTTGGCTTCATATCAAGAAGCATAAATAATAGGAGTCCTCAGGTTGTTCTTCAACTCTATACATCCTTGGTTAGACCTCATTTAGATTATGCTGCACAGTTTTGGTCACCGTATTACAGAATGGATATAAATGCTCTGGAAAATGTACAAAGGAGGATGACAAAGTTGATCCCATGTATCAGAAACCTTCCCTATGAGGATAGACTAAGGGCCCTGTATCTGCACTCTCTAGAAAGACGTAGAATTATGGGGGATATGATTGAGGTGTATAAATTGAAGACAGGAATAAATAAAGGGGATGTAAATAGTGTGCTGAAAATATCTAGCCTAGACAGGACTCGCAGCAATGGTTTTAAGTTGGAAAAATTCAGATTCAGAAAGGATATAGGAAAGTACTGGTTTGGTAATAGAGTTGTGGATGAGTGGAACAAACTCCCAAGTACAGTGATAGAGGCCAGAACGTTGTGTAGCTTTAAAAATAGGTTGGATAAATACATGAGTAGATGTGGGTGGGTGTGAGTTAGACCTGATAGCTTGTGCTACCAGGTCGGTTGCCGTGTTCCTCCCTTAAGTCAATGTGACCTGACCTGACTAGGTTGGGTGCATTGGCTTAAGCCGGTAGGAGGCTTGAACCTCCCTCGTATGGGCCAGTAGGCCTGCTGCAGTGTTCCTTCGTTCTTATATTCTTATGTTCTTAAATCTTTTTTATGTGAATAAAAGTTCAAAATGAAAAACAAGCGTAATATAAGAGGGTCCTGGAGACGTGACTAATCAACAGAGAAAATATTATTTGAGTGCCAGGAATGTCTACATTATTTCTTCTGGGCCCTATTTTGAAATTGGCCTTTCATGAACTTAGTAATTTCTAATCACTTTATTGGGCAGTTGAAATAGGTAAATGGGCAGTTTCTTGTACTCAATCAGTAGAATAAAAGGAGTTGTAGCTAAACAACTATGAGTTTGGTTGACTGGAACAATGGAATTGGCCGAAAATAGGGCTCAAATTGGGCAAAATCGCCGATGCGTAAATATCGCAGAGACCCCTAACCTCATGAGAGCATAATTTTATAAATTTTTCATCAAATTTCCCCTCAAGGAAGGTTCCTTGATGTTGGTGAGGGGCTCTTGATTTAGGGAATTGGATCTGTGCTCCAGTTCCCTGAATTAAGCCTGAATGCCTTCCGCATCCCCCCCCCCCAGGCGTTGTATAATCCTCCGGATTTAGCGCTTCCCTCTTGATTATAATAATAATAATAATAATAATTCATCAAATTTCGTTCTTTTGGTTTCATTACCTTCGGAAAAAAATTCTCTATAAATTCATAAGAAAAAATTTTATTTCCTTTGAAAATTCTTCGACCTGAGAGCAAGTTTGTGAGCAGGAATCTCGAGCCTCAGAGAGTTAATGGAGAGGTAAATAATAATCTCAGTGTCATAGGAATGCAGTTAAAATTCTGAGTAGCCCTATTACTTCCTATGATAACGTGAACGTAGAAAAGCACATTTACGGAGCAACTTATAATGTGAACAGTCTGATTGACGTAGCCAGGCTTAGGCTTGGTTACATATACTTCTGGCAGTTTTCCATATGCTCGGACGATGATCAACCAAAAGTCAAGTATGTGGTCAACCTTGTGGTCACTCTCTTGAATACTATGTGCCTGATTGATCACTTGTTGAGGAATATACAGAGAGACAGTAGAATAACTATATTATGTAAAGTAAAAGGACACAAGTGCAACTAATGTGACATTTATTGTGGCAACGTTTCGCTCTCCAGGAGCTTTATCAAGCTTGATAAAGCTCCTGGAGAGCGAAACGTTGCCACAATAAATGTCACATTAGTTGCACTTGTGTCCTTTTACTTTACTTATTGTCGGTAATTCTACCAACTTTATTACAACTATATTATGTATACCCAGGTTTCTTTTTAGTGAAATTAAGATACCATACATATCGAGCAAGTATCCTAAATTTGCTTGCAAGACATAAATATAACCTATAAACAACTTAAATTATTTTTTTTTTACAAATGTTCAAGAGTCGCAGACCCCATCATAGTGAGAAGTACCTCAGGAAACTTGATATACTTCATCTCAGAACATAGGAATATAAATTTCCGTATTGGTGTTCCAGCTAGGCCGTCTCAGTCTGCAGTCAGAGATCACTGTGACTTCGCCAACCACCCTCTAACCTCTGGAGACTTCACAGTTCTGGCTTAACACTACAGAGACACCCCCAGGGAAAGTAAGAGGGGCAATGGATACAAGATAACTAAACAAAAGAGAAAAAAAGATACATAGCAGCAGCTTTGTTAGATAGAGATCAATGAGTATTTGTGGAGCTAGGAGTTATATATAATAATATAATGTTCAGTTACAACTATGCGACTCAGATTACAGTTGCCGTTATCTATAACCACAAGGAAATAGAGTGGGAGACCTAGAATTCATATATGCGAGAATAAAACTAATGGCGACTCTGAAAACCTTCATTAATCAACACGTCAAGGATGCAATACTAGTGAGAGGAATAACAGGTGTTCACACTAAATAGGACAGACATGAAAGAAATCGACTAGAGAGTACAATTAATGAGCACACGGTACTGAGAGCTGAGTACCTAGAAGTAAAACATAATGTGGAAAATACTGTATATATTTTCCAGAAATTCAGTATTTATATGTAAATAGATGGCCATACTGTATTTAATAATATTTATGTCATAGAAAACGGAAAGCCTGCGTCTGCGTAGAAGGAGACTCGCCACCTTGGTTTTGAATTGGATACAACGTTAATTTAATGGGAAGAATTTTTCGTGCTCTAGAGGTTAAAATTGGATTGACACCTCTCAAATAGGAGGCGAAATTGTTGGATGTGCATTCCTGCATAACTTGAGATATCAGACGACTGGACAAGACAGCTCCAGGAACCTCAGATAAGCTCTCTCGATTTGTGTGTAATTCTGGCCAGCATTATTTTCATAGATTTAGTAAGAGTGAGGTTTTCTGAGTATGATACACATTAATCTCCAGTCAAATTGGTGAGTGATATTAAGATATATTTTCCTTCTGTTATGTAATTGTGTGTATATATATAACCATTTATTATTTTTAATATACAGTCCACAAATTTATATATTTACCAGCATTCCTGGTGTATGTATATTTCATTTAATTAATAGGTCCAGAGCAACTTGTGGTTATGACAGTGGTAGGTATAGAAGGGGGACATTTTTTGCGACCTAAGTGTCCCAAATTCCTACTTGTCTAACTGATAAATAATAGTTATCATTGTTCATTTACTGTTATGTATATAATTATACATCCAAGTAAATGCAATTTTCCACATATAACATGAATAAAGAGGAGGAAAAATCAAGCAAACTACTGGAGAGAGAACCAAGTGAGGACAAATGGTTCTTGTGATTGCAGTGGTCAAGTGAATCGGAAATGATGAAAATACCAGGAGAGAGGTGGCAAGAGGCAAAAAAAAAAAAATCATCCTTGAAAAGAGTGTAGGAAACGATGAGAGAAGAGAGATACACTAGAGCTTCAAAAACACATTAAAGATGGAGGAGCCAGGAAAACAGAAAACTAAGCATTAGAGCCAGAAACAAATATGAAAAAGCAAGAAAGAAAGATAGCCAGTTCGAAAATTACTGGAAAATGCCTTTTCTGGTAGGCTTCAAATTTTTACCATTGGTAGGCTTTACTAAAACACATCTTGTGTTTTAGTGAAACACATCTTGTGTTTTGAGCTGTGTAATTTTCAATTTGTCACTTTTATTAAACAATTTGTTTCCCATACAATAACTAGTGAATGCCTTTATAGACCAACATCAAACCCTAAATGCTGGTGTATCGCAATAGGAAGTATTTTCGTATTAATCTTAGGCTGTCTGTCTGCCAATTTGCCATTTTTTTGCTAATTTTATTATAAACAAATCAAAATATTTTATCTGACAAGATTGTGGAAATTTTAAATAGAATGTTAATTAGAAAAGTATACTGAAAAAAATCTCTGTATTATGGCGAGGGAAGACGTCACTATTCTTCAGAACATTCTCAACAACATTTCGGTTTGCTATCTCACAATTTTTCGTTCATTACTCGAGAACGTTATATTGAATTGGTTTCAAACTTTCAACGCTTGTATAATGTATTTTGAGTAAGATTCATGGGACTATTTCCGTGCTTGGTGCCCCATGCACAATGCTACGTAGGCCATTCCCATATTTTTGTTTCTGTCTGATAGGTGGAGACAGGAACCTCTGATCCACTTCAAAATTTCAGCACCGATGTATCCCAATAAGAATATTGGTATATTTAAAGAAATATGTAGATGCCCTTTTGCCAATTTTAATCTTGAAACGATATAGTATTATTTTTACCTTATTGCATTAGCTTCCATTGATGCTGGTGAAGGGTCTTGATCGCATCCAACAGACGCTACATGACCCCCTTCTGGTCTGCACTTCTGATTAAAACACAACAATTTTGAACGGCATCAGTCTTCAGTGGCTGATACATCATATGATGAGGATGGATTGTTTCATGGGTTTAGGCTGTGTAGGAACAAATATTTTAGATTCGGTGCAAAAATTGGAAAATGCAATTTTGTTCGGCTTTAAACATTTAGTGTTATTGTTTTCCTCGGAGGAAACAATCTCTTGATATTAGTTTGGTAAGTTATCTCGTGTCGGTTGTATTAATTAATTATTGCTGTGGAATAACTGGAGAATGTTTCTTCTGAACAAAAATAAGTCAGTGCTTGACTTTATTTGGTTATTCTAGGCTAAATGAACTTAATTTTTATTATGTGCCATTAATATTTATGTGCCATTAATATTTATGTGCCATTAATATTTATGTGCCCTCAAGACCATTGTTACACGGGTCACTGGGAGAGGCTGTAATAACAGAGACCTAGGAGTCCACATCACAGCTGTCCGCTTACAAAAGACGTCCTTAAGATATTGGTCTTTTCAGTCTCTTTAATAGGTTTGAATTAGATTTTCGGCAGTGTAATATCCTAATTTACTATTTTATTAAGGAAAATTGGTATCAGTTTCTTGCTAATGACTTGTGAATGCCTCTTCTGATTCCCTTCAGATCGTTATCACTAATGTTAAATTACATTGTGAACTTATGCCGCACTCTGCACAGTTCCAGTCACGAGCACTGAGGGACGGGGGACTGGAGGTTATAGATTACGGGGATATCGTTATCGAATCGCGCAGCGACCGAAATGCATCTGATTATTATTATTATTATTATTATTATTATTATTATTATTATTATTATTATTATTATTGTCATTATTTTTAAAATCAAGAGCTAAGCCCCTATGAGTCACACAACATACTTAAATATCAGTGCACATTACTGACAGCGGTAATATAGCCAAGGGAGTACATGGGAGAGGCAGATAACAGAAGACTTAGTCCACACCACAGCTATCCGCTGATGGGTACCAGCTACGGTCTACCAAACACTCAATTCTCCATAGATAGATGAGATTAGGCTAGTATAGCAGTAGGCTCTCTTCCTACTCTCCACTCACTCCGGCCAATTTGACGGCTGGGAAAGGATAATTCATTATGCATGAATAACTACAAGGAAAGTGGAAACAGGATTTGCTTACTGCTGTTGCAACTACCACAACCATCACCATTGCCTCTAATACTACAATTATTAAGCTCTGGGTGTCTCAGTGACAGCTGATAAACTTAATGTTCCTGAACTGATAGTCTTTAACGGTTTAATTTGTGTGGTTCTTGAGGTAACATCTAAATTACGTTGAGCACAATCGGTCCCTGTACATATTTTTATTAGTGGCTGCTGTCAACATAACGAGGGGAAATACAAGCCGAATACAACAGAAGATGGCAGCAGAAAAACCTGTGCAGACATCAGCAATGGCTGAGTAAACGCTCACTGGAGTTTAACTCCCCGACACAGGCATGTTGTGAAGCTGGAAGGCGAGGAGAGGAAGGAAAGGCGTCTAATGGCAGCCCAACACATCCATTTTCATCAGTCCAATCACAGTGATTTTCCCCGTGATGGTGTCTCCTGGACGCCCCACCATAACCTCCATTCCTTGCCTTCCCTCCCCTCTCTTCACCTCCCCGGCCTCACCAAGTCCCTCGACCCCCATTTTCACGCCCCATGCCCCATCAGCGCCTTTCAAATGCAATTTGAAATCAAGGGAGAAATTTCTTGTTGAAAAATCATTTCAATTTCCAGACAAACTTTCGTTATTGCCTCATGAATTACACTGATTTCTATATGGATATAAAAGTAGTTTATGAACGGTTTCAAGCTTTCGAAAATACATATTCTTTCCACGTTTTCTTGTGAACAATAGCTGTAATATAGAATAAAAAATGTTAACTGCATTACTGGTGCAGATTGTTATATATATATATATATATATATATATATATATATATATATATATATATATATATATATATATATATATATATATATATATATATATATGTGTGTGTGTGTGTGTGTGTGTGTGTGTGTGTGTGTGTGTTTTATTTGTATTTATATATATCAATAACAACACTACACTAGCCAAGGAGTCGAACCCATGCTGCTTTGGCCCGCCTCATGGTGAGCGAAAACACATGACGCTTTAGACCACTAGACTACACAATCCTTAAATGGCGCATCCAGCTGGGTTGCCAGCAGTAAACTGAGCATGAAACACGTAGATTTTGCAGCGTTCTTCACAGCAGAGAACCGGGAGAAGCTCACCGGATTCAACATAGACACTCTCGACAGTGAAGGTACAGAATGCACCTGTGCAGTCATATCTCTAGGTGATAACCAGAATTCTGCAAGTACAGCAAAGAAAAACTGACCAAGCAATAGTACATCAGGCAGCCATATTCCAGCCTGGAACGGCGAAACTTTCAGGACTCGCTCGCTGTTGTGGTGGTGGAGGCTTGATCCTCAGCGAGACACACGTTCAAAGCCGATCAGAAGATAATTTTTCAAGCTACTGCACAGAAACAACCCTGGGAATGGTCTTTATAGAATATACCAGAAGACACCTGAATATGGCAATGCTTGAGTGAATTTTTCCGTAGTTACAGTACACCAGAGTTGAAAATGTGAAGCTGATCGGATGAGGCTTCTCAAATTATAAACAAACAATTTGGAGAAAGAAAAAAATCAGGCACCAGTATAAAAGTACCCTCTTCAGGGATGCCTAATTATTCAGGACAAGAAGTTTAGAAAAAAACATTAACGTAAAATTTATCCTCGTTAAAAGGATAATAAATAATGGATGGTAAGATGCACTTGAAAATACAAGAAAGGTGTAAAAACATAATACACCATAAAAGATATAAGGTAAACTTTTAAATTGTGCAACAGCTGAGGCAGGCATGAAGAGCACAGCCGCAAGACCTGCCGCGCTAAACAAACTTTTGAATGAAGATCATAAAACCGAGATTTGTTTGTACGCTGTAGTGGACGAAAGTCGAGGAGTTACTTGCTTTTCTTGTTTGTAATTATTGTATATACTCCAGTCCACTCCTGTTACCCCTTGTAGGGGTATCCACTTGCCCTTGCTCTACCCTCTACATGATGCATATGGAAGGCACAACAATAAATTAGACGCCTCGGCAAATTTATATATATATATATATGTATAATATCACGAATATTAATGCAATGATTTCGTAACAATGGTGCCAAAAGTTATTTTTTTTTTTGCTTGGAGGGAGACTGTGGCAAGAAGAAAAATGAGTTCACCTGGAAATTAGTCCTCCCATTCTCCAAGGAAGACCGTGTAATACATTTATAAAAATAATAATAGCAAAAGTGATAATAATAATAATAATAAGAAGAAGAAGACCCGTAACAATAGTAATAAAACTAAAAATAAATTATTATTATTATTATTATTATTATTATTATTATTATTATTATTATTATTATTATTATTTTCATTATTCACGGGAAAGAGCTAAACGCCTAAGGATGATTGGTTGATTGACTGGTTCAAGGGCTCTTGAGTCGATTACTTGGTTCAAGAGCACTTTATCAGCACGAAGGAAGTTCCCAGATTTAAAGAGCTCTGTGACCTCACAGATCATCTTCCTAGTAACAGGAGGTCAAGAAACACACGCATGAACGCCCATGGCAAAACTAACAAAAGAAACAACATCTACTGAGATAAAGAGAACAGATTTATCAGTCTGAAATCAGTTGTTACTACCAGGACCAAGGTACCACACATAACACTGGTCATTGTTGTTACCAGAACCCAAGTACCAATACATAACATTGGTCATTGTTGTTACCAGAACCCAGGTACCAACACATAACACTGGTCATTGTTGTTACCAGAACCCAAGTACCAACACATAACACTGGTCATTGTTGTTACCAGAACCCAGGTACCAACACATAACACTGGTCATTGTTGTTACCAGGACCCAGGTACCAGCACATGACACTCACCACTGTTGCCACCAGGACCAAGGTACTAACACAGCAAATCACACCATAAAGAGAAATGCCACATCGAGATTTTGACCTAGCAAGCGGATATAAGTCACACAACAGCGGTGTTAGCAGCAACGGTGGTGTAAGCAGCAACGGCGGTGTTAGCAACAACGGCGGTGTTAGCAACAACAGCGGTGTTAGCAACAACAGCTGTGTTAGCAACAACAGCGGTGTTAGCAGCAATGGTGGCGTCTGCAACAGAATAAATCAACTGCCGGCCCAGCATCATAATACAGAAGTTCCAACTAAGAGACAGCAAATCGCACTACTGAACCATGGGCGGCAGCGGCGTCATGAAGACAGCAAATCCCACTACTGAACCATGGGTGGCAGCAGCGTCATGAAGACAGTAAATCTCACTACTGAACCATGGGCGGCAGCAGCGTCATGAAGACAGTAAATCTCACTACTGAACCATGGGCGGCAGCAGCGTCATGAAGACAGTAAATCTCACTACTGAACCATGGGTGGCAGCAGCGTCATGAAGACAGTAAATCTCACTACTGAACCATGGGCGGCAGCAGCGTCATGAAGGCAGTAAATCTCACTACTGAACCATGGGTGGCAGCAGCGTCATGAAGACAGTAAATCTCACTACTGAACCATGGGCGGCAGCAGCGTCATGAAGACAGTAAATCTCACTACTGAACCATGGGTGGCAGCAGCGTCATGAAGACAGTAAATCTCACTACTGAACCATGGGCGGCAGCAGCGTCATGAAGACAGTAAATCTCACTACTGAACCATGGGTGGCAGCAGCGTCATGAAGACAGTAAATCTCACTACTGAACCATGGGTGGCAGCAGCGTCATGAAGACAGTAAATCTCACTACTGAACCATGGGCGGCAGCAGCGTCATGAAGACAGTAAATCTCACTACTGAACCATGGGTGGCAGCAGCGTCATGAAGACAGTAAATCTCACTACTGAACCATGGGTGGCAGCAGCGTCATGAAGACAGTAAATCTCACTACTGAACCATGGGTGGCAGCGGCGTCATGAAGACAGTAAATCTCACTACTGAACCATGGGCGGCAGCAGCGTCATGAAGACAGTAAATCTCACTACTGAACCATGGGCGGCAGCAGCGTCATGAAGACAGTAAATCTCACTACTGAACCATGGGTGGCAGCAGCGTCATGAAGACAGTAAATCTCACTACTGAACCATGGGCGGCAGCAGCGTCATGAAGACACTAAATCCCACTACTGAACCATGGGTGGCAGCAGCGTCATGAAGACAGTAAATCTCACTACTGAACCATGGGTGGCAGCAGCGTCATGAAGACAGTAAATCTCACTACTGAACCATGGGTGGCAGCAGCGTCATGAAGACACTAAATCCCACTACTGAACCATGGGTGGCAGCAGCGTCATGAAGACACTAAATCCCACAACTGAACCATGGGCGGCAGCAGCGTCATGAAGACAGTAAATCCCACTACTGAACCATGGGCGGCAGTGGCGTCATGAAGACACTAAATCCCACAACGGAACCATGGGCGGCAGTGGCGTCATGAAGACAGTAAATCCCACTACTGAACCATGGGCGGCAGCGGCGTCATGAAGACAGTAAATCCCACTACTGAACCATGGGTGGCAGCGGCGTCATGAGACAGTAAATCCCACTACTGAAGTATGGGCGGCATCGGCGTCATGAGATAGTAAATCCCACTACTGAACCATGGGCGGCAGCGGCGTCATGAGACAGTAAATCCCACTACTGAACCATGGGCGGCAGCGGCGTCATGAAGACAGTAAATCCCACTACTGAACCATGGGCGGCAGTGGCATCATGAAGACTGTAAATCTCACTACTGAACCATGGGCGGCAGTGGAGTCATGAAGACAGTAAATCCCACTACTGAACCATGGGCGGCAGCGGCGTCATGAGATAGTAAATCCCACTACTGAACCATGGGTGGCATCGGCGTCATGAGACAGTAAATCCCACTACTGAACCATGGGCGGCATCGGAGTCACGAGACAGTAAATCCCACTAATGAACCATGGGTGGCAGCGGCGTCATGAGACAGTAAATCCCTCTACTGAACTATGGGCGGCATCGGCGTCATGAGACAGAAAATCCCACTACTGAACCATGGGTGGCATCGGCGTCATAAGACAGTAAATCCCACTAATGAACCATGGGCGGCATCGGAGTCACGAGACAGTAAATCCCACTAATGAACCATGGGTGGCAGCGGCGTCATGAGACAGCAAATCCCACTACTGAACCATGGGTGGCAGCGGCGTCATGAAGACAGTAAATCCCACTACTGAAGCATGGGCGGCATCGGCGTCATGAAGACAGCAAATCCCAGTACTGAACCATACGCGGCAGCAGCGTCATGAGACAGTGAATCCCACTACTGAACCATGGGCGGCAGCGGCGTCATGAGACAGTAAATCCCACTACTGAACCATGGGCGGCATCGGCGTCAAGAGACAGTAAATCCCACTACTGAACCATGGGTGGCAGCGGCGTCATGAGACAGCAAATCCCACTACTGAACCATGGGTGGCAGCGGCGTCATGAAGACAGTAAATCCCACTGCTGAATCATGGGCGGCATCGGCGTCATGAAGACAGTAAATCCCACTGCTGAACCATGGGCGGCATCGGCGTCATGAGATAGTAAATCCCACTACTGAACCATGGGCGGCAGCGGCGTCATGAGACAGTAAATACCCCTACTGAACTGTGGGCGGCAGTGGCGTCAAGAAGACAGTAAATCCCACTACTGAACCATGGGCGGCAGTGGCGTCATGAAGACAGTAAATCTCACTACTGAACCATGGGCGGCAGCGGCGTCATGAGACAGTAAATCCCCCTACTGAACTGTGGGCGGCAGTGGCGTCATGAAGACCGTAAATCCCACTACTGAACCCTGGGCGGCAGTGGCGTCATGAAGACCGTAAATCCCACTACTGAACCATGGGCGGCAGTGGCGTCATGAAGACAGTAAATCCCACTACTGAACCATGGGCGGCATCAGCGTCAATAGACAGTAAATCCCACTACTGAACTATAGGTGGCAGCGGCGTCATGAGACAGTAAATCCCACTACTGAACTGTGGGCGGCATCGGCGTCATGAGACAGTAAATCCCACTACTGAACCATTGGAGGCATCGGCGTCATGAGACAGTAAATCCCACTACTGAACCATGGGCGGCATCGGCGTCATGGGACAGTAAATCCCACTACTGAACCATGGGCGGCAGTGGCGTCATGAAAACAGTAAATCCCACTACTGAACCATGGGCGGCAGTGGCGTCATGAAGACAGTAAATCCCACTACTGAACCATGGGCGGCAGTGGCGTCACGAAGACAGTAAATCCCACTACTGAACCATGGGCGGCAGTGGCGTCATGAAGACAGTAAATCCCACTACTGAACCATGGGCGGCAGTGGCGTCATGAAGACAGTAAATCCCACTACTGAACCATGGGCGGCAGTGGCGTCACGAAGACAGTAAATCCCACTACTGAACCATGGGCGGCAGTGGCGTCATGGGACAGTAAATCCCACTACTGAACCATGGGCGGCAGTGGCGTCATGAATACAGTAAATCCCACTACTGAACCATGGGCGGCAGTGGCGTCATGAAGACAGTAAATCCCACTACTGAACCATGGGCGGCAGTGGCGTCATGAAGACAGTAAATCCCACTACTGAACCATGGGCGGCAGTGGTGTCATGAAGACAGTAAATCCCACTACTGAACCATGGGGGACAGCGGCGTCATGAGACAGTAAATCCCACTAATGAACTATGGGCGGCATCGGCGTCATAAGACAGTAAATCCCACTACTGAACCATGGGCGGCATCGGCGTCATGAGACAGTAAATCCCAGTACTGAACCGTAGGCGGCAGCGGCGTTATGAGACAGTAAATCCCACTACTGAACTATGGGCGGCATCGGCATCATGAGACAGTATATCGCACTACTGAACCATGGGCGGCAGCGGCGTCATGAAGACAGTAAATCCCACTACTGAACCATGGGAGGCATCAGCGTAATGAAGACAGTAAATCCCACTATTGAACCATGGGCGGCAGCGGCGTCATGAGATAGTAAATCCCACTACTGAACCATGGTCGGCAGTGGCGTCATGAGGCAGTAAATCCCACTACTGAACCATGGGCGGCAGCGGCGTCATGAGACAGTAAATCCCACTACTGAACCATGGGCGGCAGCGGCGTCAAGAGATAGTAAATCCCACTACTGAACCATGGGCGGCATCGGCGTCATTACACAGTAAATCCCACTACTGAACCATGGGCGGCAGTGGTGTCATGAAGACAGTAAATCCCACTACTGAACCATGGGCGGCAGCGGCGTCATGAGACAGTAAATCCCACTACTGAACCATGGGCGGCAGTGGCGTCATGAAGACAGTAAATCCCTATACTGAACCATGGGCGGCAGCGGCGTCATGAGACAGTATATCCCACTACTGAACCATGGGCGGCAGTGGTGTCATGAAGACTGTAAATCCCACTACTGAACCATGGGCGGCAGTGGTGTCATGAAGACAGGAAATCCCACTACTGAACCATGGGCGGCAGTGGTGTCATGAAGACAGTAAATCCCACTACTGAACCATGGGCGGCAGTGGCGTCATGAAGACAGTAAATCCCACTACTGAACCATGGGCGGCAGTGACGTCATGAAGACAGTAAATCCCACTACTGAACCATGGGCGGCAGCGGCGTCATGAGACTGTAAATCCCACTACTGAACCATGGGCGGCAGTGGTGTCATGAGACAGTAAATCCCACTACTGAACCATGGGCGGCAGCGGCGTCATGAGACAGTAAATACCCCTACTGAACTGTGGGCGGCAGTGGCGTCAAGAAGACAGTAAATCCCACTACTGAACCATGGGCGGCAGTGGCGTCATGAAGACAGTAAATCTCACTACTGAACCATGGGCGGCAGCGGCGTCATGAGACAGTAAATCCCCCTACTGAACTGTGGGCGGCAGTGGCGTCATGAAGACCGTAAATCCCACTACTGAACCATGGGCGGCAGTGGCGTCATGAAGACGGTAAATCCCACTACTGAACCATGGGCGGCAGTGGCGTCATGAAGACAGTAAATCCCACTACTGAACCATGGGCGGCATCAGCGTCAATAGACAGTAAATCCCACTACTGAACTATAGGTGGCAGCGGCGTCATGAGACAGTAAATCCCACTACTGAACTGTGGGCGGCATCGGCGTCATGAGACAGTAAATCCCACTACTGAACCATTGGAGGCATCGGCGTCATGAGACAGTAAATCCCACTACTGAACCATGGGCGGCATCGGCGTCATGGGACAGTAAATCCCACTACTGAACCATGGGCGGCAGTGGCGTCATGAAAACAGTAAATCCCACTACTGAACCATGGGCGGCAGTGGCGTCATGAAGACAGTAAATCCCACTACTGAACCATGGGCGGCAGTGGCGTCACGAAGACAGTAAATCCCACTACTGAACCATGGGCGGCAGTGGCGTCATGAAGACAGTAAATCCCACTACTGAACCATGGGCGGCAGTGGCGTCATGAAGACAGTAAATCCCACTACTGAACCATGGGCGGCAGTGGCGTCACGAAGACAGTAAATCCCACTACTGAACCATGGGCTGCAGTGGCGTCATGGGACAGTAAATCCCACTACTGAACCATGGGCGGCAGTGGCGTCATGAATACAGTAAATCCCACTACTGAACCATGGGCGGCAGTGGCGTCATGAAGACAGTAAATCCCACTACTGAACCATGGGCGGCAGTGGCGTCATGAAGACAGTAAATCCCACTACTGAACCATGGGCGGCAGTGGCGTCACGAAGACAGTAAATCCCACTACTGAACCATGGGCGGCAGCGGCGTCATGAGACAATAAATCTCACTAATGAACTATGGGCGGCATTGGCGTCATGAGACAGTATATCGCACTATTGATCCATGGGCGGCATCGGCGTCATGAGACAGCAAATCCAACTACTGAACCATGGGAGGCAGCGGCGTCATGAGACAGTAAATCCCACTACTGAACCATCGGTGGCAGCGGCGTCATGAAGACAGTAAATCCCACTACTGAACCATGGGCGGCATCGGCGTCATGAAGACAGTAAATCCCACTGCTGAACCATGGGCGGCATCGGCGTCATGAAGACAGCAAATCCCAGTACTGAACCATAAGAAGAACATAAGAACGAAGGAACACTGCAGAAGGCCTACTGGCCCATGCGAGGCAGGTCCAATTCCCTACCGGCTTAAGCCAATGCACCCAACCTAGTCAGGTCAGGTCACATTGACTTAAGGGAGGAACACGGCAACCGACCTGTTAGCACAAGCTATCAGGTCTAACTCACACCCACCCACATCTACTCATGTATTTATCCAACCTATTTTTAAAGCTACACAACGTTCTGGCCTCTATAACGGTACTTGGGAGTTTGTTCCACTCATCCACAACTCTATTACCAAACCAGTACTTTCCTATATCCCTCCTGAATCTGAATTTTTCCAACTTAAAACCATTGCTGCGAGTCCTGTCTAGGCTAGATATTTTCAGCACACTATTTACATCCCCTTTATTTATTCCTGTCTTCCACTTATAAACCTCAATCATATCCCCCCTAATTCTACGTCTTTCTAGAGAGTGCAGTTTCAGGGCCCTTAGTCTATCCTCATAGGGAAGGTTTCTGATACATGGGATCATCTTTGTCATCCTCCTTTGTACATTTTCCAGAGAATTTATATCCATTCTGTAATACGGTGACCAAAACTGTGCAGCATAATCTAAATGAGGCCTAACCAAGGATGTATAGAGTTGAAGAACAACCTGAGGACTCCTATTATTTATGCTTCTTGATATGAAGCCAAGGATTCTATTAGCTTTATTGCGAACACTTATGCACTGTTGTCTTGGTTTCAGATTACTGCTAACCAGAACTCCTAAATCTTTTTCGCAATCCGTAATATTAAGATCTACATTATTTAGTTTATATGTGGCATGGTTATTGTCCTGTCCAACATTTAGAACTTTGCATTTGTCTATATTAAACTGCATCTGCCACTTCTCCGACCACTGCATCAGTCTATTCAAATCTTCCTGGAGTGCTCGAATGTCCTCGTCAGAATGAATTCGACGGCCTATTTTGGTGTCATCGGCAAACTTGCCGATGTCGCTCTTTATGCCCTCATCTATGTCGTTTATGTAGATTGTGAACAGCAGGGGGCCCAACACTGACCCCTGTGGAACACCGCTCGTGACGCTTCCCCACTCTGATTTCTCCCCATTTATGCAAACTCTCTGCTGCCTATTTGTCAACCATGCCTCTATCCAGGAAAAAATTTCTCCTCCTATTCCATGTGCTTTAATTTTCCTCAATAGTCTCTGATGTGGGACCCTGTCAAAAGCCTTACTGAAGTCCATATACACAATATCATATTCATTACCATGATCTACCTCCTCAAATACCTTAGTGAAAAAAGTTAATAAATTCGTAAGGCAGGAACGCCCCTTTGTAAAACCATGCTGAGATTCGTTGATTAATTTATGCTTTTCAAGGTGGCTACGAACTGCCTCGGCAATTATTGATTCCATAAATTTTCCCACTATGGAGGTTAGGCTTATTGGTCTATAGTTCGAAGCTAAGGACCTGTCACCTGTTTTGAAAATAGGTATCACATTTGCCATTTTCCACTTATCTGGCACCATGCCAGTTTGTAGTGATATGTTGAAAAGATTAGCCAAAGGTGTGCTAAGCTCCTCTTTACATTCCTTTAGAACCCTTGCATACAGTTCATCAGGGCCTGGGGATTTGTTAGGTTTTAATTTATCTATTTGCCTAAGGACCATGTCACTTGTGACCCTAATAGTGCACAGTTTATTATCGTCCTGTTCTACATAATTTATCATTACTGGAATATCGCTGGTATCCTCCTGTGTAAAAACTGAGAGGAAGTATGTGTTAAAAATTCTACACATTTCCTTATCACTGTCAGTGAGCTGACCCGAGGAACTTTTGAGTGGGCCTATCTTGTCCCTGATCTTACTTCTGTATACCTGAAAGAATCCTTTTGGGTTAGTCTTCGATTCTCTTGCAACTTTAACCTCATAATCTCTTTTTGCTTTTCTAATTCCCTTTTTTATTTCTCTCTTTAACTGAATATATCGATTTCTTAATTGCCCCTCTCCTCTTTTGATTTGCCTATATATGCCTCTCTTTTGACCAATCAGATATTTTAATCTATTGTTCATCCATTTAGGATCATTTTTGTTTGATCTGATTTCCCTATTTGGAACATAATTTGACTGAGCAGCTAGAACTATGCCCTGGAAAGCATCATATCGGCAACCATCACCACCTACCTGACCCCTAGTCAGGTCATTCCAGTTCAGCCCACCTAAGTAATTTTTCAGTCCTATGAAATCAGCCAAGCGAAAGTCAGGGACGGAGACTTGATTGCCATTATTAGGGGAATTCCATGATATGTTAAAACTGAGTGATTTGTGATCACTCTCCCCAAGCTCATCATTAACCTCAAGATTATTAATTAGTGTTTCCCTACTGGCAAGAACCAAGTCAAGGAGGTTATTTCCCCTAGTTGGCTCTGTCACAAACTGTTTTAAAAAACAATCCTGGATCGTATCAAGAAAGTCACCCGACTCTAAATTTCCTGTCAAATTGCTCCAGTCAATCTGTCTATAGTTGAAATCTCCCATTAGCACAACATTTTCGTATGTAGATGCCTTACGAATTTCGTCCCATAGAAGTTTACTGCACTCCCTATCAAGATTTGGGGCCCTGTAAATCACACCCAAAATTAGTTTTTCTCGGCCCTCGAGAAGCTGTAACCAAACAGATTCAGTGGCTGACGCTTCTAATTTAATATCTTGTCTAACACAACAATTTAAATTGTCTCTGACATACATCGCTACTCCACCACCTTTCCTGTTGACCCTGTCAGTGTGGAATAATTTATAGCCTTGTATGTGACATTCAGAGGGCATCTCTCTATCTTTCAGATTGAGCCAGGTCTCTGTTATAGCAATAATATCTATGTTTCCTGCACTTGCAATTAATCTTAGCTCATCTATCTTATTTCTAACACTCCTGCTATTAGTATAGTAAACCTTAAGGGAGCTAGTCCCTTGCTGCCCTCTGCTGTCCCCCTTTGTTTGCTGACCTGTTCTATTGTCTTTATTTATAACTTCATGCTGAATGCCTTTTATACATTTACTGTTTCCAACCCTAGTGTTGCAACCTGCTTGTTTCCCACACACACCCATACCTCTATCTTCCATCAGTTTAAAATCATAGGCATTTCACCAATGGCCTTCTCAATCGAGTCTGCAAGTGCTACCACCCCTGCCCCAGAGAGATGAACCCCATCCCTTGCATACATATCATGTTTGCCATAAAAGTTGTTCCAGTTGTCAATGAATGGGATTGCAAGTTCCTTGCAGTATCTGTCTAGCCAGCAATTTACACCAATTGCCCTAGACAACCATTCATTTCCTACTCCCCTTCTAGGCAAGATGCTACATATGATTGGGATCCCTCCCTTAGACTTAATGAAATCTATAGCTGACCTGTACTTATCTAGCAGCTCTTCTCTCCTACCCTTCCCAATATCATTTCCACCAGCACTGAGACAGATAATGGGCTTGTTCCCATTACCTGACATGATATTATCCAGTCTGTTGACAATGTCCCCAACACCAGCTCCAGGGAAGCACACTCTATCTCTCATCTTCTTATTCCTATTACAAAAAGCGCGGTCAACATATCTTACCTGAGAGTCACCAACCACAAGAATGCGCTTACCTTCATTAGCAGGGGCAGTAGTACCCTTACCTTCACTGGCCACTGAAGTACATTCATCCTGGAGAACAGAGAAGCGATTTCCTACCTTCAGATCTTCACTCTTAACTTTCCTTACTCTGATGCGCCTCCCATTACTGTGAACAACTCGCCACTTGTAGCAGGTGCTGGGCTGCACCTCACTGCTGGTAGCCGTTGCTACCTCCCCACCTACAGCCTCCTCACAGTGAGAGACAGACTGCACCTCACTGCTAGAAGCCTCATTCCCCACATCTCCAACCACCTCACACTCTCTCCCAGGCCCATTGAGGTGGACCTTCAGCCTCCTAATCTCCTCCTGGAGAAGCAAGACCTCCTCCTTCAACTCTCCAAACTCAGTTTTTAAAACACTGCAGAAGCAAGCCATGCTTTGTAACCGTCCACGCTAATCCCCAAAGCAGCTCAGGGTCTGTGACCTCACGTGACGACTGACCACTGAACACTGACGACTGACCACTGAACACTGACGACTGACCACTGGGCGGCATCGGCGTCATGAGACAGTATATCGTACTACTGAACCATGGGTGGCAGCGGCGTCATGAAGACAGTAAATCCCACTACTGAACCATGGGCGGCAGTGGCGTCATGAGACAGAAAATCCCACTACTGAACCATGGGCGGCATCGGTGTCATGAGACAGTAAATCCCACTACTGAACCATAGGCGGCATCGGCGTCATGAAGACAGTGAATCCCACTGCTGAACCATTGGCGGCATCGGCGTCATGAGACAGTATATCCTACTACTGAACCATGGGCGGCAGTGGCTTCATGAGACAGAAAATCCCACTACTGAACCATGGGCGGCATCGGTGTCATGAGACAGTAAATCCCAGTACTGAACCATAGGCGGCATCGGCGTCATGAAGACAGTGAATCCCACTGCTGAACCATGGGCGGCAGCGGCGTCATGAAGACAGTAAATTCCACTACTGAACCAATCTGAGTAGTGGCAGTAGCTGAGTAGTGGCAGTAGCTGAGTAATCGCAGTATCTGAGTAGTGACAGTAGCTGAGTAGTGGTAGTACCTGAGAAGTGACAGTAGGTGAGTGGTGGCAGTAGCTGAATAGTGGCAGTAGCTGAGTAGTTGCAGTACCTGTGTTATGGCAGTAGCTGAGTAGTGGCACAAGCTGGGTAGTTGTAGTAGCTGAGTAGTGTCAGTAGCTAAGTAGTGGCAACAGCTGAGCATTGGCAGGAGCTGAGTAGTGGTAGTAGCTGAGTAGCGACAGTAGCTGAGTAAAGGCAGTAGCAGAGCAGTGGCAGTAGCTGAGTAGTGACAGTAGTTCAGTAGTGGCAGTAGCTGAGTAGTGGCAGTAGCTGAGTAGTGGCAGTAGCTGAGTAGTGGCAGTAGCTGAATAGTGACAGTAGTTGAGTAGTGGCAGTAGCTGAGAAGTAACCGTAGCTGAGCAGTGGTAGTAGCTGAATTGTGGGAGTAGCTGAGCAGTGGCATTAACTGATTAGTGGCATAAGCTGAGGAGTGACAGTACCTGAGTAGTGGCAGTAGCTGAGTAGTGGCAGTAGCTGAGTAGTGGCAGTAGCAGAGTAGTGACAGTATTTGAGTAGTGGCAGAAGCGGAGCAGTGGCAGAAGCTGCGTAGTGGCAGTAGCTGAGTAGTGACAGTAGTTGAGTAGTGGCAGTAGCTGAGTAGTAACAGTACCTGAACAGTTGCAGTATTGGAGTAGTGGTAGTAGCTGAGTAGTATGAGTACCTGAGTAGTGGCAGTAGCTGAGTAGTGGCAGTAGCTGAGTAGTGGCAGTAGCTGAGTAGTGACAGTAGTTAAGTAGTGGCAGTAGCTGAGTAATGGTAGTACCTGAGTTGTGACAGTCGGTGAGTAGTGGCAGTAGCTAAGCAGTGGCAGTAGCTGAGTAGTGGAAGTAGTTGCGCACTGGCAGTAGCTGAGTAGTGGCAATAGCTGGGTAGTGGCAGTCGCTTAGTAGTGGCAGTAGCTGACTATTGGCAGGAGCTGAGTAGTGACAGTAGTTGAGTAGTGGCAGCAACTGATTAGTGGCAGTAGCTGAGCAGTTGCAGTAGTTGAGCAGTGGCAGTAGCTGAGTAGTGGCAGTAGCTGAGTAGTGGCAGTACCTGAGTAGTGGCAGTACCTGAGTAGTGGCAGTACCTGAGTAGAGCAGTACGTGAGTAGTGACAGTAGCTGAGTAGTGACAGTAGCTAAGTAGTGGCAGTAGCTGAGTATTGACAGGAACTGAATAGTGACAGTAGCTTAGTAATGACAGTAGCTGAGCAGTGGCAGTAGCTGAACCCTGGCAGTAGCTGCGTAGTGACAGTAGTTGAGTAGTTGCAGTAGCTGAACAGTGGCAGTAGATGAGCAGTGACAGTAGTTGAGTAGTGGCAGTAGCTGAGTAGTGGCAGTAGCTGAACAGTGGGAGTAGCTGAGTAGTGGCAGTAGTTGAGTAGTGACAATAGTTGAGTAGCGACATTAGCTAAGTAGTCGTAGTAGCTGAGCAGTGGCAGTAGTTCAGCAGTGACAGTAGCTGAGTAGTGGCAGTAGCTGAGTAGTGTCAGTAGCTGAGCAGTGGCAGTAGCTGAGTAGTGGAAGTAGCTGAGTAGTGACAGTAGCTGAATAGTGGCAGTAGCTGAGCAGTGGCAGTAGCTGAATAGTGACAGTAGCTGAGTAGTGACAGTAGTTGATCAGTGTCCGTAGCTGAGTAGTGGCAGTAGCTGAGAAATATCAGTAGATGAGTAGTGGCAGTAGCTGAGTAGCTGAGTAGTGGCTGTAGCTGAGTAGTGTCAGTAGCTGAGTAGTGGCAGTAGCTGGGTAGTGGCAGTAGCTGAGCAGTGGCAGTAGCTGAGTAGTGTCAGTAGCTGAGTAGTGGCAGTAGCTGAGTGTTGGCAGTAGCTGAGCAGTTGCAGTAGCTGAGAAATGGCAGTAGCTGAGTATTGGTAGCAGCTGAGTAGTGGCAGTACCTGAGGAGTGGCAGTACTTGAGTAGTGGCAGTACCTATGTAGTGGCAGTAGCTGAGTAGTGACAGCAGTTGAGTAGTGACAGTAGCTAAGTAGTGGCAGTAGCTGAGTATTGGCAGGAACTGAATAGTGAGAGTAGCTGAGTAATGGCAGTAGCTGAGCAGTGGCAGTAGCTGAGTAGTGACAGTAGCTGAGTAGTGACAGTAGCTGAGTATTGGCAGGAACGCATTAGTGACAGTAGTTGAGTCATGACAGTAGCTGAGTAGTGGCAGTAGCTGAAAAGTGGCAGTAGCTGAGTAGTGACAGTAGTTGAGTAGTGACAGTAGCTGAGTAGTGGCAGTAGCTGAGCAGTGGCAGTAGTTGAGCAGTGGCAGTAGCTGAGTAGTGGCAGTACCTGAGTAGCGTCAGTAGCTTAGTAGTGGCAGTAGCTGAGTAGTGGCAGTAGCTGAATAGTGACAGTAGCTGAGTAGTGGCAGTAGCTGAGTAGTGACAGTAGTTGAGTAGTGGCAGTAGCTGAGTAGTGGCAGTAGCTGAGTAGTGGCAGTAGCTGTGTAGTGGCAGTAACTGGGCAGTGGCAGTAGCTGAGTAGTGGCAGTAGCTGAGTAGTGGCAGTAGCTGAACAGTGGCAGTAGCTGAGTAGTGACAGTAGTTGAGTAGTGGCAGTAGCTGAGTAGTGGCAGTAGCTGAGTAGTGGCAGTAGCTGAGAAATAGCAGTAGCTGAGCAGTGGCAGTAGCTCAGTAGTGGCAATAGGTGAGTAGTGGCAGAAGCTGAGTAATGACAGCAGCTGAACAGTGGCTGTAGCTGAGTAGTGGCAGTAGCTGAGTAGTGGCAGTAGCTGAGTAGTGTCATTTGCTGAGTAGTGGTAGTAGCTGAGTACTGGCAGTAGCTGAGTACTGGCAGTAGCTGAGTACTGGCAGTAGCTGAGTACTGGCAGTAGCTGAGTACTGGCAGTAGCTGAGTACTGGCAGTAGCTGAGTACTGGCAGTAGCTGAGTACTGGCAGTAGCTGAGTACTGGCAGTAGCTGAGTACTGGCAGTAGCTGAGTACTGGCAGTAGCTGAGTAGTGGCAGTAGCTGAGTAGTGGCAGTAGCTGAGTAGTGGCAGTAGCTGAGTAGTGGCAGTAGCTGAGTAGTAGCAGAAGCTGAGTAATGGCAGTAGTTGAGTAGTGGCAGTAGTTGAGTAGTGACAGTAGCTAAGTAGTGGCAGTAGCTGAGTATTGGCAGGAGCTGAGTAGTGGCAGTAACTGATTAGTGGCATTTATTGAGTAATGTCAGTAGCTGAACAGTGGCAGTAGCTCAGTAGTGGCACTAGTTGAGTAGTGGCAGCAGCTGAGTAAATGGCAGTACCTGAGTAGTGGCAGTACCTGAGCAGTGGCAGTACCTGATAGTGGCAGTAGCTGAGTAGTGACAGTAGTTGAGTAGTGGCAGTAGCTTAGTAGTGGCAGTAGCTGAGAAGTGACAGTAGCTGAGTAGTGACAGTAGCTGAGTAGTGGCAGTAGCTGAGTAGTGGCAGTAGGTTAGTAGTGGCAGTAGCTGAGAAGTGGCAGTAGCTGAGTAGTGACAGTAGCTGAAAAGTGGCAACAGCTGAGTTGTGGCAGTAGCTAAGGAGTGGCAGTAGCTGAGTAGTGGCAGTAGCTTAGCAGTGGCAGTAGCTGAGTAGTTCCAGTAGCTGAGAAGAGGCTGTAGCTGAGTAGTGGCAATAGCTTAGTAGTGCCAGTAGCTGAGTAGTGGCAGTCGCTGAGTAGTGAAAGTAGCTGAGTAGTGCCAGTAGCTGAGTAGTGGCAGTAGCTGAGTAGTGACAGTAGCTGAGTAGTGGCAGTAGGTGAGTAGTGGCAGTAGCTGAGTAGTGGCAGTAGCTGAGTAGTGGCAGTAGCTGAGTAGTGGTAGTAGCTGAGTAGTGGCAGTAGCTGAGTAGTGGCAGTAGCTGAGTAGTAGCAGTAGCTGAGTAGTGGCAGTAGCTGAGTAGTGGCAGTAGCTGAGTAGTGGCAGTAGCTGAGTAGTGGCAGTAGCTGAGTAGTGGCAGTAACTGAGTAGTGGCAGTAGCTGAGTAGTGGCAGTAACTGAGCAGTGGCAGTAACTGAGTAGTGGCAGTAGCTGAGTAGTGGCAGTAGCTGAGTAGTGGCAGTAGCTGAGTAGTGGCAGTAGCTGAGTAGTGGCAGTAACTGAGTAGTGGCAGTAGCTGAGTAGTGGCAGTAGCTGAGTAGTGGCAGTAGCTGAGTAGTGGCAGTAGCTGAGTAGTGGCAGTAGCTGAGTAGTGGCAGTAGCTGAGTAGTGGCAGTAGCTGAGTAGTGACAGTAGCTGAGTAGTGGCAGTAGCTGAGTAGTGGCAGTAGCTGAGTAGTGGCAGTAGCTGAGTAGTGGCAGTAGCTGAGTAGTGGCAGTAGCTGGGTAGTTGTAGTGCAGTAGCTGAGTAGTGGCAGTAGCTGAGTAGTGGCAGTAGCTGAGTAGTGGCAGTAGCTGAGTAGTGGCAGTAGCTGAGTAGTGACAGTAGTTGAGTAGTGGCAGTAGCTGAGTAGTGGCAGTAGCTGATTAGTGACAGTAGTTGAGTAGTGGCAGTAGCTGAGTAGTGGCTGTTTCTGAGTAGTGGCAGTACTTGAGTAGTCGCAGTAGTTGAATAGTGACAGTAGTTGAGAAGTGGCAGTAGTTGTGCATTGGTAACAGATGAGTAGTGGGAGTAACCTGAGTAGTGGCAGTAGCTGAGTCGTGGCAGTAGCTGAGCAGTGGCAGTAGCTGAGTAGTGACGGTAGCAGAGTTGTGGCAACAGCTGAGTAGTGGCAGTAGCTGAGTAGTGGCAGTAGCTGAGTAGTGACAGTAGCTGAGTAGTGACAGTAGCTGAGTAGTGGCAATAGCTGAGTAGTGGCAGTAGCTGAGTAGTGGAAGTAGCTGAGTAGTGGCAGTAGCTGAGTAGTGGAAGTAGCTGAGTAGTGGCAGTAGCTGAGTAGTGGCAGTATTGGAGTAGTGGTAGTAGCTGAGTAGTAGGAGTAGCTGAGTAGTGGCAGTAGCTGACTAGTGGCAGTAGCTGAGTAGTGGCAGTAGCTGAGTAGTGACAGTAGCTGAGTAATGGTAGTAGCTGAGTAATGACAGTAGGTGAGTAGTGACAGTAGCTGAGTAGTGGCAGTAGCTGAGTAGTGGCTGTAGCTGAGTAGTGGCAGTAGTTTAGTAGTGGCAGAAGCTGAGTAGTGGCAGACGATGAGTAGTGACAGTAGCTGAGTAGTGGCAGTAGCTGAGTAGTGGCAGTAGCTGAGTAGTGGCAGTAGTTGAGTAGTAGCCGCAACTGAATAGTGCCAGTAGCTGAGTAGTTGCAGAAACTGAGTAGTGGCAGTAGCTGAGTAGTGGCAGTAGCTGAGAAGTGTCAGTAGCTGAGTAGTGGTAGTAGTTGAGTAGTGGCAGTAGCTGAGTAGTGGCAGTAGCTGAGTAGTGGCAGTAACTGAGTAGTGGCAGTAGCTGAGTAGTGGCAGTAGCTGAGTAGTGGCAGTAACTGAGTAGTGGCAGTAGCTGAGTAGTGGCAGTAACTGAGTAGTGGCAGTAACTGAGTAGTGGCAGTAGCTGAGTAGTGACAGTAGCTGAGTAGTGGCAGTAGCTGAGTAGTGGCAGTAGCTGAGTAGTGACAGTAGTTGAGTAGTGGCAGTAGCTGAGTAGTAACAGTACCTGAACAGTGGCAGTAGCTCAGTAGGGGCAGTAGTTGAGTAGTGACAGTAGCTGAGTAGTGGCAGAAGCTGAGTAGCGACAGTAGCTGAGTAGTGGCAGTAGCTGAACAGTGACAGTAGCTGAGTAGTGGCAGTAGCTGAGTCGTGGCAGTAGCTGAGCAGTGGCAGTAGCTGAGTAGTGGCTGTAGCTAAGTAGTGACAGTAGCTGAGTAGTTAAAGTAGCATAGTAATTGCAGAAGCTGAGTAGGGGCAGTAGTTGAGTAGTGGCAGTAGTTAAGCAGTGCAGTAGGTGAGTAGTGACAGAAGCTGAGTAGTGGCAAGTAGGTGAGTAGTGGCATTAGCTGAGTAGTTACAGTAGCTGAGTAGTGGCAAAAGCTGAGTAGTGGCAGTAGCTGAGAAGGGGCAGTAGCTTAGTAGTGGCAGTAGCTGAGTAGTTACAGTAGCTGAGTAGTGGTAATAGCTGAGTAGTTGCAGTAGCTGAGAACTGGCTGTAGCTGAGTAGTGACAGTAGCTTAGTAGTGCAAGTAGCTGAGTAGTGCCAGTACTTGAGTAGTGGCAGTACCTATGTAGTGGCAGTAGCTGAGTAGTGACAGCAGTTGAGTAGTGACAGTAGCTAAGTAGTGGCAGTAGCTGAGTATTGGCAGGAACTGAATAGTGAGAGTAGCTGAGTAATGGCAGTAGCTGAGCAGTGGCAATAACTGAGTAGTGGGAGTAGCTGATTAGCGACAGTAGCTGAGTAGTGGCAGAAGTGGAACAGTGGCCGTAGCTGAGTTGTGGCAGTAGTTGAGTAGTTGTAGTAGGTGAACAGTGGCAGTAGCTGAGTAGTGACAGTAGTTGAAGTAGTGGCAGTAGCTGAGTAGTGGCAGTAGCTGAGCAGTTGCAGTAGTTGAGCAGTGGCAGTAGCTGAGGAGTGGCAGTAGCCGAGTCGTGACAGTAGGTGAGTAGTGGCAGTAACTGAGAAGTGGCATTAGTTGAATAGTGGCAGTAGTTGAGTAGTGGCAGTAGTTGATTAGTGGCAGTAGTTGAGTAGAGGCAGAAGCTGAGTAGAGAAAGTATCTGAGAAGTGGGAGAGCTGAGCAGTGACAGTAGTTGAGTAGTGACAGTAGATGAGTAGTGACAGTAGCTGAGTAGTGGCAGTAGCTGAGTAGTGGCAGTAGCTGAGTAGTGGCAGTAGCTGAGTAGTGACAGTAGCTGAGTAGTGGCAGTAGCTGAGTAGTGGCAGTAGCTGAGTAGTGGCAGTAGCTGAGTAGTGGCAGTAGCTGAGTAGTGGCAGTAGCTGAGTAGTGGCAGTAGCTGAGTAGTGACAGTAGCTGAGTAGTGGCAGTAGCTGAGTAGTGGCAGTAGCTGAGTAGTGGCAGTAGCTGAGTAGTGGCAGTAGCTGAGTAGTGGCAGTAGCTGAGTAGTGGCAGTAGCTGAGTAGTGGCAGTAGCTGAGTAGTGACAGTAGCCGAGCAGTGGCAGTAGCTGAGTAGTGGCAGTAACTGATTAGTAGCAGTACCTGAGTAGTGGCAGTACCTGAGCAGTGGCAGTAGCTGAGTAGTGGCAGTAGCTGAGTAGCGGCAGTAGCTGAGTAATGACAGTAGCTGAACAGTGGCTGTAACTGAGTAGTGGCAGTAGCGGGTTAGTGACAGAAGCTGAGCATTGGTAGTAGGTGAGTAGTGGCAGTAGCTGAGTAGTGGCAGTAGCTGAGAATTGTCAGTAGCTGAGCAGTGGCATTAGCTGAGTGGTGGCAGTAGCTGAGTAGTGACAGTAGCTAAGTAGTGGCAGTATTTTGTATTGTCAGTAGCTGAGTAGTGATAGTTATTGAGTAGTGGCAGTAGTTGAATAGTGACAGTAGCTGAATAGTGGCAGTAGGTGAGTAGTGACGTATCTGAATAGTGGCAGTAGCTGAGTAGTGGCAGTACCTGAATAATGACAGTAGCTGAGTAATGGCAGAAGCTGAACAGTGGCAGTAGCTGAGTAGTGACAGTAGTTGAGTAGTGGTAGTAGCTGAACAGTGGCAGTAGCTGAGTAGTGACAATAGTTGAGTAGTGGCAGTAGCTGAACAGTGGCAGTAGCTGAGTAGTGACAGTAGCTGAGTAGTTGCAGTAGCTGAATAGTGGCAGTAACTGAGTAAAGACAGTAGCTGGACAGTGGCTATAGCTGAGTAGTGGCAGTAGCTAAGTAGTGGCAGTAGCTGAGTAGTGGCAGTAGCTGAGTAGTGGCAGTAGCTGAGTAGTGGCAGTTGCTGAGTAGTGATAGTAACTGAGTACTGGCAGTAGTTGAGTAGTGACTGTACCTAAGTAGTGGCAGTAGCGGAGTATTGGGAGTAGCTGAATAGTGACAGTAGCTGAATAGTGGCAGTAAGTGAGTAGTGAAAGTAGGTGAGTAGTGGCAGTAGCTGAGTAGTGAAAGTAGCTGAGTAATGGCAGTAGCTGAACAGTGGCAGTAGCTGAGTAGTGACAGTAGCTGAGTAGTGGCAGTTGCTGAGCAGTGGCAGTAGCTGAGTAGTGACAGTAGTTGAGTAGTGTCAGTACCTGAGTAGTGGCAGTGACTGAGCAGTTTCAATAGTTGGGCAGTGGCAGTTGCTGAGCATTGACAGTAGCTGAGTAGTGGCAATAGCTGAACAGCGGCAGTAGCTGAGTAGTGGCAGTAGCTGAGTAGTGGCAGTAGCTGAATAGTGGCAGTAACTGAGTAAAGACAGTAGCTGGACAGTGGCTATAGCTGAGTAGTGGCAGTAGCTAAGTAGTGGCAGTAGCTGAGTAGTGGCAGTAGCTGAGTAGTGGCAGTAGCAGGGTAGTGACAGTAGCTAAGCAGTGGCAGTAGCTGAGTAGTGGCAGTAGCTGTGTGGTGGCAGTAGCTGAGCAGTGGCAGTAGCTGAGTAGTGATAGTAACTGAGTGTTGGCAGTAGTTGAGTAGTTACAGTAGCTAAGTAGTGGCAGTAGCGGAGTATTGGCAGTAGCTGAATAGTGACAGTAGCTGAATAGTGGCAGTAGGTGAGTAGTGACAGTAGCTGAGTAGTAGCAGTAGCTGAGTAGTGGCAGTTGCTGAGTAGTGACAGTAACTGAGTAATGGCAGTAGCTGAACAGTGGCAGTTGCTGAGTAGTAACAGTAGCTGAGTAGTGGCAGTTGCTGAGCAGTGGCAGTAGCTGAGTAGTGACAGTAGTTGAGTAGTGTCAGTACCTGAGTAGTGGCAGTGACTGAGCAGTTTCAATAGTTGGGCAGTGGCAGTTGCTGAGCATTGACAGTAGCTGAGTAGTGGCAATAGCTGAACAGCGGCAGTAGCTGAGTAGTGGCAGTAGCTGAGTAGTGGCAGTAGCTGAGTAGTGACAGTAGCTGAGTAGTGGCAGAAGCTGAGTAGTGACAGTAGCTGAGTAGTGGCAGTAGCTGAGTAGTGACAGTAGCTGAGTAGTGGCAGTAGTTGAGTAGTAACAGTAGCTGAGTAGTGGCAGTAGCTTGTGCATGATCTAACAGCAGTGAAACAAATGCATTTCTTTTGAGCACGTACCTCACATGCTTGCTGATTGATTGCAGTGACCTTCAGCAGTGCTGAAGGAGACACAATACCTGAACTAAGGAGAGGCACTGTTAATTATTTTCTAGCCAAGATCCACAGTGTCTAAAGGTGGTGTGTTGCTTATTTGCAGCTTTTCAAAGCATGACCTGAAGATGGCCACGCTGCAGAGGGAATGTTAAGTTCTGATGAACCGACGGAAGAGTTTGATTGGTTATGTTGCTTCTGGCTTAATCTTGAAAATTTCAAACAGTAGTTGAAAATATCTGTCCCAGAATCAGAGATATCATCCTAGGAAACAACTGCTTTCCCAATAGAGTTCCGCGAGTTGTTGACCAGTGAGACTCTTGTCAAACACTTGGATATCTTCACTGAGGAAACGTTCCTCCAGATGCTGTTTTTCATCTTCCACTGATTTCTGTCTTGTACCAATAAAACCACTGGCTGGCGAAGCGTTCCCTCAATAAAGACATACAAGTATTACATAAGTACCACATTCGTTAATATATATTTTGCTAATAAATTGCAAAACAATTGTATATTTTTGCGACAATACATAATCCGTAACGTGTTGTAACATACCAATCAAACAAGATTTTCTTTTTTATACCCCATTTAAATTTCTGCACACGAGGTCCTTCTGCCCATTTTCAATCATTACAATTCTTCGTAAAGAATTTGCAATGACAAAAAACGAATTCTCTTGAAGGGAAAACAGGTTTAGAACACTGAGTCAACTCGAAATTTATGTAAGAGGGAAGTAATGGCCCTAAAATGATGTAGGGAATGTGCATGTTAGTGGCGACCATCTCTACACCTGCGATGTGTTCAGTGTTGTCATGGTGGCAATCATGGGATCCTCTTTCAGGGATCCCTGGAATCCTCTGTCAGGGATCCTCTATCAGGGGGCCCTGGGATGCTTTATCAAGGGGCCCTGGGATCCTCTCTCACGGATCCCTAGAGAATAATAATTCCCAAAATCTGAAGTACCAACAATTCCAGGTTCACCACCTTAGATTCTAGACCAATTGCTTAGTGTCCCTGTTAACCTAGCAGTAAATAAATACCTAGTAGCCGGATTTTCTGGTTATTATCCTGGGTTAGGACGACCTGATGATCCCAGTGCACAAAAGTTATCCTCTCCTGTGTTATCTTGTGTGATGAACAATCGGGGGCTAATCCAAATAAGATTCCTTTCAACCTGTAAAAAAATATGATGATTTTTTTTATTCTTAATTTTTAAAGTTACGAGTGGGTTATGATGGTGACTTAATAATGGTTCGAAACGGATCGAAACATCGTCGAAGGTTTCCTCTCAAGAGCGTTTTTTTTCCTTGAACTGTTCCGTTCATGGAATTATGAGTGATTTACCTGTTTGCTGGTTCTTCTCTCGTGAACGACCGCAGCGACCTGTGATACAGTCAGGTTTTGCATGTGAACGTGAAGGTCACTGCAGGTAAATGCTGAAGTGACCTCACACGCATAGTGACCTCAGATGATAACATCCCGTTCAGCAACAAGTGGGAGGATATGTCGCGTTCTGTGAAAAGAATAAGATGAGACGAATTAATTCCCATGTTTCTGTGTGTGTGTGAGAGTACTCACCTATTTGTAATTGTAGGGGTTGAGTCATAGCTCCTGGCCCCGCTACTTCTCTGGTCGCTACTAGGTCCACTCTTTCCCTGTTCCGTGAGCTTTATCGCATCTTATCTTAAAGGTATGTATGGATCCTGCCACATCAGTCTCCAGATTGTTCCACTTCCTGACAACTCTGTGACTGAAGAAATACTTCCTAACATTCCTGTGACTATTTGAATCTTCAACTTCCAGTTGTGGCCCATTGTTGCTGTGTCCCATCTCTGAAACATTCCTCTCAGTATTTTATATGTCACCCCTATCCCTCATGTTTTCCAGTGTTGTCAGGCTGATTTCCCTTAACCTCTCCACGTACGACATACCCCTAAGCTCTGAATTATTCTTGTTACAAACCTCTGCAATTCCTCACTCAGGTGTCGAAACTCTATTCTTAGGTTTACCAGGCTCCCAAATTGATGTGCGCCTCAGGAGATGTGCTCGGTATGATACCCCAGGATCCTCTTCCTTGAGGGAGGTTTGCAGCCTTTGGCCCCATAGCTTGTACTCTTTCTGCGGTCTTCTTTGACCCTCCTCTGTCTTCATGACTTTGCACTTGATGGGGTAAAACTCCCAGAGCCAGCTGTTGCAGCAGGCTTGCAGCCTTACCAGATCCTTTTGTAGTCCTACGTGATCCTCATCTGTTTAAATTCCCCTCGTTAGCTTCACATCGTCTGCAAACAGGGACACCTCTGAATCTATCCCTTTCCGTCATGTCATTCACATATACAAGAAACAGCACCGGCCTTACGACTGACCATTGAGGAACCCCGCTCGTCACAGACGCCCACTCTAAAACCTCATAACGTACCATCACTCGTTGTTTTCTTTCTGTCAGTTATTCTTTGATCCACTGCAGTGCCTTTCATATTATTCCTGCCTGTTTCTCTAGCTTTTGCAATAATCTCTTGTTCGAAACTGTGTCAAGAGCCTTCTTACAGTTCAAGAAAATGCAGTCTCCCAAGCCCTGTCTCTCCTGTCTTATTTCTTTCCCCTTGTCGTGTTCTATCACTCTTATGAAAATCCTCTCCATGACTTTGATCCATGTCTCCATTTTTAAAAATTGGGATTACATTTAATTTGCTATCTGGAAGATAGATGTATTGAAGATTGTTGCTAGTAGCACACAGCGCTTCTGCTTTCTCTCTCTCTCTCTTTCTCTCAGGGCCCGTGGAAAGATGTGGTCCAGTCCGATCACCGTTGATGTATCTCGGTCACTTAGCAGCCTCTTCACTTCATCCTCGGTTGTTTGTAGTGTGTCCAGCACGTATTGGTGTACCTACCATTCCGGTTTGCTGGAGTCCTTTCTGTCTCCACTGAAAATACTTCTTTAAATAGCAAAAACGCACAATACCGTGACTGGAACAATACACAGATAACCTGCACATAGGAGAGAGGAGCTTACGACGACGTTTCGGTCCGAGTTGGACCATTTACAAAGTCACACAAACACAAAGGAGAGAAGAAGGGAGTATATATAGACCAGAAGACAGGGACGGGACAAGAGAGGTAGTAAAAGAAGATTAGAAGTAGTGGTAGAGGTAGAAGTAGTAGTAGTGGAGTAAGTCAAATATTAAGAAGGGCACTGCAAGGGAGCTAGGGGCCCACAAGGGAGCTAGGGGCCCACAAAGGGTAGGAACAAGAACACAGAGGGGGGAAAAATAATAATAATGGATCAAATACCCGAGGCAGAAGGAAGAAAACCCAAAGGAAAAAGAGGAAAGAGGAAAGGGAAGAGGGAGAAGGGGAACTCAAGAATTAGGTTGTCACGGGTGTTCTGAAGATTGGGACATTTTACAGAGTAATGGGAAAGGAAGGCATCAACAGAGACAAAGCCAGGACTAAGATTCATACAAGGAAAGTTCAGTATAAGGAAGGATTCAACCAGCCTGCGACTGTGAAAGTCAGACGTAGGGCAGACAGTTTTATCAGAAGACCAGTCGATAGGATGACTGTGATCTCTGACATGACAGAAAAGAGCATTGTTGTTGTCGGCAAGCCTACCGCTCTTTTCTGTCATGTCTGTCAGGGCCGTTAGTGTACAGCAATATTCCAGCCTAGAGAGACCAAGCGATTTGAAGATAATCATCATGGGCTTGGCATCCCTAGTATAGAAAGTTCTCATTATCCATCCTATTATTTTCCTAGCACATGTGGTAGATACATAGTTGTGATCTCTGAAAGTGAGATATTCTGATGTAATCACTTCCATGTCCTTTACATTAGTTTTTCACTGTACTGTGTTGTTGGAATTTATTTTATACAACGTTACAGTATTAATTTCCTCGAGTTTTCCATAGCGGAGTAATTGAAACTTGTCTTCACTGAACTTCACATTGTTTTCTGCGGCCCATTTAAGGATTTGGTTGATGTCTGCTTGGAGACTTGCAGGGTCTGCGATGAATGAGACTGTCATGCAAATTCGGATGTCATCTGTAAAAGAGGACACGGTGCTGTGGCTCCTCCCATTTATTCTTCATTCCGTCCTCGTTGGTGTACCATACCTTTAACTTCTTTCCCAAAATTGTATTCTGGGGAGTTTGTAGGAGCTGGGGAGTGGGAGACCTGGCAAAACACTATGGAAGGCTACTGTGTAAGTAGGGTTTGTGCTGGGGAGAAAGGGCTGTGAGTGCGGAGTGTGGTTTGTTTTGGATTAATTTGTTTGGCTGTGACACTGCGATCAGGAATGTGGATGCGGCCGAGGGTTAGTGAGCACCCGAGGAGAGCCTCACTAGTCACTCTTCACCGACACTGCAGCTGGACATACAGGAACCGTGTGCACAAGTTCCTGTTCATCACTCTGTGTGTCTTGGTCTCCTTATTCACCTTCTTCTCCCACCCTCATAACCATTTCCACGTGAACCCCGAAAACTCTTCATTAACGTTTCTATAGTTACCGAATTCATTATGGAATGATTCACTGGTGGTGGAATGTTATTTGTGAAGAGAATTGAAAATTTCTGCCTCGGGTGTTAGGTAGGGACCAACTCAGCGGAGGTTTTGACCATATGACCGACGTTTTCAGCTGCCTTTCCGGTGTATCGCGCAAAAAAAAAAAAAAAAAAAAAAACATAAGACAGGGTGGTAGGATTTCATTTTCATATATAATGATAGACGATATCCTCATTGCGCTATAAAAGTCTCTCAACTCATTTTCGAACGTTATTGGTGGACGTGTATCATTATTAGTGCGAAACTATGCTGCAGGCCGACACATTGTTAATGCGAGACTGTGCTGCAGGCTGACACATTGTTAGTGCGAGACTGTGCTGCAGGCTGACACATTGTTAATGCGAGACTGTACTGCAGGCTGACACATTGTTAATGCGAGACTGTGCTACAGGCTGACACATTTCGTCACCTCCTCTATGTATCACATCCTCTGTGATGGAATAAAACAGAAACATTTAACTCTCGGAGAAACAAGAGACACAAATGGAGTGTAATGAGATCCTTTATTGACATCGTCTCGCCCAAGCAGTGAATTTTTTTAAGTCCCAAACCTTTCGCCCACGCAATGGGAGAAAAGTTGTCAATAGTCTCTGTGCCTCTGATTCCATCGCGTCGGTATTTGATTCCATTTCTCCCATTCAGCCCTTACACAGCGCCACACTGCTGGTGTACCCAAGATGGTTCAGTAATAATAATAATAATAATAATAATCATAATAATAATAATAATAATAATAATAATAATAATAATAATAATAATAATAATAACAAAACTGTTGGTGTTGATGTTTCGCTCCTCTGCACCGAGTGTGTCAACATTGGTCTCAGCGAGTCCAGCAAGCCACTTCATGACCTTATACTCTGCATTAAAGAAATGACTTAATTTCTAATGATCTCTAATTTATTAAATAAGTGTTACCCCATCATTATTCTCTTTATTATATGATAAAATACGTTTTAGGAAATGAAGTTTTAAGTGAAGATTCCGTTAAGTGGCTGCCACATTTATTTTTCTTTTGTTCTTCTTCCTTCAACTTTTAAGTGTTTATTTTGCTCGTAACACAAGAATATCTCAGCCGATCGGCTTCAAATTTTCAATGTTGATGCACGGTAACTAGGGATAGAAGTAGTGCTGAAGGCAGCTCAGTGGCTTCTTCTACAGAGTGGCTCATTCCTGAGTGGCTCCTCCTGAAAAGGGCTGCAGCTCAGTGGCTTCTTCTACAGAGTGACTCATTCCTGAGCAGACTCCTTTTCACACCTGTATGCTAATGACCTTGACCTCGCCCTCGAGACCACCTCGCCCTCGAGACCACCCCACCCACGACCCCCACCCACCAGTGCCCCCACCCGCCCCCGCCCTCACGCCTGCCCGCCGTGCCCTCGCGCCAGCCCGCGCCCTCGCGACCGCCCGTGCCTTCTGCTGCACCTTCTGCAGCGTCGTCCGGATCGCCCCCGCCCCCCGAATTTTTTTCCGATATTGTTTTGAATTTTTTTTTTAATTTCATTTTCTTATGATCTCCTCGGATCAAATTTTTGAGGTTCCCCCTCCCACTTTCACCCCCATCCCAATTTTCTTTTTTTTAATTTCATTTTCTTATGATCTCCTCGGATCAAGTTTTTTGGATTCCCCCCTCTGGGGGTAAGCATTCAAAATGGACTCCCACTTTCACCCCAAAATATTCCTCCTTCATCTCCTTGGATCAAGGTTTTCTCGATAATACGAAGACTCCATCTCCTTGGATCAAGTTTTCTCGATAATACCAAGACTCCATCTCCTTGGATCAAGTTTTTGGATTCTCCCCTCTGGGGGTAAGCATTCAAATGAACTCCTCCTATGGGGCATGGTACTTTCTCTTACTACAGGTCTAAACAAGTGTGAGGTCCCCCCACCTGTGTTTACTCGGCGGTCAGTGACGTCACGTGATGACCTCACACATACAGGCTGAATCTTGTCGAGCAGACAATAAAATGCAGGATAACACTATTTATTATACAACCAATGCATTTCATATACAACATAGGGAAAACATTTTCACTCTTAACCCAGGATAACCCAAATAATTCCACATTTTTTCGTTAATACCCACAACAATCCACAATTTCTTTACAAAATACAACACAAGTCTAGACATTTTTCTCGTTTTAACTATTTCATCTCAGGTCACTCCCCACGAAGTAACCTTCTCTCTCTCCTTCTCCCCACCCTCCCAAACGCTCACACTCCCATCAACACCTCACAATTTTCACTCATAACCCACAATTTTTCTCGTTTTAACTATTTCATCAGAAAAAGTCACCACAACACTTGCAACTTATAACCACTTTTCGATAAATTCACTAGTCACAATTTTACATATTACGAAGTTAATACGCACTCACACACCTCACTTTACTTTGAACACCTTCAAAACACTCTCATAAATCATTTGAATACTCACAAAAATACCTTTGAACATTTCCAAACAACACTGAAACACTTCCAAAATATCATTTTGACTACTCCCAAATACATCACTGAATACTACTAAAACACCACTGAATACAGTCAAAACACCACCAAAATCACCATAAACTAAGATCAACATCACAGACTAACACCCATTTTCACACAAATCCTCTCAAATCACTATAACCAAGACGATCCCACTCACCTCCAACTAAGATATAACATGAGTGCAAAAAAAACAAACATGAACACAATCCAAACACACACGATCACTCACAACCCACGACCCCCACCCATGACCCCACCCATGACCCCACCCATGACCCCACCCACGACCCACATCACCCACACCCCACAACAACAACCCACAACTTATAACCACTTTTCAGTATCTCTAGTTCGACAACACCCACAACCCACAACACCCACAACCCACAACACCCACAACCAACATCACCCACACACCACAACACCCACAACAACAACCCACAACTTATAACCACTTTTCAGCATCTCTAGTTTGACAACAACACCCACAACCCACAACACTCACAACCCACAACACCCACAACCCACAACACCCACAACCCACATCACCCACACCCCACAACACCCACAACAACAACCCACAACTTATAACCACTTTTCAGCATCTCTAGTTCGAAACAACACCCACATCCCACAACACTCACAACCCACAACACCCACAACAACAACCCACTTATAACAACTTTTTTGATATCTCTAGTTCGACAACAACACCCACAACCCACAACACCCACAACAACAACCCACTTATAACAACTTTTCTGATATCTCTAGTTCGACAACAATACCCACAACCCACAACACCCACAACCCACATCACCCACAACCCACAACTTTTTCTCGTTTTAACTAATTTCATCAGAAAAAGTCACAACAACAACCCCCTATAACATCTTTTCGGTATCTCTAGTTCGACAACAACACCCACAACACACACAACACCTACAACCCACAACACCCCACAACACACACAACCCACAACACCCCTCAACACCTACAACCAACAACACCCCACAACACCCACCCACTTATAACATCTTTTTTCGATATGTCTAGTTCTACAACAATACCCACAACTCTCATCACTTACCAATTTATTCACAATTTTTCCTCTTTCGATACAATTTTTCCCCTTCTTTTAATTGAATCTTAAAATGTAATACACATTCCTCCCTACATTACTAAAATTCTAATAAAATCCTCTCCATACCCATCTTCTTGTATCCACATAAATTGATAATATACTCACAACAACTAATCATCTCACTACCCAACTACTGCGACATGTTTCTACACCCTGCATTCTTTTCCAATGCATCATAACTTTTCACTTCTATAATTTCTTTTAAAATATTCACACATTACCTTTATTTTCATTAAATTCCCCCCCCCCCATATTTCATTAAATTTCTAATACAACCCTCCCCATACCCCTCTCCATCTCACAATCACTTTACCAAGTTCATGTTAACTATTCATCAACAAAAAATATTAATACAATTTACCCACCAAATTTATGTCAAAACATAAAATTGTTTTACACATTTTTTTCTCAAACTGAATATTCATACCACATTTATCATTTCTCATCTATGTTACATATCACATTTCTCACACTCATCATCCCTAAAACATCCTTTCTTATTCATCCGTATATCACCAAGAGATATTTTATCCCGACGACCCATCTCGACGTAGGAGCCAGAGCGCAGCCCTTCTCTGGAGGAGCCACTCAGGAATGACACTCTGGCTCCTACGTCGAGATAGGTCGTCGGGATAAAATATCTCTTGGTGATATACGGATGAATAAGAAAGGATGTTTTAGGGATGATGAGGGTGAGAAATATGATATGTAACATAGATAAGAAATGATAAATGTGGTATGAATATTCAGTTTGAGAAAAAAATGTGTAAAACAATTTTATGTTTTGACATAAATTTGGTGGGTAAATTGTATTAATATTTTTTGTTGATGAATAGTTAACATGAAGTTAGTAAAGTGATTGTGTATTAGTTGGAGGTGTGTGACTTAGTTCTGGTAATGTCTCATGACATGGTAAATTTTTTTGTGCTTATGTCTTATATTTATTGTTAATATGTCAATTACAGGTTTTGGTGTATGTCTTAGTTAAGATGTGTATGTCTTAGTTGGAGGTGAATGTCTTAGATTTGGTGTGTATGTCTCATGTCTTAAATTTGCGATTGAAATGTATAAGTTGTGGGTGTCTGTGTATTATTTTTTTTGGTGGTGAAGATATGTTATAGTGCTCATGTTATGTTATAGATGTTGGTGGAAGTGTCGCGGTATTTTTGTGTGTCTTATTTTTGTGCGAATGTTTAAAAAGTAAGTGTTTTCAGTGATCATAATAGTTTTGAGACGAATGATCTTAGATTTTTGTTGATCTTGGTGAAGAGTGTTGATAGATGATGGTAAACATGATATGGAACTGGTGATCGTGATTTTTGTGTGAATGTTTATAAAAAAAATGAGTGATTTCTGTGATCTTAGTGGTGGGGTCATAAAATCTGGCAATCGTCTTGGTTAGAGTGTTCTTACATATTGTGGGTACAACAGGTTGAAACAAGGTGTGTTGGGAGTGATGTGACCATCAAGTAAACACAGATGGGAGTGTGACGTCACTGGAGGTGACCTCGCCGGTCCTGTGGGGTGTGACATCGTGTGTTGGTGGTAGTGAGGTGAGTGCGCTTAGATATTGTCAAATATGTTTTTTTTTGTGTGAATGTTTATAAGAAATGAGTGTTTTCTGAGGTATTAGTGGGTTTTGAGGTAAATATGGGCGTTTGCTGATGGTGGTTGTCTTAGATTTATGTGTGTACAAGATATGTTTTCAGTTGATGGTGATCATGTACTAGGTGTTTGTGTATTAGGTTTGTGTTCATGCTTTTTTTTTATGCGCCCATGGGGAGGGAGTTCTTGGTTATAGTGATTTGAGGGGATTTCTATAAAAAGGGTGTTAGATGGTGATGTTAAACTTAGTTTCTGGTGATTTTGACGGTGTTTTGGTAGTATTGAGTGGTTATTTGGTAGTAATCAGTAGTGTTTTGGGAGCATTCGGAGGTGTTTTTGAAGGTGTTCAAATGACGTGCAGAGTATTTTTTGAAGATGTTCAGTGGTGTTTTGGTGTTGTTCAGAGTTGGTTCAAAGCTAGTCAGTGTGTTAGTTATGGTAATGTCTCATGTTATAAGTGTATGAGTTAGTTTTTTTGTGTGTGCTAATGTTGTAAAGTCTGGAGAATGAGGGAGGAGTTTGGTGGATGAGATGTAATTTCGGTTAATGAAATGTGTAAGTGTGAATGAGAATGTAAATTGGTGGGTGAGTTAGAGAAGACAAAATGTTACGTGAACTTAGTAAAAGTATAGATAGTTTTAGTGATCTTCGTTATGATGATGTTTTAAGAGAATGTGTACAAAAAATGTGTGATCTTAGTGGTGGGGTTATAGAATTTAGTAAACGTCTTGATTGTGGTGATCTTAGATATTGGAGATATAGCAGGTTGAAACAAGTAGCTTCCTCTCAATAAGTTAAATGAAGTAAAAGTGGGGTGTGACGTCGTCAAGAAAACACAGGATGGAGTGTGATGTCATGGGAGGTATCCCTGTCTGTGCTGGTATGTGTTGGTGGTAGTGAGAGGAGTGTATTAGATATTGTATGGAGTTGGTGATTGTGAATTTTTGTGCGAATGTTTATAAAAATGAGTGGTCATTGATGATAGTTGATGGATGTCTTAGTTTTTTTGTGTGTGTGTATACATGTTATGTTTTCAGTTGGTGGTGATCCTGCTGTAAGTGTTTCGGTGTTGTTTGGAAATGTTCAAAGGTGGTTTTTTTGTGAGTATTCAAATGTTTTATGAGACTTTTTTTTTTTTTTTTTGCGTTCATGTTATATAATAGTCTGAGGTGAGTGGGATCGTCTTGGTTATAGTGATTTGAGGGGATTTCTATAAAATGGGTGTTAGTTGGTGGTGTTGATCTTAGTTTCTGGTGATTTTTAGTAGAGTTTGGGCAGTATTCAGTGGTGTTTTGGTAGTATTCAAAGGAGTTTGATGATGTTTATGGAATATTCATATATAAATGTTGATCTTAGTTTATGGTGATTTTGGTTGTGTTTTGACTGAATTCAGTGGTGTATTTGGGAGTATTCAAATGGGTTTGATGATGTTTTTGATGGTGTTCAAATCATGTGCAAGAGTATTTTTGAAGGTGTTCTGCGAGTATTCAGTGATGATTTGGGGGGGGGGGTTGTTCAAATGATATTTTTGGAGTATTCAATGGTAATTGATGGTGTTTTTGGTAGTGTTCAAAGTAAAGCGAGTTGTCTGTGTGTGTTAGGTGGTCATAGAATTTTGTGAATAACTTGATTACAGTGATTTTAGTGGATTTGAGATGGGTGATGAGATGCATTTGTGGATGTGAAATGTGATTTTAGTGTTTGTTTTGAAGGGGTGTGTTGGGAGACTGGTGAGTGGATGTGAAGAAATGTGGGTGAGATGGAGAGGGGTATGGGGAGGGTTGTATTAGAAATTTAATGAAATATGGGGGGGGGGATTTTACTGAAAATAAAGGTAATGTGTGAATATTTTAAAAGAAATTATAGAAGTGAAAAGTTATGATGCACTGGAAAAGAATGCAGGGTGTAGAAACATGTCGCAGTAGTTGGGTAGTGAGATGATTAGTTGTTGTGAGTATGGTATCAATTTATGTGGATACAAGAAGATGGGTATGGAGAGGATTTTATTAGAATTTTAGTAATGTAGGGAGGAATGTGTAATACATTTTAAGATTCAATTAAAAGAAGGGGAAAAATTGTATCGTAAGAGGAAAAATTGTGAATAAATTGGTAAGTGATGACAGTTGTGGGTATTGTTGTCGAACTAGACATATCGAAAAAAGATGTTATAAGTGGGTTGTTGTTGTGGGTGTTGTGGGGTGTTGTGGGTTGTGGATGTTGAGGGGTGTTGTGGGTTGTGGGTATTGTGGGGTGTTGTGGGTTGTAGGTGTTGTGGGTGTTGTGGGTGTTGTTGTCGAACTAGAGATACCGAAAAGATGTTATAGAGGGGTTGTTGTTGTGACTTTCTCTGATGAAATTAGTTAAAACGAGAAAAAGTTGTGGGTTGTTGGTGTTGTAGGTTGTGGGTGTTGTGGGTTGTGGGTGTTGTGGGTTGTGGGTGTTGCTGTCAGACTAGAGATACCGAGAAGATGTTGTAAGTGGGTTGTTGTGACTTTTTCTGATGAAATTAAAAAGAGAAAAAATTGTGGGTTGTGGGTGATGTGGGTTGTGGGTGTTGTGGGTTGTGGGTGTTGTTGTCGAACTAGAGATATCAAAAAAGTTGTTATAAGTGGGTTGTTGTTGTGGGTGTTGTGGGTTGTGGGTGTTGTTGTCGAACTAGAGATATCAAAAAAGTTGTTATAAGTGGGTTGTTGTTGTGGGTGTTGTGGGTTGTGAGTGTTGTGGGATGTGGGTGTTGTTGTCAAACTAGAGATGCTGAAAAGTGGTTATAAGTTGTGGGTTGTTGTTGTGGGTGTTATGGGTTGTGGGTGATGTGGGTTGTGGGTGTTGTGGGTTGTGGGTGTTGTGGGTTGTGAGTGTTGTTGTCGAACTAGAGATACTGAAAAGTGGTTATAAGTTGTGGGTTGTTGTTGTGGGGTGTGGGTGATGTGGGTCGTGGGTGGGGTCATGGGTGGGCTCATGGGTGGGGTCATGGGTGGGGGTCGTGGGTTGTGAGTGATCGTGTGTGTTTGGATTGTGTTCATGTTTTTTTTTTTGCGCTCATGTTATATCTTAGTTGGAAGTGAGTGGGATCGTCTTGGTTATAGTGATTTGAGGGGATTTGTCTGAAAATGGGTGTTAGTCTGTGATGTTGATCTTAGTTTATGGTGATTTTGGTGGTGTTTTGACTGTATTCAGTGGTGTTTTAGTAGTATTCAGTGGTGTATTTGGGAGTAGTCAAAATGATATTTTGGAAGTGTTTCAGTGTTGTTTGGAAATGTTCAAAGGTATTTTTGTGAGTATTCAAATGATTTATGAGAGTCTTTTGAAGGCGTTCAAAGTAAAGTGAGGTGTGTGTGCGTATTAACTTCGTAATATGTAAAATTGTGACTAGTGAATTTATCGAAAAGTGGTTATAAGTGTTGTGGTGACTTTCTGATGAAATAGTTAAAACGAGAAAAATTGTGGGTTATGAGTGAAAATTGTGAGGTGTTGGTTGGAGTGTGAGCGTTTGAGAGGGTGGGGAGAAGGAGAGAGAGAAGGTTACTTCGTGGGGAGTGACCTGAGATGAAATAGTTAAAACGAGAAAAATGTCTAGACTTGTGTTGTATTTTGTAAAGAAATTGTGGATTGTTGTGGGTATTAACGTAAAAATGTGGAATTATTTGGGTTATCCTGGGTTAAGAGTGAAAATATTTTCCCTATGTTGTATATAAAATGCATTGGTTGTATAATAAATTGTGTTATCCTGCATTTTATTGTCTGCTCGACAAGATTCAGCCTGTATGTGTGAGGTCATCACGTGACGTCACTGACCGCCGAGTAAACACAGGTGGGGGGACCTCACACTTGTTTAGACCTGTAGTAAGAGAAAGTACCATGCCCCATAGGAGGAGTTCATTTGAATGCTTACCCCCAGAGGGGAGAATCCAAAAACTTGATCCAAGGAGATGGAGTCTTGGTATTATCGAGAAAACTTGATCCAAGGAGATGGAGTCTTTGTATTATCGAGAAAACCTTGATCCAAGGAGATGAAGGAGGAATATTTTGGGGTGAAAGTGGGAGTCCATTTTGAATGCTTACCCCCAGAGGGGGGAATCCAAAAAACTTGATCCGAGGAGATCATAAGAAAATGAAATTCAAAAAAAAAAATTGGGATGGGGTGAAAGTGGGAGGGGGAACCTCAAAAATTTGATCCGAGGAGATCATAAGAAAATGAAATTCAAAAAAAAATTAAAAAAAAAATCGGGGCGCGGAGGCGATCCGGACGGCGCTGCAGAAGGCGCAGCAGAAGGTGCGGGCGGGCGCGAGGGCGCGGGCGCGAGGGCGCGGGCAGGCGCGAGGGTGCGGTGGGCAGGTGTGAAGGCAGGGGCGGGTGGGGGCGCTGGTGGGTGGGGGTCATGGGTGGGGTGGTCTCGAGGGCGAGGTGGTCTCGAGGGCGAGGTCAAGGTCATTAGCATACAGGTGTGAAAAGGAGTCTGCTCAGGAATGAGTCACTCTGTAGAAGAAGCCACTGAGCCACAGCCCTTTTCAGGAGGAGCCACTCAGGAATGAGCCACTCTGTAGAAGAAGCCACTGAGCTGCCTTCAGCACTACTTCTATCCCTAGTTGCCGTGCACCAACATTGAAAATTTGAAGCCGATCGGCTGAGATATTCTTGTGTTACGAGCAAAATAAACACTTAAAAGTTGAAGGAAGAAGAACAAAAGAAAAATAAATCTGGCAGCCACTTAACGGAATCTTCACTTAAAACTTCATTTCCCGAAACGTATTTTATTGTATAATAAAGAGAATAATGATGGGGTAACACTTATTTAATAAATTAGAGATCATTAGAAATTAAGTCATTTCTTTAATGCAGAGTATAAGGTCATGAAGTGGCTTGCTGGACTCGCTGAGACCAATGTTGACACACTCGGTGCAGAGGAGCGAAACATCAACACCAACAGTTTTGTTATTATTATTATTATTATTATTATTATTATTATTATTATTACGGAACCATCTTGGGTACACCAGCAGTGTGGCGCTGTGTAAGAGCTGAATGGGAGAAATGGAATCAAATGCCGACGCGCCCATTGCGTGGGCGAAAGGTTTGGGACTTAAAAAAATTCACTGCTTGGGCGAGACGATGTCAATAAAGGATCTCATTACACTCCATTTGTGTCTCTTGTTTCTCCGAGAGTTAAATGTTTCTGTTTTATTCCATCACAAAGGATGTGATACATAGAGGAGGTGACGAAATGTGTCAGCCAGTAGCACAGTCTCGCATTAACAATGTGTCAGCCTGCAGTACAGTCTCGCAATAACAATGTGTCAGCCTGCAGCACAGTCTCGCACTAACAATGTGTCAGCCTGCAGCACAGTCTCGCATTAACAATGTGTCGGCCTGCAGCATAGTTTCGCACTAATAATGATACACGTCCACCAATAACATTCGAAAATGAGTTGAGAGACTTTTATAGCGCAATGAGGATATCGTCTATCATTATATATGAAAATGAAATCCTACCACCCTGTCTTATGTTTTTTTTTTTTTTTTTTTTTTTTTGCGCGATACACCGGAAAGGCAGCTGAAAACGTCGGTCATATGGTCAAAACCTCCGCTGAGTTAGTCCCTACCTAACACCCGAGGCAGAAATTTTCACTTCTCTTCACAAATAACATTCCACCACCAGCGAATCATTCCATAATGAATTCGGTAACTATAGAAACGTTAATGAAGAGTTTTCGGGGTTCACGTGGAAATGGTTATGAGGGTGGGAGAAGAAGGTGAATATGGAGACCAAGACACACAGACTGATGAACAGGAACTTGTGCACACGGTTCCTGTATGTCCAGCTGCAGTGTCGATGAAGAGTGACTAGTGAGGCTCTCCTCGGGTGCTCACTAACCCTCGGCCGCATCCACATTCCTGATCGCAGTGTCACAGCCAAACAAATTAATCCAAAACAAACCACACTCCGCACTCACAGCCCTTTCTCCCCAGCACAAACCCTACTTACACAGTAGCCTTCCATAGTGTTCTGCCAGGTCTCCCACTCCCCAGCTCCTACAAACTCCCCAGAATAAAATTTTGGGAAAGAAGTTAAAGGTATGGTACATCAACGAGGACGGAATGAAGAATAAATGGGAGGAGCCACAGCACCGTGTCCTCTTTTACAGATGACATCCGAATTTGCATGACAGTCTCATTCATCGCAGACCCTGCAAGTCTCCAAGCGGACATCAACCAAATCCTTAAATGGGCCGCAGAAAACAATATGAAGTTCAGTGAAGACAAGTTTCAATTACCGCTATGGAAAACTCGAGGAAATTAAATCTCTAACGTTGTATAAAATAAATTCCAACAACACTGTACAGTGAAAAACTAATGTAAAGGACATGGAAGTGATTACATCAGAATATCTCACTTTCAGAGATCACAACTATGTATCTACCACATCTGCTAGGAAAATAATAGGATGGATAATGAGAACTTTCTATACTAGGGATGCCAAGCCCATGATGATTATCTTCAAATCGCTTGTTCTCTCTAGGCTGGAATATTGCTGTACACTAACGGCCCTGACAGACATGACAGAAAAGAGCGGTAGGCTTGCCGACACCAACAATGCTCTTTTCTGTCATGTCAGAGATCACAGTCATCCTATCGACTGGTCTTCTGATAAAACTGTCTGCCCTGCGTCTGACTTTCACAGTCGCAGGCTGGTTGAATCCTCCCTTATACTGAACTTTCCTTGTATGAATCTTAGTCCTGGCTTTGTCTCTGTTGATGCCTTCCTTTCCCATTACTCTGTAAAATGTTCCAATCTTCAGAACACCCGTGACAACCTAATTCTTGAGTTCCCCTTCTCCCTCTTCCCTTTCCTCTTTCCTCTTTTTCCTTTGGGTTTTCTTTCTTCTGCCTTGGGTATTTGATCCATTATTATTATTTTTCCCCCCTCTGTGTTCTTGTTCCTACCCTTTGTGGGCCCCTAGCTCCCTTGTGGGCCCCTAGCTCCCTTGCAGTGCCCCTCTTAATATTTGACTTACTCCACTACTACTACTTCTACCTCTACCACTACTTCTAATCTTCCTCTACTACCTCTCTTGTCCCGTCCCTGTCTTCTGGTCTATATATACTCCCTTCTTCTCTCCTTTGTGTTTGTGTGACTTTGTAAATGTTCCAAGTCGGACCGAAACGTCGTCGTAAGCTCCTCTCTCCTATGTGCAGGTTATCTGTGTATTGTTCCAGTCACGGTATTGTGCGTTTTTGCTATTTAAAGAAGTATTTTCAGTGGAGACAGAAAGGACTCCAGCAAACCGGAATGGTAGGTACACCAATACGTGCTGGACACACTACAAACAACCGAGGATGAAGTGAAGAGGCTGCTAAGTGACCGAGATACATCAACGGTGATCGGACTGGACCACATCTTTTCACGGGCCCTGAGAGAAAGAGAGAGAGAGAAAGCAGAAGCGCTGTGTGTGCTACTAGCAACAATCTTCAATACATCTATCTTCCAGATAGCAAATTAAATGTAATCCCAATTTTTAAAAAAGGAGACAGGTAGCATTAAACTACAGACTGGTGTCACTGACATGTATAGTACGCAAAGTCATGGAGAGGATTTTCATAAGAGTGATAGAACAAGGGGAAAGAAATAAGACAGGAGAGACAGGGCTTGGGAGACTGCATTTTCTTGAACTGTAAGAAGGCTCTTGACACAGTTTCGAACAAGAGATTATTGCAAAAGCTAGAGAAACAGGCAGGAATAATATGAAAGGCACTGCAGTGGATCAAAGAATAACTGACAGAAAGAAAACAACGAGTGATGGTACGTTATGAGGTTTTAGAGTGGGCGTCTGTGACGAGCGGGGTTGCTCAATGGTCAGTCGTAAGGCCGGTGCTGTTTCTTGTATATGTGAATGACATGACGGAAAGGGATAGATTCATAGGTGTCCCTGTTTGCAGACGATGTGAAGCTAACGAGAGGAATTTAAACAGATGAGGATCACATAGGACTACAAAGGGATCTGGTAAGGCTGCAAGCCTGCTGCAACAGCTGGCTCTGGGAGTTTTACCCCATCAAGTGCAAAGTCATGAAGACAGAGGAGGGTCAAAGAAGACCGCAGAAAGAGTACAAGCTATGGGGCCAAAGGCTGCAAACCTCCCTCAAGGAAGAGGATCCTGGGGTATCATACCGAGCACATCTCCTGAGGCGCACATCAATTTGGGAGCCTGGTAAACCTAAGAATAGAGTTTCGACACCTGAGTGAGGAATTGCAAAGGTTTGTAACAAGAATAATCCAGAGCTTAGGGGTATGTCGTACGTGGAGAGGTTAAGGGAAATCAGCCTGACAACACTGGAAAACAGGAGGGATAGGGGTGACATATAAAATACTGAGAGGAATGTTTCAGAGATGGGACACAGCAACAATGGGCCACAACTGGAAGTTGAAGATTCAAATGAGTCACAAGAATGTTAGGAAGTATTTCTTCAGTCACAGAGTTGTCAGGAAGTGGAACAATCTGGAGACTGATGTGGCAGGATCCATACATACCTTTAAGATAAGATGCGATAAAGCTCACGGAACAGGGAAAGAGTGGACCTAGTAGCGACCAGAGAAGTCGCGGGACCAGGAGCTATGACTCAACCCCTACAATTACAAATAGGTGAGTACACTCACACACACACAGAAACATGGGAATTAATTCGTCTCATCTTATTCTTTTCACAGAACGCGACATATCCTCCCACTGGTTGCTGAACGGGATGTTATCATCTGAGGTCACTATGCGTGTGAGGTCACTTCAGCATTTACCTGCAGTGACCTTCACGTTCACATGCAAAACCTGACTGTATCACAGGTCGCTGCGGTCGTTCACGAGAGAAGAACCAACAAACAGAGAAATCACTCATAATTCCATGAACGGAACAGTTCAAGGAAAAAAAACGCTCTTGAGAGGAAACCTTCGACGATGTTTCGATCCGTTTCGAACCATTATTAAGTCACCATCATAACCACTCGTAACTTTAAAAATTAAGAATAAAAAAAATCATCATATTTTTTTACAGGTTGAAAGGAATCTTATTTGGATTAGCCCCCGATTGTTCATCACACAAGATAACACAGGAGAGGATAACTTATGTACACTGGGATCATCAGGTCGTCCTAACCCAGGATAATAACCAGAAAATCCGGCTACTAGGTATTTATTTACTGCTAGGTTAACAGGGACACTAAGCATTTGGTCTAGAATCTAAGGTGGTGAACCTGGAATTGTTGGTACTTCAGATTTTGGGAATTATTATTCTCTAGGGATCCGTGAGAGAGGATCCCAGGGGCCCTTGATAAAGCATCCCAGGGCCCCCTGATAGAGGATCCCTGACAGAGGATCCCAGGGATCCCTGAAAGAGGATCCCATGATTGCCACCATGACAACACTGAACACATCGCAGGTGTAGAGATGGTCGCCACTAACATGCACATTCCCTACATCATTTTAGGGCCATTACTTCCCTCTTACATAAATTTCGAGTTGATTCAGTGTTCTAAACCTGTTTTCCCTTCAAGAAAATTCGTTTTTTGTCATTGCAAATTCTTTACGAAGAATTGTAATGATTGAAAATGGGCAGAAGGACCTCGTGTGCAGAAATTTAAATGGGGTATAAAAAAGAAAATCTTGTTTGATTGGTATGTTACAACACGTTACGGATTATGTATTGTCGCAAAAATATACAATTGTTTTGCAATTTATTAGCAAAATATATATTAACGAATGTGGTACTTATGTAATACTTGCATGTCTTTATTGAGGGAACGTTTCGCAAGCCAGTGGTTTTATTGGTACAAGACAAGAAACAGTGGAAGATGAAAAACAGCATCTGGAGGAACGTTTCCTCAGTGAAGATATCCAAGTGTTTGACAAGAGTCTCACTGGTCAACAACTCGCGGAACTCTATTGGGAAAGCAGTTGTTTCCTAGGATGATATCTCTGATTCTGTGACAGATATTTTCAACTACTGTTTGAAATTTTCAAGATTAAGCCAGAAGCAACATAACCAATCAAACTCTTCCGTCGGTTCATCAGAACTTAACATTCCCTCTGCAGCGTGGCCATCTTCAGGTCATGCTTTGAAAAGCTGCAAATAAGCAACACACCACCTTTAGACACTGTGGATCTTGGCTAGAAAATAATTAACAGTGCCTCTCCTTAGTTCAGGTATTGTGTCTCCTTCAGCACTGCTGAAGGTCACTGCAATCAATCAGCAAGCATGTGAGGTACGTGCTCAAAAGAAATGCATTTGTTTCACTGCTGTTAGATCATGCACAAGCTACTGCCACTACTCAGCTACTGTCACTACTCAGCTACTGCCACTACTCAGCTACTGTCACTACTCAGCTACTGCCACTACTCAGCTACTGTCACTACTCAGCTACTGCCACTACTCAGCTACTGCCACTACTCAGCTACTGCCGCTGTTCAGCTATTGCCACTACTCAGCTACTGTCAATGCTCAGCAACTGCCACTACTCAGTTACTGCCACAGCACAACTATTGCCACTGCTCAGCCACTGCCACTACTCAGCTACTGAAACTACTCAACTACTGTCACTACTCAGCTACTGCCACTGCTCAGCTACTGCCACTACTCAACTACTGTTACTACTCAGCTACTGCCACTGTTCAGCTACTGCCATTACTCAGTTACTGTCACTACTCAGCAACTGCCACTACTCAGCTACTGCTACTACTCAGCTACTGTCACTATTCACCTACTGCCACTATTCAGCTACTGTCACTATTCACCTACTGCCAATACTCCGCTACTGCCAGTACTTAGCTACTGTAACTACTCAACTACTACCAATACTCAGTTACTATCACTACTCAGCTACTGCCAATGCTCAAGTACTGCCACTACTCAGCTACTGCCACCACACAGCTACTGCCACTACTCAGCTACTGCCACTGCTCAGCTACTGCCACTACTCAGCTACTGCCACTACTCAGCTGCTGCCACCACTCAGCTACTGCCACTACTTAGCTACTGTCACTACTCGGGTACTGTCACTAATCAGCTACTGCCACTGCTCAGCTACTGTCACTACCCCGCTACTGCCACTACTCAGCTACTACCACTGCTCAGCTACTGTCACTACCCCGCTACTGCCACTACTCAGCTACTGCCACTACTTAGCTACTGCCACTACTCAGCTACTGCCACTACTAAGCTACTATCACTACTCAACTACTGTCACTACTCTGCTACTGCCACTGTTCACCTACTGCCATTACTCAGCTGCTTTCATTACTCAGCTACTGCCACTAATCACCTACTTTCACTACTCACCTACTGCCACTATTCAGCTACTGTCACTATTCAACTACTGCCACTACTCAATAACTCAGCTACTGACAATCCAAAAGTACTGCCACTACTTAGCTACTGTCACTACTCAGCTACTGCCAATACTCAGCAAATGCCACTACTCAGCTACTGTCACTACTTAGTTACTGTCACTACTCAGATACTGCCACTGCTCAGCTACTGCCACTACTCAGCTACTGCCACTACTCAGCTACTGCCACTACTCACCTACTACCAATTCTCAGCTACTGTCACTAACCCACTACTGCCACTACTCAGTTACAGCCACTGTTCAGCTACTGTCATTACTCAGCTACTGCCGCTACTCAGCTACTGCCACTACTCAGCTACTGCCACTGCTTAGCTACTGCCACTGCTCAGCTACTGTCACTATCCCACTACTGCAACTACTCAGCTACTGCCACTGCTCAGCTACTGTCACTCTCTACGAAATCACTCCCTACGAAAGTAAAAGACTGGGCAGGCGATGCAAAATGCCGCCAATAAAAAGTAGGGGCGCCATTGGTACACTAAGAGAAAACACCATAAGTGTCCGGGGCCCAAAACTGTTCAACAGCCTCCCATCAAGCATTAGGGGAATTGCCAATAAACCCCTGGCTGCCTTCAAGAGAGAGCTGGACAGATACCTAAAGTCAGTGCCGGATCAGCCGGGCTGTGGCTCGTACGTCGGACTGCGTGCGGCCAGCAGTAACAGCCTAGTTGATCAGGCCCTGATCCATCGGGAGGCCTGGTCATTGACCGGGCCGCGGGGGCGTTGATCCCCGGAATAACCTCCAGGTAACCTCCAGGTAACCCCGCTACTGGCACTACTCAGCTACTACCACTACTCAGCTAATGACACTACTCAGCTACTGCCACTACTCAGCTACAGCCACTGTTCAGCTGCTGTCATTACTCAGCTACTGCCACTACTCACCTACTGCCACTACTCAGCTACTGCCACTGCTCAGCTACTGCTATTTCTCAGCTACTGCCACTACTCAGCTACTGCCACTAATCAACTACTGTCACTACTCAGCTACTGCCAATATTCAGCTACTGCCACTGTTCAGCTACTGCCACTATTCAGCTACTGTCACTACTCAGCTACTGCCACTACTCAGCTACTGCCACTACTCAGCTACTGCCACTACTCAGCTACTGCCACTACTCAACTACTGTCACTAATCAGCTACAGCCACTACTCAGCTACTGCCACTGTTCAGCTACTGCCACTACTCAGATAGAGTCACTACTAAGCTACTGCCACTACTCAGCTACTGCCACTACTCAGCTACTGCCACTAGTCAGCTACTGCCACTACTCTGCTACTGCCACTGCTCAACTACTGCAACTGCTCAGCTACTGCCACTACTCAGCTACTGCCACTATTCAGCTACTGCCACTACTCAACTACTGTCACTACTCAGCTACTGCCACTGTTCACCTACTACAACTACTCAACTACTGCCACAACTCAGCTACGGCCTCTGTTCCACTTCTGCCACTACTCAGCTACTGTCGCTACTCAGCTACTGCCACTACTCAGTTATTGCCACTGCTCAGATACTGTCACTACTCAGCTACTGTCACTATTCAGTTCCTGCCAATACTCAGCTACTGCCACTACTTAGCTACTGTCACTACTCAGCTGCTGTCACTACTCAGCTACTGCCACTACTCAGGTACTTCCACTACTCAGGTACTGCCACTCCTCAGGTACTGCCACTACTCAGTTGCTACCAATACTCAGCTACTGCCATTTCTCAGCTACTGCCACTGCTCAGCTACTGTCACTACCCCGCTTCTGCAACTGCTCAGCTACTGCCAACACTCAGCTACTGCCACTACTCAGCTACTGACACTACTCAGCTACTGCCACTACTCAGCTACTGCCACTACTCAGCTTCTGCCACTACTCAGCTACTGTCATTACTCAGCTACTACCACTACTCAGCTACTCAGCTACTGCCACTACTCATCTAATGATATTTCTCAGATACTGCCACTACTCAGCTACGGACACTAATCAACTACTGTCACTACTCAGCTACTGTCACTATTCAGGTACTGCCACTGTTCACCTACTGCCACTATTCAGCTACTGTCACTACTCAGCTGCTTCCACTACTCAGCTACTGCCACTGCTCAGCTACTGACACTACTCAGCTACTGCCACTACTCACCTACTGCCACTGCTCAACTACTGCCACTGCTCAGCTACTACCGCTACTTAGCTAATGTCGCTACTCAACTATTGTCACTACTCAACTACTGCCACTACTCAGCTACTCCCACTGTTCAGCTACTGCCACTACTCAGCTACCGTCACTACTCAACAACTGTCACTCCTCAACTACTGCCACTGTTCAGCTTCTGCCACTACTCAGCTACTGTCGCTACTCAGCTACTGCCACTACTCAGTTATTGCCACTGCTCAGCTACTGTCATTACTAAGCTACTGTCACTATTCAGTTCCTGTCAATACTCAGCTACTGCCACTACTTAGCTTCTGTCACTACTCAGCTACTGCTCTACTCAGGTACTGCCACTACTCAGGTACTGCCACTACTCAGGTACTGCCACTACTCACCTGCTGCCTCTAGTCAGCTGCTGCCATTTCTCAGCTACTGCCACTACTCTGCTACTGCCACTACTCAGTTACTGTCTTTACTCAGCTACTGCCACTACTCACCTATTGCCACTGCTCAGTTACTTCCACTACACAGCTACTATCACTACTCAGCTACAGCCACTACCCACCTACTGCCACTAAGCAGTTACTGCCACTGCTCAGCTACTGCCACTATTCAGCTGCTGCCACTACTCAACTACTGTTACTACTCAGCTACTGCCACTACTCAGCTTCTGCCACTACTCAGATATTGTCACTACTCTGCTATTGCCACTGATCAGCTACTGCCACTACTCAGCTACTGCCACTACTCAGCTACTGCCACTACTCAGGTACTCCTACTACTCAGCTACTACCACTATTCCAATACTGCAACTGTTCAGGTACTGTTACTACTCAGCTACTGCCTCTACTCAACTACTGTCACTACTCAGCTACTGCCACTACGCAGCTACTGCCACTCCTCAACTACTGCCACTGCTCAGCTACTGCCGCTACTCAAATACTGTCACTACTCAGCTACTGCAACTACTCAGCTACTGCCACTACTCAGCTACTGCTACTACTCAGGTACTGTCACTCCTCAGCTTATGCCACTAATCAGTTAATGCCACTGCTCAGCTACTCCCACAATTCAGCAACTACCACTGCTCAGCTACTGTTACTACTCAGCTACTGCCACTACTCAACTACTGTCACTACTCAGCTACTGCCACTACTCAGCTACTGCCACTGTTCAGCTACTGCCACTTCTAAAATACTGTCACTACTCAGCTACTGCCACTACTCAGCTACTGCCACTACTCAGCTACTGCCACTACTCAGCTACTGCCACTACTGAACTACTGTCACTACTCAGCTACTGCCACTGTTCAGCTACTGCCTGTACTCAGCTACTGTCGCTACTCAGCTACTGCCACTACTCAGCTCCTGCCAATGCTCAGCTATTGCCACTACTTAGCTACTGTCACTACTCAGCTACTGCCACTACCCAGCTACTGCCACTACTCAGCTACTGCCAATACACAGGTACTGCCACTACTCAGCTACTGCCACTATTCAGCTACTGCCACCACTCAGCTACTGTCACTACTCACCTACTGTCACTTCTCAGGTACTACCACTACTCAGCTACTGTCACTACTCAGATACTGCCATTACTCAGCTACTGCCACTACTCAGATACTGCCATTACTCAGCTACTGCCCCACCTTGTTTCAACCTGTTGTACCCTTCATTATCTAAGAACACTATATCCAAGACGATTACCAGATTTTATGACTCCAACACCAAGATCACAGAAAACACACATTTTTATAATTATTCACACAAAAATCACGATCACCAATTCCATATCATGTTTACCGTCATCTATCAACACTCATCACCAAGATCACCAAAAATCTAAGATCATGCATCTCAAAACTACTATGATCACTGAAAACACTTATTTTTTAAACATTCGCACAAAAATAAGACATACACAAAAATACCACAACACTTCCACCAACATCTATAACATAACATGAGCACTATAACATATCACCATCACAAAAAAAATAATACACAGACACCCACATCTTATACAATTCAATCACAAATTTAAGACATGAGACATACACACCAAATCTAAGACATTCACCTCCAACTAAGACATACACATCTTAACTAAGACATACACCAAAAACCTATACTTGACATATTGCGGTATGAATATTCATACTGCATTTATGTTGCATATCACATTTCCTCATCCACATCATCCCTAAAACATCCTTCCTTATTCATTCCGTATATCTCCTAGAGTTGTTTTAACCCCCGACGGCCCTTCACGACGTAGGAGCCAGAGCAACCATCACCACTCCAACACCACCTACTACACTCTGACTCCTAATGTCATGATGGGCCGTCGGGGGTTAAAACAACTCTAGGAGATATACGGAATGAATAAGGAAGGATGTTTTAGGGATGATGTGGATGAGGAAATGTGATATGCAATATAAATGCGGTATGAATATTCATACCGCAATATGTCAAGTATAGGTTTTTGGTGGGGATTTCTATAAAAAGGATGTTAGATGGTGATGTTAAACTTAGTTTCTGGTGATTTTGACGGTGATTTGGTAGTATTCAGTGGTGATTTGGTAGTAATCAGTAGTGTTTTGGGAGTATTCGGAGGTGTTTGATGGTGTTTTTTGAAGGTGTTCAAATGATGTGCAGATTATTTTTTGAAGATGATCAGTGGTGTTCAGAGTTGGTTCAAAGTTAGTCAGTGTGTTAGATATGGTAATGTCTCATGTCATAAGTGTATGAGTTAGTTTTTTTTTGTGCTAATGTTGTAAAGTCTGGAGAATGAGGGAGGAGTTTGGTGGATGAGATGTAATTTCGGTTAATGAAATGTGTAAGTGTGAATGAGAATGTGAATTGGTGAGTGAGTTAGAGAAGACAAAATGTTATGTGATCTTAGTAAAAGTATAGATAGTTTAAGTGATCTTCATTATGATGATGTTTTAAGAGAATGTGTACAAAAAAAAATGTGTGATCTTAGTGGTGGGGTTATAGAATTTGGCAAACGTCTTGATTGTGGTGATCTTAGATATTGGAGATATAACGGATATGTGTTTGTGTTAGATTTGGTAAAATGTCTCATGCCATAAGTGT